>NC_000073.6:50264091-50568091 GCF_000001635.26 Mus musculus
ACTTTGGAGGGTTTTGCTTCATGTTTATGACTTTGGGTGTTGGAAGAAAGTTCTTTCCGACATCTGTTCCAAATGTGTTTATCGGTAATTTTAATTCATGCTCACTTGCCTTGTCATCTGTCCTGGACTGAAATTAGCTGAGATTATTTGTACTATTTAAGATTTTATGCTCTTCAATTAAATCCTCCCAAAGAATCCTGTTATCACATGAGTTTCCCTCCCACACTTCCTGATCATTTCAGGTGGGTTTGTAATTGAAATGATCTTAGAGATGTGACTTCAGGGGATTAGAGGTGAAAAGTAATCTGGAAAGGAGGAATTTAGTGAGCATGTGGGCTTGCACACACATAGGAGAACTGGCAGTGTTTCACGGGAGGGGGTTGTTCTCTGTATGTTGACAGATGGGTCAGATCAAAACTTTGCACATGTGAGCTAACATGGACCATGAAGATGGGGCTGCAATGCAACTGCTGTGCGGTGGGCAGAGGAATTTGAAGGACAATACTGTCTAGAGGAGACAGGAGTTCAGTGCCCGCGGAAGTGCTCTATTGGGTAAAGGTCTTGAACATGCCCAGAACGAGGTCCATTGTTCTAGAGGGAAGACTGGAAACTAGGGCTGTGCTGCCTTGGACAGGAATTTCAGAAGGAACTGAGTGCTTTTAGGACAGAACCTGTGAGGACATGGAGCCCACTCTCCTTTGATAGTCCTGTCCTGGTGTGTCCACAAAAGGTGTGTCCCCCAAGGCTCTGGTTTCTCTTGTGACATGTATTCTCGCTCTGGGGTCCCTTCAGGACTCTCAGTTCTTATAAAGCATCTGTCTTAACCAATTGGTGGATGGTACTGACTAGCTCTGAGGCACACAGACCAGCAGCACACATTGCTCTTTGTGTGAATTACAAGGTTGGGCAAGCAGTTGGGAACGGGAGAGGAATAGATTTCTTGAAATTTGACTTAGGGTAGAGGGGTTTGGAATGTGTATTCTGAATGTGCAGGTACACAATTCAAAGGTAAACTACCTAGCTTGCTCATGAGAAGTGCATTATTGGCAGGGGACCCAGGGCAAGCTGTGTGTCCCTCTATGACAGTAGTATTGGTCTTGACCCTCTTGGGGGGCCCAACAACTCATTCACAAGCGTCACCTAAGACCACCTATACCATTATAGTAGCAAAATTACAGTTATGAAGTAGCAACAAAATTACTTTATGACTGGGGGGGTCACATGATATGAGGAACTGTATTAAAGGTGCAGCATTAGCAAGATTGAAAACCATTGTTTTAATGGAGTCAGTCTTTAGTCATCTCAGCAAAGCCTGGGGTCAGGAGTGTTCTGTTTTTATTGTAGATAAAGTCACAGGGCAAAGAACACAGATGCTGTCCATCATTGGTGGCAGAAGCCAGAGGTAAAGCAAGATAAATGAATAGTGTTATCACAATTATGAAGAGAGAGAAAGAGAGCAATTTAGACAGCGGCAGTATGAGAGCTTCATTACAATGAAGAAAAACAGTTAAAAAAAAACTAGATTGGCTTGCTAGTGTTTCTATTACAGAAATGCAGAGGCAGAGCCACAAAATGAGTCCAGATTTTTCACCTCTCCATAAGAAAAGTGTGACACACCTAATATTTATGGTTGCTCATTAATTACTTTGAATGCATCATGGGCGTTTGCTGCTTTATGTTGGGTTTATGGTAGTATTTGTGATGCCTCCATTGCCAAGCACAGTAATTGGGTAGACACTTTGCTTTTCTTAGATGGATGACTTGGTTTACTTAGCTTTTGTTGGCTGGATGAATGGCACTTTGCTGGGAATTAAACACAGGTGTGTGTCCTGAGTGAAACTCCCAGCTGCATCCCAGCAGGTCGTGTGACTTAGAGCGGTTGCTCATTTCAGCCACTTGGCGTCTTCAGATTGGTTCTCTTTCATCCTCCTGTACATCCTTCTACAGAGTGACAAATTCTTTTCCTTCTGATGTTAAGTCTCCAGGTAGTGAGAAATGATGGCATATTTCTTAAAGGAAGAAGCAAGGTTTGGTTTTTTGGGAAGGTGCAGGTGTTTCACCCCCTGGAAAATGCCAGTGGCTGATGGAGTGTTGGTTTCTCCTGCAAGGGTTGATATTTCATGAATTTCCTTTGATGATGAAATGATGGCTGGTCAGTCATATGGGCAGTGAGAGGAATTAAGAGTAATATTTGTGTTTATAACTCTGTTTCTTCTACTAGTATATATGTATTTGCACATGCACATATTTAGGTATGCATATAAATATGTTTATGCATATAAATATATACTAGTTGTGCCTTTGTAGGAGATGCAGTTAACCTTGCCAGACTCATTTTGTTTATCTTAAAAACACATTCAAGTCTAGCTTGAGAAGACAATGAAGATTTAGTGAATAACTGAATAAGAATCAGCTGAGTGCCTACAGTACATTGGGCTGTTGTCTTAGCCAGAAGGTGGGCAAATGTACATGGTCCTTTCCCTCAGTGAGGGAAGCATCTAGAGGGGAGATAAGCATCTACTAATAAAAGAAAAAATAATCCCATAATTAGTCATTGTAATAACTGCTACAAACAAAGTCACAGCGTCTTGTGAGAGAATAATAGTGTTTAATTTAGGAAATAAGAAATTTCTTATTTTGGAAATCAGAAATGTTGCCCTGAATGTGACTGAGGGGATGGGGGACTGATTTATTATTTCTGTTTAAAAACTTATTATTGAACTTTATTCAGGTATAATTGACCAAAAAATAAAATGTGTGTGTACTTAGAGATTTACAACATGGTGTTTTGACATGTATGTGCATTATAAAGTTATTAATCAATCCAGCCTCACAAACTTACCATCTTACTCATCATTTTTGTGTGCTCAGTGAGAACTTTTCCATGAACATTTTCAGGAGCTTTTTGGCATATATTGTTACCATCAATAAACCTCATGCTGTGTAATACAAGGTCATAATTTACTCTTTGTTTAACTGAAATACTGCCCTCTTGACCAAGCTCTTCTATTGCCCAATGAGTAGGATATAATTAATCTTAACTTGATGGCTGAGTTATTATATCCGGGAGAATGGCTTTGCAAAGCTCTTGAATTAGAGAGAGAGAAAACAAAAGAACAGAATACTTGAGGAGGGGTGAGGGCTTTCCCTTAGCTGGTAAAGAGCTTACCTTAAATACAGAAAGATCTCGGCTCAGTTCCCAGCACTGCACAGACTGAGTGTGGCACTGTAATCACCGTACTTGGGATCATTCGCCACCACACAAGGTCTTAGCCTGGGATCTAAGGGACGTGCTTCAAAAATGAACAAACCAACTCACAAACAAAACAAAAATAAAAGGACAAAATGGTTAGCAGCTATGACAAATAACAAATTAAAAAAAATACTAGAAGAGTTAAAAGAATGGGGAGAAGATAGTGTTACAGATTTTGCAAAATGAAAAACCCTTGCAAGATTTTGAAGGGAGGGAAGGGACCAAATGCACTGACAGTGAGTGGCAGGGGTAAGGTGGGTAGAGATACATGTCATCCTGTGAAGAATAAAATAAAGAAGGAAGGCAGATGAGATGGCTTCCATTTAAGAGAGGATAGTGGAGTGGGAGGAGATTTTAATTAGTATAGCTGTGAAGAGGTCCAGAAGCAGGTAAATTGATGATATATATATGGAAGAAAGGACCAAGATGTGGTTCAGTGTTAGAGTGCTTTCCTTATACATACAAGGCCTCAAGTATGATTCCACCTTCCCAAAGCAACATATGTCTATATGTATACGTAAATATGTGCATATGCATATACATGCATACAAACTGATGGGACTCAGGAGGGCCAGTTTTCCAGAGGTGAGGGCTAACATGACTTCCATTTCTCTGACTTGGGTAGATTAAGGTACCACAGATAGATGGGAAGAGCCAATGAGACTCAGGTTTGAGAGTGTGATCAAAGGTTCAGCTTTTACAGGGAAACTGTGACTTGCTTCGGAGGTTGGAATGGAGAGGAACATTAATGGGCAGTGAGTGGTCTGTTTGCTATAATGATACAGTGTAAGTGAAGCCAGAAATGCTAAAGAGTCCTATTGTTTTCTATGCTCCTAGAGGGGGTTGTGATTCCCTCACTATTGCTCATGGAGAGAAGTAGATATTTATAGCACATGTCCATAAGATTTGGCATTTTATTTAATTTCTGATTAGAACAGAATGACAATATCTCCAAGAAGGATTACAATCTACAAGCATCATTGGAAAGGTTATTACTGCTGGGGTTCTCTATGGCCTCAGGTATTTAAATGTCAGGAGAATTATTTTTTTCAGCAGTTCTAACAAGAACTTTAGAGTCAGAATGTGACTGTCACTTACTCATGTATACTTTGGATATACAAACTCTAAGCCTTATCTCTCTAACCTCTAAATTGAGGATAGTGATCTTTAGGGTTATCGTAAAGGTTTAATTGATATGTCTAGTTGTATGTTAGAAGACATGATGGAAGAAGTCTGGGAAAAGCAGATTTTATATTTAAGACGTTTTAGACATTTGAACAAATTCTAGATTTAAGATGTCACTATATACTAATTTCAGAATCGTTTCAAAGACTCAAATACACTTATTTTAAAAAGTAAAATAAGTTGTGAACAGTGGCTTGTTTATTTACTTATTTGTGATTTTTTTTCTTGATTAAGCTGTATCTTCTAAGCCCATAAAGATAAAAGGACTACTAAATTTAGAATGCCAGGCATGATTTCTTTCTGGTGATGAGTGTCTCTAATCCAAAAAGCAGTTGGTTACCCTCATAACAGCCATGCCATTGTTGCACAGTGAGTGCGGCGTACTTGGTGGGTTGGTGTTGTAGCTCACAGAATTCATAAGTAGATGAGGCTATTGATGGCTGTTCTTTCTTTAGTAGCCTGCATAGCACTACCTTGCATTTTGAAACTTAGCACTTAGCTCACTTCCAGCTTGATTTCTCTAAGGCTTATAACCAAGTGTGTGGTGTCTTCAGAAGTATGGTCTAGACATTTGGTTCTCAAGGGCACCAAGGGCAATAGCAGTACTATATTAATTTTGAGTCCCACCAGGGCTTCTATGACCAACAGCTTATAGGGAGGTATCCCACACATGTTACTAGAGGCTTTGTTTAATAGCTATGCTCTCTGGGGCAGCATTATTTACTGTAGTAGATACTTCAGTTCTCAGTCTTTCTGTCTTTAGAAATTATTTTTAAATTATCTTATAAAGTAGTATGTTTTCATAAAATGCTATTTAATATATCCTTAGTTTTGATTAATATTCTGACCCCTTCTTTTATGAACAGAGAGCACAGTGAATATGAACATGAATATGAATATGAATGCCTTTGTATCTTTGTGGCAATCTTTAGGTATATTCCCAGGAGTGATACAGCTTGATGAGGTAGTAGTTCTATTTTTAGCTTTTTGAGAGACCTCTACACTGATCTCCATAATGGCGACACCCATTTATTCTCCCAGTGACAGTGAATAAGGGTTCCCCTTTCTCTACATGTCTGGAGAGGTCACAGGCCTCTGTGGGGGGAGCTTACCTTTGATGTTATTGTAAAATGCAAATGTTGTCAAACTGCCTTCTAAATATTTACGTTTATCCCTATCATTAGTACTGTTCTCAGCCTTGGTTAGAGCAGCTTCCCCTTGCAGTGTGTGGTAGTTATGGTAGTGACTAATAACTGTCCAAAGTGCTGAGAATAAGGGACTGTTGAGTGCTGAACCCCAAACAAGTTGTCTATACAGCCTCCTCCAAGGGAGCTGCATGCAAGAGAGTGTGTCAAAGATGTACAAGCTGGAGGATAGGGAAGAATATGAAATAGGCTGTCTTCTAGATGTGAGTTCATTGCAGCTGCGTTTACCTGTATAATACTGGCTTATAATTTATCAACAATCAAGTGTGGTTGGAGGACAAGAGCAGGAGACTCCACCCCTTCCAGAGATACTCTTGCTGGTTAGTAATTCCTGAAAGATCGAGGGGCAGTTTCTTCAGTAGTATAGCCACAGCTAAGCTGACCATGCTCCGGTGAATAACCCGTGACCATGCTAAGGCACATGATCCTAATTAGATACAGTGGGTCACTTAAATACTCACACACACAAGACACTTGGGCTTTTGTAGGAATAGAATGGGATAAAAAGGAAAATGGGTGGGTGAATACAATTAAAGTACGTCATATACAGTTACAAAATTACAAAAGAATAAAGAACCAAAGGATAAATTAACATTGAACAATATTGATGCTAATCAAGAGAGTATTTTTGAGTGGGATCATGCCTTAGACCTTCTTGATAACCATCCTGAGGGGAAAAGTTTGCTGAAGCCTGACTGGAACATGAATGGGCAAAGGGAAGAACTGGGTGACAACTGACAATAAATATTAAGAAAAAGAAAGCTTGTGTCTTAAGTGACATGCTCTTCACAGACATCAGATAAGAAAGACAAAGCCATTTGAAGGATTATAGAAATAGAGAGCGAGCTGAGGATTTATGAACCTGAGCTGACAGCCAGCTAAGACGCTGAGGTAGTACTTGATGAACGATGATGGTTAGCAGTGGGAAGCAGTGTTTTTGGCCTGGGTGTTGAGGCTGAGTCACGACCACACATGGTTGCTAAAGATCATCAGACTCTACTTACTATAGGAGGAGTTGGTGGTTTGTGAATAGTAGCATTAATAAAAACGTTGAAAGAAGAAATATGGTGGATGGCCTAAGGGAGTCTGAATGGTTTGTGGTGGTGGGATGGCATCAATTCATCTGTTAATTCACTAGTTTATCCACTAAGGTTTTGCCTGCCCATCAGGCCTCTTACTTATGAGACACACATCCACATAGCAATACCTGTATAGTACAAGGCCTTTTTCTGCCAAGACTGAATATTGGGTAGTCCAGTCTGGCTTTGAACTTGGGGTGTAGCTGAGGATGAGCTTAAACCTTTGATCCTCCTGGCTGCACATCCCAGGTGCTGAGATCACAGGTGTGGAATACTCTTTGCATATTACTGACGATGGAAACTCAGGGCCTTATGAATGCTAGACTAGCATCCCACCCACTGATCTACACTCCAGCTCTTAGAAAGCTTTTGATTAGAGACCCCGATTAGACATAGGCTCTGACCTAAGAGGGTTTAGTGACGAAAGTTGTGCTTTTGCTCAGAGGACTTAGAGTTATCAGACAGGGACGTATTGAAAAGCCCTTTGTTTCCCTCACTGTAAGTGTATTTTTAAAGCTTTATAGTAGGTAAATAATAATTATATATCATATGAGGTCTAAAATGATGTTTAGATACTTGTTGACATGTTTGAAGGGTTTTGTTTCAGGCTGTGGTATTCACTCTGGGGGAAAAAAAAGAAGACATGAATAAATCAGATGCAGAACACATATGCTAAGAGATGACTGTGTGACATTGTTTCAAGTGTCCCAGTGGTGAGAAGCCTGATGAATATTGGCTTAAGGAGTGAGCTTCAGATACTTCCTCGTACAGGGAAAGCCACAATGCCTAAAATTGCCCCTTGTGCAGCAGAAACATCAGTTTCTTTTAGCTGTAATGATCACTGTGAGAATTTTAATCTGGCTACAAGCACCCATAGGTGTTAGTTCCCAGATTTTTGAGGGTTAAAGCTGTGTTCTGCTTTTGGTTGGGGCTGCCACTGGTTGGTGGCTGGCATCCAGTCATTTTCACTAGGGCTGTGGATCTACCTTTTTATGTCCCAAGAATCAGCCACACTTTTGACCTTTTATTAGATTTTGCCATCACAGAGGGTATATGGTACAAGAGAAATGCAGAAATGCATGGCTGCAGGAGCGATCAGGGCCTGACCTGGATTCCCAGTGTCTGGAGTGGAAGAGGAATACTTCCTGTGGCCACAAACACCAATACAGGGAGAGCAACTGAATCTTTGCAGTCCACCTGTCTTAGTCAGGGTTTTACTGCTTTGAATAGACACCAAGGCAAGTCTTATAAAAAGCAACATATATTTGGGGCTGGCTTACAGGTTCAGAGGTTCAGTCTATTATCCTCAAGGTGGGAACATGGTAGCATCTAGGCAGGCATGGTGCAAGGCAGAGCTGAGAGTTCTACATCTTCATCTGAAGGCTGATAGTGGAAGAGTAGCTTCCAGGCAGCTAGGATGAGGGTCTTATAGCTCACACCTACAATGACACACCTACTCCAACAGGGCCTAATAGTGCCATTCCCTGGGCCAAGCATATACTAACCATCACACCACTTAATTTAGAGCAATGATGTTCTGAGAAGGCAGAGATAACACTCCAAAGCCAAGCTGCCTTTCCTCTCAACTCCACCTAGCTGGGTCTGTAGGAGAGGGGACAAGGCAGGCAGCCATCCTGGAGCTCAGCTTCCCAGGGGTCAGCCACATTTCTGAGACTTGCTTCTGTGCCCCTCTCATTATGTTTCCATCCATTCACTCCTCAGTTCCTGGGCCTAGACATGTCTTAGAGCACTGAGTCTTGTTGGTGTCTTCTGGGATCAACTCTGTGGTCTTTCAGGTGCCACCTGGGTTGGAGAGATAATCCAGAGCAAGGCATTAATGGTGTGTATATGTGAAACTATTAATATCATATAGGGACAGATTCCTTTCTACGACACAAAATAAAAACGCCCCCATTTATCCTCCAATTACCTGTCATGTGTTTGAATTTGAATTTTTCTTTTATTTTCATAACTTGCAGTTGAGGGGACAATAGTTTTATTTTATTTTATTTTTTCTGCATGGAAGGGAATATATATTTTCTCTTTTTTAAACAATTTTATTAGATATTTTCTTCATTTACATTTCAAATGCTATCCTAAAAGTCCCCTATACCCTACCCACACCCTGCTCCCCTACACACTCACTCCCACTTCTTGGCCCCGGCGTTCCCCTGTACTGAGCCATATAAAGTTTGCAAGACCAAGGGGCCTCTCTTCCCAATGATGGCCTACTAGGCCATCTTCTGCTGCATATGCAGCTAGAGACAGGAGCTCTGGGGGTACTGGTTAGTTCATTTTGCTGTTCCTCCTATAGAGTTGCAGACCCCTTCAGCTCCTTGGGTACTTTCTCTAGCTCCTCCATTGGGGGCCCTGTGTTCCATCCAGTAGATGACTGTGAGCATCCACTTCTGTATTTGCCAGGCAATAGTCTTATTTTAAACTTTAGTTCTCACTGTTAGCAAGATCACCACAATCACCATCATCATGTCCATCCCCATTCCTACCATCACCATCACTAACATCATCTATTACCAACATCACCAATAGAATGGGTACCAATGTCCAACTTCTTTAGTATGTATCAGGAGTTGTTTCAAGTATTTTATATTAATTTGGCTCTTCACATTCTTCAACCACAAATCAGTAATGCTATCTCTCTTATTTAAAATATTTACTGAAATGACAGGCACATTACAGGTGCAAGAATCTTATTATTAGTAGTAAAAAGCATTACCTTCTAGGCTAAATGTTGTTGGTTTAAAAAAAATTGAAGAATAACAGTTCTAGAATTTTCTCATTAAAATGAATTAAAGTATAATTTTGCCTTGTCTGGGGATTTGCATGGTTTTTAAGCCTGAGTTTGTACTTTCCATAATCCATATGCCAAAATGTAAAAGGGTAATTGTTGCATGTGTGAGAGGGTCAGGGGGCGTGATCTCTCTGTACTTGCCTGTCTTGGCTGAGGGTCTCAGCAGCAGTTTGAAATCACCACTGTCATCATTTCTGTATGTACTGAGGCAGGAAAGGTGATATGCAGTGTTTGTTAGCTGCAGACCCTGAATTATACATGAGATTTCCTGATCCCTAGGTGCAGTTTCCTGTGAGATGATCGTATGTGCTGTAGCATAATCATTAGTATCCTCAAAATGTACCGATTTAAAGGGGATAAAGTACTGTCACATATCTTATCACATTTAACCTATATTTTATAGAGCCGAGCCTCCCAATTTAACCCTCAGATGCTGCATAGTATGTTTTTTTCATTTAGTAGGTCTTGCAGTAGAGAAGGAGAAAGAGAGAGAGAGAGAGAGAGAGAGAGAGAGAGAGAGAGAGAGAGAGAGAGAGAGAGAGAGAGAGAGAGAAGTTAAAGAAGTGTGATGCAGCATGCTGGAGTTGGTTTTCCCTGAGAGCAGGTTGTTTTTTGTTTGTTTGTTTGTTTATCTTTGTTGGTTTTCTGCATGACTTTTTATGGACAGTGCATAGCCTGGTGCTAGTATGAGATGATTGAATGAGAATCTCAAAGGGTGATTTTCTCAAAGGGTGAAAAGCAAACCTTTAAGACGAGGCTTATCTGTCTTAGACAAGGCTTATCTGTCTAAGGCTATCTTGAGTCTTAGATTGGGTTCTACAGGAGGAAGTTGGCATTCCAGAAAGCATAGGGCTGCAGGGTGTCCTATTTGTGTGGTTTAATTCTCACCCCAAGGCAAACAGACAGTTTAAAGTGATTTTATGTTGACAGTCCCTTCAGCCACCTGACAGAGGGTAACATAAAATACTAAAACCCAAGCCAGGAATATTTTCTACATATTCCATTTCAAACAAGATGAGCTCTAAAATGAAAGAGTCAGGCTCAAGGAAAAGAAAGAAAACAAGCCACCATCGATAATGTTCAGCATAAACAACAAACTGCAAAATCACAAAGCCAGCTGGTTGATAGTGAAAGCCTCAACATAAAGATTGACTTAAAGGATTAAAAGGTGAGTAGATGAGGGGATATCAAATTGACTAAGCAGATTAAAAGAAACAACACTGAATTCTAGACTAAAATATAAGGGCAATTTAAAATGATATGAGAGACTAAGGCAGAATGAGACACAGCCCAACACAGAATTAATGAACTAAGAGTTATATGGGGAATTCACTGAAATTTAGCAGGAAAAGAACAAAAAAGACATAGATCATGTGACAGTAAGACAACAAAATAAGAGAGACCCTGTCATGTGACCCAGCTAGAAGTCTGAGAGCAAACACTGATCTCTTGGCTCCTTCTCATTTTCTGGTTTGTTCTGTCTTCATCTGGGTCTAACTTGTCGTCTCTCTGCAACATGTCTCTGTACAACTATCTAGGTAAAATTGTCCCCCCTTTTCTCTCTCTGTGCCCTCTTAAATAGCTTTCCTTCTCTGTCTTTTCTCATGGGAATTAGACATATCCTATTCTATCAAATTTCTCTCTGATTAATCACATTGTCGGCCACTCAATTAGACACCACTTTCAAACACGGGTGCTTTTTTTTTTTTTTTTCCTACAAATTAACTTTATCTTCCTTGCTTGGGATTAAAGGTGTGTACTAAGGGCTGAGCCACACCCTAAGTAGAAACAGTTTTTCAGTAAATAACTTAATCTCTGGGCTTCTCTGGGTTCACAATATGTTGAAATATCCTGCAACAAATAGTGACTGTGCAGATATGAATAGGTGATAGAATTGGAGATGAGTAGTTTATCCTGTATTATATAATCACAATGTAATCACTATCTAATCATACTAGTATACAAAAGCACATAGTTTTTGATGGGTCATATGGAAAGATTTGTAGACAATAGACAACCCAGTGTGATACAGTGCTGAGGAGAGAGAGAGAGAGGCATTTCTTTTTATTTTAATTTTATTTGTTTATTTATTTTTAATTAGGTATTTTCTTCATTTACATTTGCATTGCTACCCCAAAAGTCCCCCAAACCCTCCCCCCACTCCTACTTCTTGGCCCTGGCATTCCCCTGTACTGAGGCATATACAGTTTGCAAGACCAATGGGCCTCTCTTCCCAATGATGGCCAACTAGGCCATCTTCTGATACATATGCAGCTAGAGACACGAGCTCCTGGGGGTACTGATTAGTTCATATTGTTGTTCCACCTATACGGTTGCAGACCCCTTTAGCTCCTTGGGCACTTTCTCTAGCTCCTCCATTGGGGGCCCTGTGATCCATCCAATAGCTGACTGTGAGCATCCACTTCTGTGTTTTCTAGGCCCCAGCATAGCCTTGCAAGAGACAGCTATATCAGGGTCCTTTCAGCAATATCTTGCTAGTGTGTCCAATGCTGTCAGCGTTTGGAGGCTGATTATGGGATGGATCCCTGGGTATGGCAGTCTCTAGATGGTCCATCCTTTTGTCTCAGCTCCAAACTTTGTCTCTGTAACTCCTTCCATGGGTGTTTTGTTTCCAATTCTAAGAAGGGGCAAAGTGTCCACACTTTGGTCTTCGTTCTTTTTGAGTTTCATGTGTTTTGCAAATTGTATCTTGTATCTTTGGTATTCTAAGATTCTGGGCTAATATCCACTTATCAGTGAGTACATATCATGTGAGTTCTTTTGTGATTGGGTTACCTCACTCAGGATGATGCCCTCCAGGTCCATCCATTTGCCTAGGCATTTCATAAATTCATTCTTTTTAATAGTTGAGTAGTACTCCATTGTGTAAATGTACCACATTTTCTGTATCCATTCTTCTGTTGAGGGGCATGTGAGTTCTTTCCAGCTTCTGGCTATTACAAATAAGGCTGCTATGAACATAGTTGAGCATATGTCCTTCTTACTGGTTGGGACATCTTCTCGATATATGCTCAGGAGAGGTATTGCAGGATCCTCCGGTAGTACTATGTCCAATTTTCTGAGGAACCGCCAGACTGATATCCAGAGTGGTTGTACAAGCTTGCAATTCCACCAACAGTGGAGGAGTGTTCCTCTTTCTCCACATCCTCGCCAGCATCTGCTGTCACCTGAATTTTTGATCTTAGGCATTCTGACTGGTGTGAGGTGGAATCTCAGGGTTGTTTTGATTTGCATTTCCCTGATGAATAAGGATGCTGAACATTTTTTTCAGGTGCTTCTCAGCCATTCGGTATTCCTCAGGTGAGAATTCTTTGTTTAGCTCTGAGCCCCATTTTTAATGGGGTTATTTGATTTTCTGGAGTCCACCTTCTTGAGTTCTTTATATATATTGGATATTAGTCCCCTATCTGATTTAGGATAGGTAAAGATCCTTTCCCAATCTGTTGGTGGCCTTTTTGTCTTATTGACGGTGTCTTTTGCCTTACAGAAGCTTTGCAATTTTATGAGGTTCCATTTGTTGATTCTCGATCTTACAGCACAAGCCATTGCTGTTCTATTCGGGAATTTTTCCCCTGTGCCCATATCTTCAAGGCTTTTCCCCACTTTCTCCTCTATAAGTTTCAGTGTCTCTGGTTTTATGTGGAGTTCCTTGATCCACTTAGATTTGATCTTAGTACAAGTAGATAGGAATGCATCAATTCGTATTCTTCTACATGATAACAGCCAGTTGTGCCAGCACCATTTGTTAAAAATGCTGTCTTTTTTCCACTGGATGGTTTTAGCTCCCTTGTCAAAGATCAAGTGACCATATTTGTATGGGTTCATATCTGGGTCTTCAATTCTATTCCGTTGGTCTACTTTTCTGTCATTATACCAGTACCATGCAGTTTTTATCACAATTGCTCTGTAGTACAGCTTTAGGTCAGGCATGGTGATTCCACCAGAGGTTCTTTTATCCTTGAGAAGACTTTTTGCTATCCTAGGTTTTTTGTTATTCCAGATGAATTTGCAGATTGCCCTTTCCAATTCGTTGAAGAATTGAGTTGGAAAATTGATGGGGATTGCACTGAATCTGTAGATTGCTTTTGGCAAGATAGCCATTTTTACTATATTGAGCCTGCCCATCCATGAGCATGGGAGATCTTTCCATCTTCTGAGATCTTCTTTAATTTCTTTCTTCAGAGACTTGAAGTTTTTATCATACAGATCTTTCACTTCCTTAGTTAGAGTCACGCCGAGATATTTTATATTATTTGTGACTATTGAGAAGGGTGTTGTTTCCCTAATTTCTTTCTCAGCCTGTTTATCCTTTGTGTAGAGAAAGGCCATTGACTTGTTTGAGTTAATTTTATATCCAGCTACTTCACTGAAGCTGTTTATCAGGTTTAGGAGTTCTCTGGTGGAATTTTTAGGGTCATTTGTATATACTATCATATCATCTGTAAAAAGTGATATTTTGACTTCTTCCTTTCCAATTTGTATCCCCTTGATCTCCTTTTGTTGTCAAATTGCTCTGGCTAGGACTTCAAGCACCATGTTGAATATAGAGAGGCATTTCAAAAGTAAAGAAAGGGATGCACCAATTCTCAGATTCAGGCCCCATCCGCAAGAAATCATAATGTGAAAACACATTCATGTTCATGAACTTCAGAATAATTGAAGACTAGAACATCAAACCAACCCAAGGTAACCTTTCACCCACCAATCAAACAGCCAGATAAAGGTTCAACATCTTCATTGACAGAATGGTGACCACATTAGAAGGAATGGCTATTAAATTAACTTCTAATTATCAGTAACAATATGAAAACTGTAAAGCAGAATCATATCTTCAAATGTTGAGATTACATACCTTTACAGAGTAGAATTATTTTTCAAATACAAGGATAGTTCTATAATTGGCTGATTGAGGAAGTCTTGCTGTGTGGTCAAGGCTGGTGCTGAATCCTTGTGTTCTAGTTTCCCATATGCTTGGAGTACAGTATAGATTTCATGATACGTAGCTTGAACATTTGAAATGAATTAAAATTAAGTTCAGAAATAGCTGAGCATAGATTTCTAGTAGATACTTGAGGAGGTAAAGCAACTAGCCTACAAGGGATGGGTGGAATTCTGGAATAAGTGTGGGGCAAAACAATTTTGACTTGTCAAAACTGTGTTTAAAACCATTTAGCAACAATTTTATATTTCAAAACATGCAAATAATTCCAATATTGATTTTTAAAGGAAAGTAGTTAAATGTAAATTATGGAATTCTCATAATGCTGAGACACAGCATTGACAAATGAATGCCTATAAGCACTGCCATGGTTAGAGTTTATTAATATGAATAAAGACATCTACAGGTATATATATACAGAATGATTATACGATGGGAGGTTGAAGATGGCAAAAACTGAATATTTGTTTAGAAATAAGCATCAGTGTATGAAAAGATCATAGCTATGTACAAAGTAGTGAAGCCCGGCAGAAAGAGAGGCTCTATAATGTTAACACTCACATTAGATTCATTGTATCTCCTATACCCATATATTTGGGTCATGCATTCTTTTCTACACATCATAAATTATCTACTAAGATAATTATAACAATGTAAGAAGCAACAAGACTGCACAGATTGGCTTGGGTACAATACCCAGACAGGAAGTAGCTTAGCAAGGTAAGCAGTGCCAGGCACATCAGGAAACATGCTCTCATACACAGGACAGTCCAGAGTTTCTCCTTCCTGCCCTATAGCTCCTACTAGGCTTAATCTTGCATGTTCATGGATCTATTTCTGTGATCCCTATGTCATATACAATACTGTGTGCCTTATTGTTGGAGGCTCTTCCTTCTTGTCATTCCTCCATGTAAAACATTCTTTCTGTCCTGTAGGTCATAACTTCTGTGCAGAAGCACCTAAGTGTGGAGAAAACTCGGAATGCAAAAATTGGAATACAAAAGCGACTTGTGAGTGCAAGAATGGATACATCTCTGTCCAGGGCAACTCTGCATACTGTGAAGGTAAGGTCAGCCAGGTCTTGTGGGGAAGTGGTAGAGAAGTTTATTTCCAGTTACTACAGATATGGATTTGGCTATGCAAGGGCATCAGTTCTCATGGTTTATCCAGCAGCTTCATGTGAGAAACTAAGGGCTGTGTGAGATCATACCGTCTCCCCACTGTCCACACCAACACCAGGGTAACCACAAGCACAACACTTTCATTCTAACGATTGGAGGGGAGAATCATCTCCAAGGTCATCATGGGATGTGGCAAATGAGTTCCCTTTTAAAATAAGGGATCAGACATTGGCTTAGACCCAGATTTCATCTTCAATTCCTGAAGGCAGAATTATTTTTTCAGTTGATTTCCTCAAAGGATGATTCGTGAGCTGTCACTTTCTGGTCATTATCAAAAATTAATGTGACTGACAGGACTTATGACTTAGCCCCATGAACTGACACTGTTACAATGGGGATGTGGCCTCAAGCCCAACCTACCATTTCTTTGCCTTGTGGGTACATCCCTTTCTCCCAGGCTCAGCCCCTCACATGCTGCTGGTGGGCATTGCACACATGTACTCTTTTAGCAGCCAGAGGGGTGGGGCTTGCTCTGACCACGTCTAATATATCTGAGCCTGTCCTTTTCAAAGGCTCTCCCTGGTTCCTCCCCTTTGGGCAGAGACGTTCTATAAGGCAGAGTCATGATTGGTCTGCTTCTCTGCTCCTCCTGTTTCAATTTGGCCACTCCTTTCATCTTTGATAGCTGAATATCAAGCCATGGTAGCCTGGGAGAAAGGCAGTTTTCTCAAACTGAACAAATGGGGCAGTGTCTATTCACTATCACGCACATGTAGCTTGGTTCTAAAGTGGGTCAAGTGTTCTTAAGGTACAGATGGTGCTCATATGTGACAATAATGATAAATGCCTGTTCAGTCTGTGTTCTGTATTGCTGACCCCTCTTTAACATTTTGACTTCACTCAAAGAGCTATTCACTTCTTTAAAAAAATTATCTGCTGATTCCCAGTGATGGTTCTGGTGGGTAGTCCTTGCTTTTTCATTTATTCTGGAAGGCTTTCTTTGTTCCTTTCTTCTTAGTCAGTAGCAGTATTCTAACCTGGGGGCTTCCTCCCTCTTTTTAATCCTTTTATTTTGCATTTGTGCTTTTGCTTTGAACTTGATTCACATCCTTTGGGAAAATAAAGTTACCCTTGTGATTATGAATATTTTCCATCCACCCCTAAATTCTTCTTAGCTATTTGTCAATTTGGGGAAGAACATTATAAATGTCAATACTTCAGATTAAGTGATTTCTTTATATTTCTATCTTATGTTGTTTTCCACTTAATCCGGAAAAAAGCCTCCATGTGAAAATCCTTTTAATTCAATCTCTATGGGAAACACTTCCAAACTAGGTAATGAGCTGATGGAGTTGTGCTCCTATCTTCTGCTAAATGTTGGGTTGAACTCTTAGCCATTATAAAAGTGATAGCAGAATCCAGGGCCCATGTGCATTTGAGACCTAGAAGAAATGGGAGTAATGGCTGCTGTGAATGCTTGCTGTGACTCTTTGATTCTTTCTTCCTTGATTCAGGTTTTTATTATATAGAATTGGCTCCAAAAGAGAACAGTGGTACTAAAGTTGCCCTTTCTGTGGGAGGCCTTTAAAAAAATTAGTTACACTGTATGACTGCAGGTTTGACTCACTGTTTTCTTGGAATGCCTCTGCCTAGTTCACCATCTGGATCTGTCTTCATGCCAGCATGCTTGCTTGGTACCAGTGGTCTAGATCATAGTGATGACTAGGGGCTGTAGCCATTTCTCTGCCATCATAGAGACAGTCCAGAAGTTCCATGGAACTTGTTCACGGAGACAGACCAGTTCTAAGGAGGAATATAACTAATAAGGAGGAATATAGGGCATAACAACAGAACTCTGGAGCTAAAGCAGGAACTACATGCTGGGCATCCAGAGGGAACTCAGGACCACATGTAGTAGATGCCAATGCTTAAGAGCATGTGCTCATCATCTTGAACACATCGAACTTGGTCTTTGGGTTTACATTCCAGTGGTTACATGATACTGACATCCATACTGCTGTAACTCCAGTCACTGTGTGTTGAAGGACAGATCTCTGTGTGAGATTCTACATTTGCGTGTTCAAAACTATTTCTTCCTATAGGGAATTCTCTAAGCCCTATGCTACTCAGACATGCAGAAGATTCTCCATCTTAGTTTTCAGAACTGGATTACCTCCTACCTAGTCCTGACATTACTCATCTGATATTTGGGGAGGGCGGGGAATCCTATGAGGTCTGGTTGCTTATGGTCCTCCTTTGGATCTGAAATCAACCTCTTCCCTTTGAATCTAGTAGAGGTGTGGGAAGAGGAAACAATGAGGGTAGTTTGAGAAAACAATGAGGAAAATCTGTTCCTGCACCGCTCTTCTGTTAGTTATGCATAATTCTTGTCATTTTCTGAGTTCGTACCTAGGAATTTCCATCCAGTGTCATCTAGTGGAGAACCTTAGAGGTGAGTGTCAGAGACTCCCAGGGATGCATTATTTGCCATAGCTTAGAGACAACTAGAGATGCATAAACTGCAATAAATGAATGAAAATGACCTGGATTATAAAACCACAATGAGCAAGATTAGCTTGAAATTAAAACAAAACAGTACACACACTGTCCAGAAATCTTGAAGGATCCATCCCAGATTCTCAGAGGAAGACAAAGCACAAAAGGCATTGAGCTTTCTTACCTTTGTCCCGTGGCAGCAGAGCTCTGGTGTATTAAAGACTCCTGATCTTCAGAAGTTATAAAACTGCCGAGGAGATGTCAAAACTCCTGACCAATCAATGGAAGATAATAAAACCTTCTGTCAGCTGTAATACAATTCACCAGGTTTCATTTTTGCCTTGTGAGACTGGGGCAGGCACAGTCCTCATCCTGAAAACTCCGTTCATTGGATTTTTTAGTGTTTTGAGGATCTGGTTGGCTGGGGATTTCTCCCCCTGTGATAGCATTTTCACTGAGTGGGTTTTAGGTAGTTTCTGATACCTTTGTGTGAATTATAACCAGTGTCTGGTATAACTGCCATGCTAGCTGTCCTGTTGGCACCCTTACTACTGAATTTGGAGGCTGAGCAGCTTTTCATGAACCGGAATGAGTAGCTGTTTGTAAGGATGAGGAATAATATGATGTCCTTTGCATCCTGAAGGATGAGAACTGATTGAAAAATGACCCTTTAGTTGACCTGAGTTTCCCAGGATCCGTTTGTATTTGTTGCACTTATGGGAGCTTAGAATCTGTGAGCACATGGCAACCCTGACCATTGTTAGCCCCACTTTACCCAATGCAGCCATTGAGACTCAGAGAAACCCAGCCATGGCAGAGCTTAGTGATTTTCTACTCTGGTTTTTTCCTGATGCTCTGGTGGTCTCTGATCCTAATCCTCCTACTGTTCTGATCTCCTATTAGAGTTCAAAATATCTTCTTTTTTTCTTGATTCATCCCGCTGACATCCAGGTTAGCTAAAGAACTATAGTGGGATGGGGCTAAGAGACAGCTGAGCTCTTAAGAGAATGCAGTGTGTACCACAGCCATGTCAAGAAACTCAGGTCTGTAACTCCGTCTCCAGGGAGATCTGCTGCCTTGGCTATCTACCGTCACAGCACTCAAATACATGCATGTAATTAAGCATGATAAAGATAAACCTTAAATAAAAAATTAGTTCAGGCATGATGGCACTTGTCTTTAATTCTAGCAGGGTTAGAGGCAGGTAACTCTCTGAGTTCTAGGTCAGGCTCGTGTTTTAGATCAGAAAGACCATGTCTCAAAGAAAAAAAGAATAGAAAATGAAGCAAACAAGCTGCAAGTAGACATGACCCAGATTATTTCTGAATGAAGACTAACAATTTTTGCAAGTTCCTATCTCTATTATTCTCTTTCTGGCACAAAACCTCATCATATATCAAGGGTTTTGTTGTTGTTGTTGTTGTTGTTGTTGTTTAGTCGGGCTTCTAGAAGAAAGATAACATGGAACAATTGACATCTGACAGATGATGAGTAGATTTCTGGTACATGTCATATGTAATATTTTATACCATTGAAATTTGCCTTGATGGTGAGGGACAGCTACCTGTTGCTTTTCTATAACTGAGTTGAGTTTGCTGGTAGACCCTGATTAATTGATCCAAAGTTCTTATATTCAGCAGAGATCAATATTTACAATAAAAAAGCAGTGTTGAGAATCACTAGGGAAAGTCTAAAAGACAGGAGCTAGCAGTCAGGCAGTAAATTGTTTTGTATATGTGTGGTAGAATACAGTTGCAATTTAGTGTTTGGTTATCCCAAATCCAGCATAGGAAATTGGATTTCCCAGTTCACATTCCAATGAGATGGAGCATACTAAAAATTTACCAAATTTCCCAGATTGACTAAAGGTTGAAAAGATTGTGTTGATTATCATCATCTTCATCACCATTATCGTTATCATCATCATCGTCATCATCGTCATCACCACCAGTACAAGCTCCTGGTTTGTGTTCTCTCAGAGGTCAGTGCTTTGAGAGCCAAATTTTATTCATCTACATGTTATGGTAAAACTGGCAGATGACCAGGGAAAGTGCCTTGAGATGGAAGGACTAGATTATATCAGTTATGCAGGGGAATGTGGGACACAAGCCATTGTCACTTACAAAACTGTATGTGCTCTTTCATCAGAAAGCACAAATGGAGCTCTTTATGGGAAGAGTTTAGCACGAAATGACCTCTGCTATGTGAATCTAATAATCACACGTAGCAGGTATTCCGAAGCATTGGATACACACAGGCACTGATCACCAATGTGAATCATAACTTCTCTTTTTAAATAATATCTTTTATTTCCCAAGATTATGTTATAATTATATCAGAGCAATAACTTCATGTGATTGGAGGTTACGATGGATGCATGGGCCCGGTTTTTCTTTTCAGTAGTAAGAGACCTGGAAAGTTGCTGGAAAAGAAGAGTTCAAATGGGAAGAGGCCTCAGACTCACTATGAAGGTAGAGATTACTGTACAGAGTCTAGCGTGAGCACGCTTCCATAGAAACAAGCCTGCCAGTTCCTGCTTTAGAGACTCCACGGGGACTGGCCCAGGGTGCTTGCTACGCTTCTGATTACCCAAGAATTGATCAGGTATCTCTGCTTTCACGTTTTCTTTTACATTTAAGTGTTTTACATATTATAGCATGAATGGCCCTTGCGATTCACAGAGCCCAGTTAATGTTCCAGTTTGAGTCTATCTCTGAAGTCCTGCTTTGACTAGGGAGGAATTATCCATCTTTAGCAAATTAGCTCTTTGCCCTTGTGGCTGGGTATTGGCAGGAATTCTGAATGCCGGATGTAAGAATGCCTCCAGAAGTCTTTCTTCTTCTGTTTAGTCTGCTTGCCTCAGCTAGATAGCTTGTTACCCAAGTGTTTTCTCAGACAGATTTTAGCCTTTGTTTCGTCTGAGTAGCTCTATCTGTTGTCCTACCTCCAACTGGAACAGCTAGACTCCTTTCCATTTACCTCTGCATCTTTGATCCCAAGGCTGCTTGGGCTCAAACCCAAGCGCCCAAGATGCAAACACAAGTGTACCCACCCTTCCTCTTACCTGAGCCCTCCATAGCCCTTCTGCCTTGACCACTTTCAGTTTTAGTTGAGCTCCCTCAATACTAATTCTAAATGTGTTTGCGTGATCAGATGATCCCGGTCGTTTCCTCCTTGGCATCACATTTTTAGCACCCAAATGTTTGCTGCACTCCATCCCCTCAGTGTGACTTTGTGTAAATGACTAGGGCTTCGAATTTTTAATCACCTCACTTGTAAATGGGCTGGGAATTCTCCTGTATAGCCTGGAATCAAATGGGACAATGAACTGAGAATAGAGCTGATGTGTTGTAGAAACACACAGTAGAAACATCATTGTTCATTCACACTATTTCCCACTCTTCTTCACATAAATAGGTGTGTTCCACAAACACTGCACAGCACCCTGTGCTTGTCCTGGTCCATATTGTCATCTCTTTATCCTGCCCTGACAATTTTCCTCTTGGAATTAAAACAGACACAGCAAAATACGAGCAAACTTAAATTCTGTTACCTCTACTTGAGTCAGACCAAAGAGTTCTTGTTAAAGCTTGAGCCCTTCAAACTGTCTGACACAGTGGTCAGAACAGCAGGGTAAGTGAGCTATTAAAAACATTCTTCAAATTCATTTGTAAGGCATTGTTTGAAATTTTTCATTATGTTTTTGCAATAACGTGTCAAGTATTGATTAGGTCTCTAGGGTGTTTTGCAGAAATGGGATTGTCATGTAGCTAAACTATTGCATTCAAAAACTCTTTGGGTTCTTGCTTTCTCCTGGGTGGCAGTGCTTAGCTCAGCTAATAGTACACCCGTCTACTTGGTTGTTCCCATCACAGAATGTTGAAACTGCTCATGAATTCAGCCTTTTCCAACCTTCGTTTCAAATGACCACCTATTTATTGCATCTTCGTTGTGTCAGCCCTGTCTGAGTCTTCTTTGTTTCTTAGCTAGTGATGACCATGGTAGCCACTCTTGCCCCATTTACTCACCTTCCCAACAATATATGAAGGGGGAGCTTTGAAAGCATCCAGAAGTTATGCCGTTGCTCTGTTACAAATTGCCTGATGGGTGCCATGGTTCTTGGAATAATACCCAAACTTGGATCTGGGTAAGGCTTGGTGTGAGGTTGGGCTCGTGAGCTTGGTATTTCTGTTGACCTCTGCTTTGTGTTCATGCGTCTTCAACTTTATTGGCATTCTTTGCATTCTTCCATCAGGTCTGGGTGGTAGTTCTTTCCCCAGCCTGGGACGCCCCTCCCAAGTCTTTGCAAAGTTTTCTCTTTCTCTTAGCAAGCTCAGAAAATTCTGAAATTTTCTTTGAAAAATTGAAAGAACTCTTAACCACCCAGATGAGAGTATCTTTTTCAGCCTCTAATGCTTTCTTTTTTTTTTTTGCCATTTTGATATTTGAACTTTATTTTCATCATAGCAATTTCTCTCTAAAAATTCTTTTTCTTTTTTTCAAAATTATTATTATCTTACTTTGTCCTTTTGAAGTATAAACTGCATGGGACGGTAATTTTACTCCTTATTATTTTCAGTCTTTAAGGTAGTGCAAGGTGAATTGCTGGTGAACAAACGTGAGTTTAATGGAAGGAAGGATAAAGGAAAGAATAAAGGAGGGAAGAGAACAGTGGGATAGGATTCAAGTCTCTGTGTGATTGTCCCTTTCTTGTGACAAAGTTGCCTTGTGTCATTCAAGTCCTGCTTTCTACAATGTGAAGTTGCTTCTGCTATGTTTTGCTACTATTCAGTCCATGGAATATTAGCACACGTGTGTTACCATTTCCCCTGTATTATTTTTCTGTTGCTGTGAAAAATACCATGACCTAAAGGAACCTAAGGTAGAAGGGGCCTATTTTAGTGCTTATGGTTTCAGAGAGTCCATAATGCTGAGGACCCATAGCATGGTGGCAGAAGCAGGAAGCTGGGAAATCACATTTCATTCATAAGTAGGAAGCAGAGAAAATAAGAAGAGGGTGAGCCTTGATACATCAAAGTCCATCCCCAGGGGCATACTTCCTACAGCAAGTCTCCATACATAACCTTCCCAAACAGCACCAAGTATTTAGATACTTGAGCCCGTTGGGGACATTTCTCATTAAACCACCGTACCCTACTATGAACTAGCTGTCTTTAGTACCTCAAGATGGGCATTTGTCACAACATTTATAGTAAATCAACTGATGTGGGGCTTACAGCAATGACAGCTTTCATTCCTCATTGCATAATCTTTAAAATGGCTGTTTCTAGTCATTAAGGTCTTCCCTCAGAGCTCTGAGTCAGGCCCCCTTTGGTGGTCCATCATGTGTAGTCTGTGGCCTTCAAGGTCATTGTGGAGAAGGAAGAGAGAACAGAAAGTTTTCAATGTGCCTGTGCTGGTTACATTTCACTTGCTAAATCCTCGTTACCCACCACACTCAGCGCCAAGGGAGACTGGTGAACAGCATCTAGCTCTTTGCCCAGGAGGAACAAGAATTTGTGATAAGCAGCTTTCTGATCTTGCTGGCTTTTCTGCTTACTAAATGAAAAAAAAAAGTTCCTCATTAATTTTAATCCTTTTTACTCTTTTATTTCCTGTGTTCTGATGTCAGCAGATATTACTGAGACTCATTCATAGATAGGGTTGGATAACAGGACAGTTTGCCTGCCACAGTGTCATTGTCTTTTTCCTAAGATGTCTCCATGGTGACTACTGTTGCTCCTCTGTGGGGTTGCTTCAACTCTGTATACCTCATATCCCAAAGTGACTTGCCTGATTTCGTGTTGTTGTTGTTGTTGTTGTTTTGACAAAATTCATGGTTTTACGTGCAGTATGCATTTGGAGCCTTACACTAAGCAGAAAGCAGTTCATGCAAAAAGCTTAATATGCATCTGCAAATGATTGATGTCATCCTAATGGTAGCAGAGATGAGTGTGTGCATAATAGGATGCTGGATAATGAAGAACATCCCCAAATTGTGGAGTTGTAAGTGCCATAGAAAAGGAAAGTGGAGATTGAAACAAAAATGAATGTAGAAATGGCTGGCCCTGTTTGCCTGGTGGCTTGCCTTGGTGGCTGACAACCCCCAGATAGTTCCATTTTCTAGTGTTTTGTGCTCTCTGTTGATTTTCTTGACACTTCCTGAGGCAATGATAGAGTGGAAGAATGTTGAAATGAGGATCAGGAGACCCTGATTGATCCTGGCTTGATCATTTAGCAACTGGGTCACCATAGAATGTTACTTGATCCTTTTGTGTTTCAGTTTCTCATAGCTCAAATAAGTTATGAAACAAGACGCAAATAAGGACAACTGGAAGTGCTTTGTGAAGACTGGTATAATATAGGTGTACATTGTTATATCTTTTATCATTTTAATTGGGCAGTTATGTGTCATATTAGCAATACATCTTATCTTTTGCAGCTACTGGACTAGAACATAGGTCTTCCTGGTCTGTCTGTCTATGTACACATACCCTAGATATATATTGTTCCCATGAGTATACATATTAGGCCAAGTTTTTATATTGAGCTGTGATAGGCTTCATAGAAGTGGGTCTTATATCCAGCCATGTCCTTTATCTGCATCAGTGAACTCTGTTGTGGTCTTGCAGTATGAAGCATACAAGGCTGCTTATATCACAGTCCTGTCAAGGGTGTAAAGCAAGCAGGTGTGGAGCCTTATTTTACTTAGGCACATGCTTGGCAGGGGCTTCTGGGTTGTTAGAATTCTGAAGATGATCAGTGACCTGTCCCATCCTCAGGAACACCATAGTCTAGAGTGGAAGAAAGACTTATAACCAGATAATGAAAACATAGCAGAACTTATACCATCATAGACTTAAAGACTGTAGTAGGTCTGTGTTGATGGGAGCCATGCATTCTGCCAATAGCACTCTCTGCAGGTTACCTGAGAGGCATGGCCAAGGAACTGAGTTCTTAAAGTTGTGAAATAGGAGAGGTGTGAGGGATGGATATCCTTAATGTGAGGGATGAATGTCCTTAGTGTACACAAAAGCACAGAGTAATAGCTTTAATATGACTACAAAAAAGAGCAACTGGTAGATGTAGCCAATGGTGAGATGACAGGAGATCCAGGTTGTCCTATAAGCCATGCATATAAACAGTGTACAGACATCACACTAGGTGAAATGAATTCACTGGAGTATGGAGAACATTCTGGAACTTTATGCTTAGTGCTATCTCATACTAATAGCTTTCATTTTAATATATATATATATATATATATATATATTATATAATTATGATGTAGTATAGTACTAGTAGACACATATACTTTATTAAATAATTATGTATTTACTTACAGAAAGTACATGCCCAAACATTTTTATCTCTAAAGATGCATGATCAAAAAAAAAAAAATCATCAAAGACCACAGCCGTGGACCAGAGTCACATTGAATTTGAATTCTGAGGTCAGGAGGATGTAATTGGATGTCCTGTCAGGAAAGTTGTATTCCAGGCCCCAAGAGTTCAGAAGCATTGACTGGAGGGTCACTGGCGGAGAAGAACCAGGTTAGGTGACACTGCTTGCATAGTTCATGTCTTCCCAGGTTCAGGCATGGCCACTGTAGGTGGGAAATAGATAAAATATCCCCGAGGCCACTTGGAAGAGTCCATCTGGCTTTGCTTAGCTGCTTGGTGGTGTTTTTCTAAAGCCTACAGTTCCTGCACCTGACTCCCGATGGGCTCCCAGTGCGAGTGATGCACCTGGCATTTCCCTGGTGTGTCTTCCTCTCCTCAGGACACAAGACACTCAGAGGATAAATAGTTACAGCCTCTTAATTGCTTTCCAGGGATGTACTTTCAACATGGGAAATGATACTGAGACAATTCTTGGTTCCTTGTGTGGGAATTTTAGATTTTAAGGAGTTCCCTTAAAAGTCATTAGTCATTTATTTATAGCACTTAGCATTTTAAAATTATATTTTTCTCTCATATATAATAGCCCAACCACAGTTTCTCCTCCCTCTACTTCTTCCAGTCCCTTCACTAACCACCCTTCTCCCCCAGATCCATTCCTCCTCTGTTTTTCCAAGTGCTGGGATTAAAAGCATGCACCACCACCACCACCTGGCGAAATGCTTTTCTTTACCTAAAATGTGAATAACTTTTGACTCTTTGATATGTCTGATATCCAGATATAAAGAATTGAGTATATGATGTTGTTCTTTGTGAGTGTATCTCTGTGTGCCTGTGCATGCACATATGTGTAGAGACCAGAGGATGACCTCATGTGTCCTCTCCTATCACTCTTCATCTTGTCTTTTAGATAAGGTCTCTCACTTAACTTGGAGCTCACTTGTTTAGCTAGATTGCTTATTGAGGTCTAGGGAATCCCCATGCCTCTCTGCTTGCTTTGAAGTTAAACACGAACCCATATTTTTGTAGATAACTGGGGATCTGAACCCAGGTCCTCATGGTAGCACTTCTCACACAGTATCTATTGAGCCATCTCCTCAGCCCCAAACTTTTTATTTTGCTTTAGCTACAGCTACTAGTATATATCTGTCTTTGCTATTGAGTTTAAATTCTTGGCAAAATTTGCCTAGATAAAAATTACACATGCCAAATCTTTAGGGAAGAAAAGCAGAGGTTGGACAGAAACCTTAAAATTTGATCTGGTGTATTTGACTTAAAACTTCTGTCTTTATAATTTGTGAAATCAGACCAAAAATACATTTATCTGTGTTTCTGTCTGGTAAAACCAGTGTGCAAATGTATACACTCCAGTGGTCTCTTTTTGTGGTTGTGTGTGTGTGTGCAGAGTGTGAATATAGGTGCATATGTGGGCACATGCAAAGGCCCGGGGAGGTTGTTAGGCATCTTCTTTAACTTTGTACCTTATTCTCTTGAGACATGGTTTCTTACTGAACCTGAAACATGTAGTTTCAGCTCGGCTGGCTAGCCATTTAGCTCCCACAGTCTGCCCATCTCTGCTCTCTTGCTCTGGAGTTACAAGCATGTGCATCCATGCCTAGCTGTTTATCTGTGGGTACTGGAAATTTGAACTCAGGTCCTCATGCTTCACCTCTTTAAGAACTACTCTAAAGACAAAGGCAAATTAAGCTTTAGGAAATGAAATATAGAACAGCTTAAGATTTAAATAAATTATCAGCTAACTATGAGTATAGCAACTGCTCAATTATGAGTATGTAAATTCCGAGTCATACTGTAGTGAATGTGTTGTGAGCAGTGGAGATGGGGAGGACCATTCCTGGAGTGAGAAGGAAATGGGCATCTTACAAGCGAGGACTATGGTGGCCTGTGAATGACACTGGATGTTTCATGGGCAAGTATGAATTGTCCCGGGGGATCCAAGATGAAACTATTCCATGAGATGGAGGGAGCTGGCTGATGGGAGATGGATAAGTGCTGGGAGGGGCCTCTATAGAAACACTGAGGCAAGAAGAGGCCAAGTGAGCCTGTACTGTTCTTAGAACCCAGTGTGGGAGCTCTGGGGGATGGAACCAGGAGTCTATGAAATCATTCTAAAGACATTGGGGTGCTGGAGTATTTTTTTATGAGAAACAATGAGATTTGATTTTTATTTTTGAAAAAAATTCTAACAACAGCAACTCGTCAGGGACACCAACTATCAGCTAGTGACGCTCATCTGGGAAAGTTGTCATAGTGGGTAGAGGTGAAATCAGCAGGCTGAGTGATTTGCTGGATGCTGATTGGGAGACTGAAGGCTGTATAAAAAGAGTTCAGGTTATTCTTTGGCTCCTCACTTTGGTGACTGACTTTGTAGTTCCCTGCTCTGGCTCTGAGAAGACTTTGTTCATAATTTAAAGGATCTGGTTACTACTCTCTATAGCTCCTAAATTATGAGCTATGGGCTGCTTCAGATTCATCTCCAAGCTGCCAAGGCCCAGCCTCCCGGCCTGGAGAATGGTAGTTAGTTTAGAAACTAAAGGTATGATTGCCTGTGTGAACACAGTGCTTCATGGGCTCTTTTCTTGCAGCTTCTAAACTAAATAAAGTTTGTTACTTAGGCATGTGTGTGTGTGTGCGCGCACGCGTGCCTGCATGAGTTAAGTCACTACAAGTACGCAGACACCTAGAGAGAGGTCAGAAGGTGTTGGGTCCCCTAGGATTACAGAAGCCTATGAACCCCCTGATGAGAGTGCTGGGATCTGAACCTGGCAAGAGAACAAGCCCTTGGTAGCTTAGCCATTTCTCTAGCCCATGTCTTGTCAATTTCCTTTCTAATTTAAAAACAAAAAGAGTCACTATGGAACATTCCATTTCTGACCTACCTATGTTTTATAAGAGCCCTTCCCCCCACCTCATTCGTTTACCACTGAAAAGAGTTTCAGAATTTCTGTGCGAGCTAATAGCGATCTGGGTAGTACTTTATTGCTAGGCCCTTATCACTTTCCCTTCTGCTGAGGAATGTCAGATTTGTTGTCTTTGATGCTCACTCTCCTGGCTCCTCAGAACTCCAGTGGCAACTTTTCTGAGCGCGGCTAAAGAGCCCTGGTTTGTGAGATAGATTACACTTCCCGTGTTGACGCTTCCAGCGTTCTGCCAACTTCTGCTTTTTGCTTGACTTGGCGAGGTAATAAGTTTGTTTACACTTGTGAAGAATAAATGGAAATGAGCACGCTCTTTCCAAGCACCAGGCTGTGCACAAACACTGAGCTTGCTGCTGGTTTGTTCATTCTTTGTCTCACTTAGAAAGCACCTGGTTTTATTACATTTACCTCATCATTAGTCTATATCTTATTCATCCCCAGAGTAGACAAATGATGGTTTATGTATATTTGTATGTAAATATATACCCACATCTATCTATCTATCTATCTATCTATCTATCTATCTATCTATCTATCTATCTATCTATCTATGTAGCTACTATATGTAGCACAATCCTAAAACTATGTATATCCTGTTCTGTATATAATTTCAGGTAACATGTTAAAATTATCATATGACATATATGCTTTTATATATAACAGACATAATCTCCATTTTATACCAGTTAAAATTTGCAATAAGTTTTAATTTAGATACTATCATCCTCACATGTAGTGAATTGTCAAAGCATGGTAGAATTTTACTGGCTGTTGAATAGAAACAAGACCATTGGTATCTGCATCTCTACCTTCCAACCCCCAGCTCTGACGTGTGTTTCTGCCTTGGCCACTGAAGGTTGAGTGCCTCTTTTTGAAACTCCAGACTTAATGCTTAAGTTGTTTGCTTACATTCTCAGTTCTCAGTCCTTTCTACTTGTCTGAGGGAGGATGAGAACAATGATTCATTGTTTAAAATGTTTTGAACATGTTGTACACCAGATCTTAGGATTACACAATTATTGGCTTTGAAAGCTCGTAGGAAACTGCTTAGTTTATTTTTCTTTAAATGGTTTGTACCTGGAATCATGTTTTTTTCACAGAAGAACCCTGTCATCATTCTTTGAGACACTTTGTAAAACAGTCCTTAGTGTGTTTCACTTGTAAAGAAAATCTAGAGATACAAGATTTCCTAGAAGTCCCAGACATTGATGTGACAGATGCCAGCATTTTCTATGGTAACTATGATAAGTGTCAAAGTTTAATTACTCTTTTCTAATGCGAGTTCCTCTGAAACTCGTTGCTTCTCTTTTACAATTTGTCTGACTCAGGCCTTACAGATTTAATTTATTTAATAGTTAATAAAAGAATGTTGTCCTTCTGTTTTTCTCAACTTGATGAACACAATCATTAAGCATGTATATAGGGATAATTAACATATTAATAGAACATTTGCATAATGCATTATAATTTATAAATTGCTTCAATGAATAATGTTCCCTTTATCTTCTAAGGTGTGGCTTTTGCTCATAGACTATTTTACAGGTGAGGAGACTGAGGCTCAGAGAAACAATGGCAGGTCCACACTCAGAGCTTGGCCTTCCGTGCATGTAAATCAAGTCTAATCTTGGTTTACGGCTCTTTCCGTATTGACCTTCCTTAAGAGATACTTGGATTACTTAAGGAGTATTGGCAGCCCACTTGGTAGCCTTGTTGACATGGATAGTGGGCTCCCAGATGTCACATGCTTCTGTCGGCTTCATTTACTGTTGCTCTCTAATATCCAGCCTTGCCAGCCACACAGCAGCTCTGCTCTTGAAGTCACTGCTGACTGCAATCACGGATACTCTAATCATAGTAAGTGTTGCTGTTAGTATTTATTTATATACATTTAAATATTGCCATCGCCAGTTTCCAGATGAGGAAACTGAGGTCTGGAACAGAGGAAAGCCTTGGGGTAACTCAGGGAGCTAAGAGACAGAGGCTCATTTCTCTGGCTCCTGGATCCTAACCTTCATCTTTGAAGAGGGAACAGAGGAACTTGAATCTTATGTCAAATCCAGCCGTTTCTACACCAACGTATGCCACTGCTCTGTCACACTCACCCCCACAATAGACAAAGAATGACAATCCTCTTCTGGTGACAGTTAATATTTCTGAGCATCATCTATGCTAGTTACTGTGATAAGAACTTTATATTTCTTATGTCCTTTAATTCTCCCAAATTTCCAAGTTAGCACTTATTGTTATCCCAAGAAAGCCAAGGCTTTCTTGAAGATCAATGGTTTGCCCAGGGTTATACTGCCCACAGAGAAAGCTCAGACACTCTATCAACTTTAATTCCAAACTGTATTTGCCTCCACAAAATAAAACAAAACAAAAATGGGGAGATAAATTTATTAGCCACTTCTAACGAGGTATCTGTCTGCTTTAGCTGGTTCTCTTGTTGTATGTCCCGCGTGAGCACAATTTGGTATCTGAGAAAGAAACAGTTGGAGACACATTCACATTGCCATCTTATGTTGGTATGGACATAGGATAACTCCATCATAGATTCAGGCTGGCTTGGTTCTTTTTAAGCCTGTCCATTCTGAAACACTTCCTGACAGAATCCTCTAGAACATGTGATCTGGTCACAGTCACCTTCCAGCTCTCATTCTCTTCCCCCTCTCTTCCTGATCCATAATACCTCATCTTCTCCTTTTTTTATTTTTCTCTCTAGCTTATTCTACAAAACCCACTGCTCCCATTTAGCTGCCTGCTCTGTATCTTTTCCCTTTCTAATCCCCATTTTCCTAATTTCCTAATTATTGCCAGCATTGTTGAAACTTACTGCTTAGTGTGATAGGAAATGCTGTCTGTAATGCCCACAGGTAAGTATACTTCAAAAAGAATAAATGGGGTTCAGCAGCCCCCAGCATATTTACTGGAGAAAGACAAAGGCTTTAAATTAAGGGATTAATTGGAACCCTCTCAGGTACACTTAGTTTCTGCTTGGCTGAACCAAGTTCTTCTCTTGAAAGGTCAATGAGTTTTTCCATAATTTTGAGCTGCTCTGAGAAAGAAACCATAAATCTTTCTGTTTATTTGCTTTATAAATCTCTCCCTTCCGCTCATTTAGTTAGTAGGGAGCTGAACATAATAAATCCATGGCTTTCTTTTCAAAAAAGGAAAACAAACCATGTTACCATAAAAGGAAACCTGGGCTGCTAAAACTATAAATGTCAACTCTTCCTGACAGAAGATGTGTGTGTATATGTGTGAGTGTATGTGTGTGAGTGAGTGTGTGTGTGTGTGTGTGTGTGTGCACGCACACGATCACACATTTTAAGTTATAATAAATCACACTGCTGGTTTTTACTTGTATTATCTTCTATGTAGAAGATTTTATGATGTTATCAAAGAAATAAAATAACCTTTGCTATGAAGTGACATCTACATTAGGATGTAATGAGGAGTATGGTCAAATTGATGGACGATATGGTCAAAGAATAACTTATTCTTATTAATTGGAGAAATTATTCAGTCATGTTCATGCTCTTCTGTTTTACTAGCAAATCTTTAAATTCTCAAGTCTCACTTCAGGCCATAGAGTAGAAGGCCATATTTATTGTTCAGTTTCTACTTGGTGGCTGATGGGTGCACCAAGAAGACATCAGAACTGATTCAGAGCCTCTTCATCCACGGTGTCAGGTGTGCACCACCAGATTGAAGCTTGCACTAACCTGTTGTCCTGTCTTCCAGGATGGCTTTGGAGGTTGTTTTGGTGTCCTAGCCATCATTTTAATGTTTCTCCCTGAGATAACCACAGGTAAGGTAGTCTCAGCCCTTCCCAAGGCCACATACCTTTCCATGCATCATGGTGTCTCCAGCACTATTCCTGGTATGCTAGTTACAATGTACTTTTACAAATAGCTAATGGTTCTAGAATATAGCTTAGTTGGTAAAGTGCTTGCCTAACATGGTGGAAGTCCTAGGATTTGATCTCCAGTGACACCCTGACTTAAAAATAAAATTCAATAGTTGAGAAAAGACATGCTGGTTTCACCTGTGGCTAACCAACATACATAAATCTGAGCTTTTAAAGATTTGGGTCAGCTTTTCTGTCTGGCTCTTTTCTTTTCTTTGAATTTATTACCTTCTAACTCAACTACAAAGGGGATTAGCATGCCCTGCATCCCTCTCACATCTTAGATACTGTGGTAGAATCCATCAGATTCTTTAGTGGTCTGTTGCAAAGTAGATTTTACCATCTTTATTCTGAAAGGTGATGAGCATTTGGGCCAATCCATTGTACATTTTCACACCCCATCCTGTGCTTCTCTAATGTGCCAGAGCATCTGGGCCTCTTGGGAGGTTCTGTGAGGATCCTGACGCTAGGGCTTGTGTATGTGGGGGGGATATGTGAGCCATAGCGCGTGTGTGGAAGTCAGAAGACAAGTTGTACCTGTTAGTTCTTTCCTTCTCCTATGCGGGTCTTAGGGATCAAACTCTGGGAGCCAGCTTTGTTGGCAAGTGCCTTTACTAGCTGAGCTGTGCCACTGGCCTAAGAATCTTCAAAGGGAACATGAATCTGTGGGCGTGCCATGGCTCATGGAAGATTATGGTGTGGTGGAAATGAGGCTGTTTGTTTCTTGTACCCAGAACATAAGCTATGAGGGTAGTAGGAGAAGAAATGACAAATGACATGCTGGTTTCACCTGTGGCTAACCACAGCTCCTTGTAGGCACTCCTTATCTGAGCAACATGAAGCCATATTAGGGCTAGGTTTTTTAATTTTGTGAGTTGTTGACAAAAAATCATTAGATTCTTGATAAACTTAAATAAGATTAAAATATTCATCCTGGCCCTGTTGCTAGTACTTAACTCATGGATCTCCTTCTATCAACAAACCAAGAAAAATCAAGATGTCATGCAAATTTAGTTTCCAGCCTGAAAACCTTTCACTGGAAAAAAAAAATCAATGAAACAAGGAGCTAATGGAGGTGTTCAGATGGATGAGGAGTGCTGAGAGGGTTTCTTTGATATGTAAATGCTAGAAATACAAACTCAAAATGGCTTCTGCAGGGAAATTTGATGACCTGAGATAACTTAAAGTTCAGGATTAGCTCTCAGCCAGGCTAGCTCTCAGCAGTACAGTCCCCAGGAGACAGCTCTCTCTTTTATCTTGCTTTTTCATAAGCATGTCTGCTCAGCTCCTACCTCCATCTTCAAACCTGTCTGTCATGCTGTGCCATTTAACATGTGTGTGTGTCACCCAACTGAGTGTCATTATTCTGGGTTGAGCTCAGAGTTTGGCCCTTGAACCACTCCTATGTCCCAGTATCCAGGGAGCTACAAAGTCCCAAGTAGTCTGTCCTGCTTTGTGACAGCTTTATGACTGCAAAGTGAGGGTAGGACTGACCTGTACTTAAACCATGTGATACATGAAGGAGAGGTCTTGATGAAAGGAAACAGGACAGCATCTTAGAAAATGGGCATGATTTCTTGGAGAGAAATGCCCACTGCTCTCTTTAATGTTTTCACGATGCAAAGGAAGGTCCCTTGCCAGGAGCCAGCCTGGCCTGGAATGGTTTGAAGCAGGCAAACAGCATTGGACGGGATGTAGAGTAAACTTCTAACTCTCTAACTATACTGAATGCTTGCTGATAACTTCTAAAATATCCTACAAACCATTGGCTTAGGCAACTAACACCTGTTGCCTAGCAGCGGGGAACTAAGTAAAAAAAATTATCGCTATCATTCCATTCTATGTCCAGGCAGCCAGAGACCTCTATGGCTAGGCTGGTTAACTCTTTGTGAACCAGAGAGGAAGGAAAGTAAAAGAATTAGAATGCTTTATATAGTTATGCTCAGCAGATATGCACAGACACATATACGTTTATATACCCACACTCTGGCTGGGCCTGCCTATCTGTCTCAATTAACTCCACAAGTATTCATGCATCTTACATACATACACATATATTTACACATGTACATACAGACTGGATGGATGAATGGATGGATAGGTGGGTGGGTGAGTGGATGGATGGGTGGGTGGATGGATGGATGGATGGATGGATGGATGGATGGGGCAGAGCTCCCCAAACCATTTAACTACCAATTTTATGTCTTTTCTCTGGCCTTTTAAAAATACCTCCTTAGACACAAAGTTCTTTAGAAAATCACCTCAGAGATAAAATGTTACATAAAATGGGAGTTACAGAAGGATGTTGATATAAGATCAAAGCAATGTTTCATTCTATATAATCACTATAAGTACAAAGCAACAGTTTTTTCCTGGCCTTGCTCATCATAGTGCACACCTGTGGCTATATCCTTGGACCTAAATATTTTTTTCTTTTTTTTTTTTTTTTTTTTTTTCCATTTTTTATTAGGTATTTAGCTCATTTACATTTCCAATGCTATACCAAAAGTCCCCCTTACCCACCCACCCCCACTCCCCTACCCACCCACTCCCCCCCTTTGGCCCTGGCGTTCCCCTGTACCGGGGCACACAAAGTCTGCGTGTCCAATGGGCCTCTCTTTCCAGTGATGGCCGACTAGGCCATCTTTTGATACATATGCAGCTAGAGTCAAGAGCTCAGGGGTACTGGTTAGTTCATAATGTTGTTCCACCTATAGGGTTGAAGATCCCTTTAGCTCCTTGGGTACTTTCTCTAGCTCCTCCATTGGGAGCCCTGTGATCCATCCATTAGCTGACTGTGAGCATCCACTTCTGTGTTTGCTAGGCCCCGGCATAGTCTCACAAGAGACAGCTACATCTGGGTCCTTTCGATAAAATCTTGCTAGTATATGCAATGGTGTCAGCGTTTGGATGCTGATTATGGGGTGGATCCCTGGATATGGCAGTCTCTACATGGTCCATCCTTTCATCTCAGCTCCAAACTTTGTTTCTGTAACTCCTTCCATGGGTGTTTTGTTCCCACTTCTAAGGAGGGGCATAGTGTCCACACTTCAGTCTTCATTTTTCTTGAGTTTCATGTGTTTAGGAAATTGTATCTTATATCGTGGGTATCCTAGGTTTTGGGCTAATATCCACTTATCAGTGAGTACATATTGTGTGAGTTCCTTTGTGATTGTGTTACCTCACTCAGGATGATGCTCTCCAGGTCCATCCATTTGGCTAGGAATTTCATAAATTCATTCTTTTTAATAGCTGAGTAGTACTCCATTGTGTAGATGTACCACATTTTCTGTATCCATTCCTCTGTTGAGGGGCATCTGGGTTCTTTCCAGTTTCTGGCTATTATAAATAAGGCTGCTATGAACATAGTGGAGCATGTGTCCTTCTTACCAGTTGGGGCTTCTTCTGGATATATGCCCAGGAGAGGTATTGCTGGATCCTCCGGTAGTACTATGTCCAATTTTCTGAGGAACCGCCAGACTGATTTCCAGAGTGGTTGTACAAGCCTGCAATCCCACCAACAATGGAGGAGTGTTCCTCTTTCTCCACATCCTCGCCAGCATCTGCTGTCACCTGAATTTTTGATCTTAGCCATTCTCACTGGTGTGAGGTGGAATCTCAGGGTTGTTTTGATTTGCATTTCCCTGATGATTAAGGATGTTGAACATTTTTTCAGGTGCTTCTCTGCCATTCGGTATTCCTCAGGTGAGAATTCTTTGTTCAGTTCTGAGCCCCATTTTTTAAGGGGGTTATTTGATTTTCTGAGGTCCACCTTCTTGAGTTCTTTATATATGTTGGATATTAGTCCCCTATCTGATTTAGGATAGGTAAAGATCCTTTCCCAGTCTGTTGGTGGTCTTTTTGTCTTATAGACAGTGTCTTTTGCCTTGCAGAAACTTTGGAGTTTCATTAGGTCCCATTTGTCAATTCTCGATCTTACAGCACAAGCCATTGCTGTTCTGTTCAGGAATTTTTCCCCTGTGCCCATATCTTCAAGGCTTTTCCCCACTTTCTCCTCTATAAGTTTCAGTGTCTCTGGTTTTATGTGAAGTTCCTTGATCCACTTAGATTTGACCTTAGTACAAGGAGATAAGTATGGATCGATTCGCATTCTTCTACATGATAACAACCAGTTGTGCCAGCACCAATTGTTGAAAATGCTGTCTTTCTTCCACTGGATGGTTTTGGCTCCCTTGTCGAAGATCAAGTGACCATAGGTGTGTGGGTTCATTTCTGGGTCTTCAATTCTATTCCATTGGTCCACTTGTCTGTCTCTATACCAGTACCATGCAGTTTTTATCACAATTGCTCTGTAGTAAAGCTTTAGGTCAGGCATGGTGATTCCACCAGAGGTTCTTTTATCCTTGAGAAGAGTTTTTGCTATCCTAGGTTTTTTGTTATTCCAGATGAATTTGCAAATTGCTCCTTCTAATTCGTTGAAGAATTGAGTTGGAATTTTAATGGGGATTGCATTGAATCTGTAGATTGCTTTTGGCAAGATAGCCATTTTTACAATGTTGGTCCTGCCAATCCATGAGCATGGGAGATCTTTCCATCTTCTGAGATCTTCTTTAATTTCTTTCTTCAGGGACTTGAAGTTTTTATCATACAGATCTTTCACTTCCTTCGTTAGAGTCACGCCGAGATATTTTATATTATTTGTGGCTATTGAGAAGGGTGTTGTTTCCCTAATTTCTTTCTCAGCCTGTTTATTCTTTGTGTAGAGAAAGGCCATTGACTTGTTTGAGTTAATTTTATATCCAGCTACTTCACCGAAGCTGTTTATCAGGTTTAGGAGTTCTCTGTTGGAATTTTTAGGGTCACTTATATATACTATCATATCATCTGCAAAAAGTGATATTTTGACTTCCTCTTTTCCAATTTGTATCCCCTTGATCTCCTTTTGTTGTCGAATTGCTCTGGCTAATACTTCAAGTACTATGTTGAAAAGGTAGGGAGAAAGTGGGCAGCCTTGTCTAGTCCCTGATTTTAGTGGGATTGCTTCCAGCTTCTCTCCATTTACTTTGATGTTGGCTACTGGTTTGCTGTAGATTGCTTTTATCATGTTTAGGTATTGGCCTTGAATTCCTGATCTTTCCAGAACTTTTATCATGAATGGGTGTTGGATCTTGTCAAATGCTTTTTCTGCATCTAACGAGATGATCATGTGGTTTTTGTCTTTGAGTTTGTTTATATAATGGATTACATTGATGGATTTTCGTATATTAAACCATCCCTGCATCCCTGGAATAAAACCTACTTGGTCAGGATGGATGATTGCTTTAATGTGTTCTTGGATTCGGTTAGCGAGAATTTTATTAAGGATTTTTGCATCGATGTTCATAAGAGAAATTGGTCTGAAGTTCTCTATCTTTGTTGGATCTTTCTGTGGTTTAGGTATCAGAGTAATAGTGGCTTCATAAAATGAGTTGGGTAGAATACCTTCTACTTCTATCTTGTGAAAAAGTTTGTGCAGAACTGGAGTTAGATCTTCTTTGAAGGTCTGATAGAACTCTGCACTAAACCCGTCTGGTCCTGGGCTTTTTTTGGCTGGGAGACTATTAATAACTGCTTCTATTTCTTTAGGGGATATGGGACTGTTTAGAAGGTCAACTTGATCCTGATTCAACTTTGGTACCTGGTATCTGTCCAGAAATTTGTCCATTTCGTCCAGGTTTTCCAGTTTTGTTGAGTATAGCCTTTTGTAGAAGGATCTGATGGTGTTTTGGATTTCTTCAGGATCTGTTGTTATGTCTCCCTTTTCATTTCTGATTTTGTTAATTAGGATTTTGTCCCTGTGCCCTTTAGTGAGTGTAGCTAAGGGTTTATCTATCTTGTTGATTTTCTCAAAGAACCAACTCCTCCTTTGGTTAATTCTTTGAATAGTTCTTCTTGTTTCCACTTGGTTGATTTCACCCCTGAGTTTGATTATTTCCTGCCGTCTACTCCTCTTGGGTGAATTTGCTTCCTTTTTTTCTAGAGCTTTTAGATGTGTTGTCAAGCTGCTAGTATGTGCTCTCTCCCGTTTCTTCATGGAGGCACTCAGAGCTATGAGTTTCCCTCTTAGAAATGCTTTCATTGTGTCCCAAAGGTTTGGGTACGTTGTGGCTTCATTTTCATTAAACTCTAAAAAGTCTTTAATTTCTTTCTTTATTCCTTCCTTGACCAAGGTATCATTGAGAAGAGTGTTGTTCAGTTTCCATGTGAATGTTGGCTTTCTGTTATTTATTTTGTTATTGAAGATCAGCCTTAGTGCATGGTGATCTGATAGGATACATGGGACAATTTCAATATTTTTGAATCTGTTGAGGCCTGATTTGTGACCTATTATGTGGTCAATTTTGGAGAAGGTACCATGAGGTGCTGAGAAGAAGGTATATCCTTTTGTTTTAGGATAAAATGTTCTGTAGATATCTGTCAGATCCATTTGTTTCATCACTTCTGTTAGTTTCAGTGTGTCCCTGTTTAGTTTCTGTTTCCATGATCTGTCCATTGGTGAAAGTGGTGTGTTGAAGTCTCCCACTATTATTGTGTGAGGCGCAATGTGTGCTTTGAGCTTTACTAAAGTTTCTTTAGTGAATGTGGCTGCTCTTGTATTTGGAGCATAGATATTCAGAATTGAGAGTTCCTCTTGGAGGATTTTACCTTTGATGAGAATGAAGTGTCCCTCCTTGTCTTTTTTGATGACTTTGGGTTGGAAGTCAATCTTATCAGATATTAGGATGGCTACTCCTGCTTGTTTCTTCATACCATTTGCTTGGCAAATTGTTTTCCAGCCTTTCATTCTGAGGTAGTGTCTATCTTTTTCTCTGAGATGAGTTTCCTGTAAGCAGCAAAATGTTGGGTCTTGTTTGTGTAGCCAGTTTGTTAGTCTATGTCTTTTTATTGGCGAGTTGAGACCATTGATGTTAAGAGATATTAAGGAAAAGTAATTGTTGCTTCCTGTTATTTTAGTTGTTAAAGGTGGCATTCTGTTCTTGTGGCTGTCTTCTTTTAGGTTTGTTGAGGGATTACCTTCTTGTTTTTTCTAGGGCGTTGTTCCCGTTCTTGTATTGGTTTTTTTCTGTTATTATCCTTTGAAGGGCTGGATTCGTGGAGAGATAATGCGTGAATTTGGTTTTGTCGTGGAATACTTTGGTTTCTCCCTCTATGATAATTGAGAGTTTGGCTGGGTATAGTAGCCTGGGCTGCAGTTTGTGTTCTCTTAGTGTCTGTATAACATCTGTCCAGGCTCTTCTGGCTTTCATAGTCTCTGGTGAAAAATCTGGTGTAATTCTGATAGGCTTGCCTTTATATGTTACTTGACCTTTTTCCCTTACTGCTTTTAGTATTCTATCTTTATTTAGTGCATTTGATGTTCTGATTATTATGTGTCGGGAGGAATTTCTTTTCTGGTCCAGTCTATTTGGAGTTCTGTAGGCTTCTTGTATGTTCATATGCATCTCATTCTTTAGATTTGGGAAGTTTTCTTCAATAATTTTGTTGAAGATGTTTGCTGGACCTTTGAGTTGAAAATCTTCATTCTCATCCACTCCTATTATCCGTACGTTTGGTCTTCTTATTGTGTCCTGGATTTCCTGGATATTTTGAGTTAGGATCTTTTTGCATTTTCCATTTTCTTTGATTGTTGTGCCGATGTTCTCTATGGAATCTTCTGCACCTGAGATTCTCTCTTCCATCTCTTGTATTCTGTTGCTGATGCTCAAATCTATGGTTCCAGATTTCTTTCCTAGGGTTTCTATCTCTAGTGTTGCCTCGCTTTGAGTTTTCTTTATTGTGTCTACTTCCCTTTTTAGGTCTAGTATGGTTTTGTTCATTTCCATCACCTGTTTGTATGTTTTTTCCTCTTTTTCTGTAAGGACTTCTACCTGTTTGATTGTGTTTTCCTGTTTTTCTTTAAGGACTTGTAACTCTTTAGCAGTGTTCTCCTGTATTTCTTTAAGTGATTTATTAAAGTCCTTCTTGATGTCCTCTACCATCATCATGAGATATGCTTTTAAATCTAGGTCTAGGTTCTCAGGTGTGTTGGGGTTCCCTGGACTGGGCGAAGTGGGTGTGCTGGGTTCTGGTGATGGTGAGTGGTCTTGGTTCCTGTTAGTAAGATTCCTCCATTTACCTTTCGCCATCTGGTAATCTCTGGAGTTAGTAGTTATAGTTGACTCTGTTTAGAGATTGTTCTTCTGGTGATTCTGTTACCGTCTATCAGCAGACCTGGGAGACAGATTCTCTCCTCTGAGTTTCAGTGCTCAGAGCACTCTCTGCTGGCAAGCTCTCTTACAGGGAAGGTGCGCAGATATCTTGTATTTGGGCCTCCTCCTGGCCGAAGAAGAAGGCCCAAAACAGGACCTTTCTCAGACACTGTGTTGCTTTGGCAGTTCCCAGGTGGTACAGACTCTCACCTAAGCAGACTAAATTCCTAAGTTCCTTGGAGTCCCGGGACCAAGATGGCGACCGCTGCTGCTGTGGCTTAGGCCGCCTCCCCAGCCGGGTGGGCACCTGTCCTCCGGTCCGGAAGGTGGCCGGCTGTCCCCGGCCCACACAGGGTGCTGCCTCAGCGCCTCTGTGCTTCTGCCTGTTCCAGAAGCTGTCAGGTTCTCTGGCGCACCCTCTCACCTGTTCAGACTAATTTCCTAAGTTCGGCGGGTCCCGGACCAAGATGGCGACCGCTGCTGCTGTGGCTTAGGTCGCCTCCCCAGCCGGGTGGGCACCTGTCCTCCGGTCCGGAAGGTGGCCGGCTGTCCCCGGCCCACACAGGGTGCTGCCTCAGCGCCTCTGTGCTTCTGCCTGTTCCAGAAGCTGTCAGGTTCTCTGGCGCACCCTCTCACCTGTTCAGACTAATTTCCTAAGTTCGGCGGGTCCCGGACCAACTAAATATTTTTTTCTTGAACAAAAGTTTGTCCCAAGTCTATTTCTATTTTTAGTATAACTATGAAAGCTTGTTATATTTCTTACTATGTAGCCTTTACTTACTATTATGAGAAGTGGGTATGTATATTCTATTCTTGATTCTAACCTTTTTACATCTTTCTAGCAAAGCAACTAAGACCATCTCTTAAAACTTTTTTTCCTAAAATTATTTGAATCAAATCTGGTATTCTTTACAATCATTAATTCATCTCAACGGTATTATTAATTCATCAAAGTTCATGTTAATATTGTTCTGCAGGAAATCTGATCAATAGGGTGGGCTAATACCCAGGGATTATTATTAGTAATTTAATAATGTCAGGAAAGGCATATCAGCTGCAGGAAGCAATTCTGGGATGAAGTCTCTTTGGAACCTTGCCATCAAGCTCACCCATTGTAGACCATGCAAAACTGGGTGTTCCACAAACAGTGCAGAGATCCAGATCCTCTGTGCTTGTCCTGGTCCATACAGCCATCTCTTCCTTTGGCTTTGCTGGCATGACTTCTAGGGAATAATGTTCGGTTTGGTAGAGATGAGTCAACCTTCTGTTGTATCCCATGGGTGTCCATGCAGAGTCACTTGACACCTTAATGACCAGCATTTATCACGGTGGGCCATTTTCCAGGAGGAGGGAATAATTTGCTTAGTTTGAAGGTACTCATCTTGGACACTACAGATCAGTGATTATTCCTCTTCATAGAGTCCCTAAAAAGCTTCTCTACTGGGGTTCCATGATTTCAAACATATTTCATTGGTTGTATGTATGTATATGTATATGTATATGTATATGTATATGTATATGTATATGTATATGTATGTGTTGACTGAATGAATTAATAGTTTCCTTCAAGTTATATGGCTCACTCAAACTTTTAGTTTGATTGGCTCAACAGCTTACTGAAAGGTCTTATCAGTTTACTGGCTAAGAACTTGCCTTGTGTAGCTATGAATAGGAAGATGATGTATCCCTAGGAACAGAATGAAGTCAAGTGGTCACCCTCTCTTAGATAGATGAGGAGTTTGAGATGGCTTATAAGAATTTACAGTGAATTGAAATAGTTGAAATTATTTTAAACTAAAATCCCGCTTAGCATTGGTGTCATAGACTGGACTTGGCTAGTTATTTGGCCTCTGTCACCCTCATGGTTTGTCCTTTCATCTCCCGTTTTGTCCCTCTGAGCCTTTAGACTATAATGTCCAACATCTACACTAGGGTCAGAAGGATTCAGTTTGCTGGGTACTAGTGTTCAGGAACTTCACCTGCATCATAGTCTTCTGGTGTCTGTGTTTAGGGGAGAGGAGACATCCCAAGTCCTTGATTTCTTTGGTCTGGAGTAGAGACTATTATTTTGCTTATCTAACAAGTTCCAGGTGACATGTCTTTGCCTCCTTCCTGATATCAATGTCATGCTCTAGAGATGCTCTCACAGGCATTTAAATTTTAAATTTTTGTTTTGTCTCTCTTAAGCCTGTATCAACAAATCAAACAACTACAGATACTGTATATACCTTAAAGTGCAAGGTTGGGGAAGTAAAGTCCCCTTTAAGAGAATCAGACAAACTAGATTTGGTATGTTAGGTAACATTTTTGTACTTATCCTCCTTAATTTTATAGCCTTTATTAACATGGCATATAAATATAAACTGAAATTCATAAAATATTGACGGACTGTATAGAAGAGTTAAATATTTTAAGTGATCCTGAAGATCCTACAGAGCATATAATGCAGAATTTGCCCACCGTAGTCTCTGATGTTTGGTTGGAAATGCTCAAAATGACTTTTGTAAGAGATAAGAAAGAAACCCCACAGGGCTGAAGCATTCTCTAATTATAGTAAAAAGGCCAAAGCAATTTTAACCTGGGTGAATTTTACCCCATTTAATTTAAATTTAATTTAATTTCCCTTTTCCCTTTACAACCCTCCTTAGCTAGCTTGACCCAGGTCATGCCTATTCTTATCCAATCACAACCCATACAGCAGAGACTGCCCAAGTGAAAGTTCCTTTTCTGTTACATGATAAGTTATTAGCTGTGTATGTTGAGAGACTTGTTTAACTTTCTTGCACCTCATTTTTCCTCATTTATCCTCTGCAATGAGGATAATAATGGTATTTATGCTGTGCCATTGCTCTGAGGATAAGTTAATTTATACAAGTAAAGTGAGTGATGCTTAAGGCATCTTTAAATATTGTAATGGAATACTTGCCTTCCTTGAGATTTAGAGAATTCTCCAGGAAGGGCTTCTTGGTCCTGAAAACCACATCATATTGATCCACAGTTAGCAGAGAATCTAAAAGACAAAAGATTGGAATTTGCCTCTGCTAACAAAAAACCGACATGATCAGCCTTTCAGACCATGCTGCATTTAACACTTCCACTGGGAACATGCATAGGACACGGTGCCTTTGCTTTGCTGTGGGGCTGTTGGAATACTCTGTGGTCTAAAGAAATGATGTTTCCTCATACGTTCCATAATTCCCATCGGCTTCTTCAGCTATTTGATCATAAAAAGATGAAATCTGACTTTAAGATTTTTTTCTGGGCATATTTTAGGGTTTCTTTTTTTGAGTCAAAATGAAACAACATATAACATGAATTCAGTCCCACAAGCCCTGTTATCTTCTGCTTGTAGATACCATTAGCAATGTCTTATGCTTAGAAGTGCTCATATATTTTTTTTCTCCAAAGCTCTTTTTTTCTGGGTCACCAGAACACCTCAAGGAGTATTGTTTTCTCAACTGGTTTGATAGAAGGCTTTGACATTACACATAAGAATTGTGTGCTTTAGCCTTCAGTAGCTGACTGTTTGATACTAATTCTGGCAAGATGACCAACCTTTCTGAGCCCCAGTTGGCCCATATGCCACAATATTATTCCTTTGTGGTGCTGGTGAAGTAATGCTCACTTACCCACACACAGCTAAATTATAATAGAGTTTAAATCCAAATCTGGAATATAGACCTTTGTCTCATTGCTCTTACCATTTCTGAAGAGGAAGATCTTGTGTACACTCTGGACCAAGACATTTATGGAAGGAGATTAGAGGTTGCCCTTAGGAAACCTCTCTTAAACCTCTTCTTCATTCTCCATTACTCGCCCACAGCAGATAAATTATGTAGGTTTCACTCCTAGACCAGGCATCGTTTACCTGTAGTGTTGGGTGTCTTGTCTGCCTACCTCCTCATTAATACTTATATGACAGGGTATTGAAGCTCTTCAATTATCTTGGTCCCTCCCTCTCCATTGGTATTCTCTGTTTTCTCCTGACTCATCTATTTACCTTTGACCCACTTTATAGGTCTTGACTTCACCCCATACTCGATAGTACAACTCGATGTTAACTTGGCAGTTGAAAAATCTGAAATTGTTTGGGGTATAGTAACAAGATAATTTATTTTTTCCACACATTTCCCTCAACTTCTCCCTTAACTCCAAATGCTGGGCCCAACCTATAGATTTCTGGTGACATTTGTATATTGACATTTTAGTTTAGACATTTAGTTTAGTTTGAAACTCTAATCTCATGTCTAAATGCACTTATCTTCCCTTCTTTCTTGTTTTGGCTTGAGAGCTTACAGAGGTAGGGGATATAGTCTGGCTTTCCAGCACTTTACCACTACTACTTGGGTATTCCATTATGTTTTCTTTCATGATCAAGGTGTAAAGTCCATGGCAGGTCGTGTAGGCCTGCTGTCCATCACTCAGGTACCTAATATGGAGACTGACAGTAGTTTGTTTTCTGGCATCTAATCAATCCTCCCTTTGATACCCCTTTTTTTAGTAGTAAATTCCTATAACACATTGATGCTGTGATCTTCTTTCCCATTTGGAATCTCTTAGATGTGGCCCTGGAGAAATGGCTGGTGATTGGTTGTTTTTCACACTGTGCACCTATTAAGCATGGTTTCTTGACATGACACTACTAGAGAGCATGTTTCCTTCTGCTGCTTTTTAGACTCAGAGAAAACCCCTAGATTCATGTAAAAAAATAGGTGCCCAATTCAGGAGTACCTTTCCTATCTCTCTTTGTTGGCAGCACCACTCTCTTGCCCCTATTTTTCAACAACTTGAGTATTTGGCTTTATTGAGTCTGACCACATTCTTTAACTCCCTTATCTGTCTTTTGTTTCTACAGCTAGAGGAGAAGAATGGTGTTGTAGTGACTTAGGTAGCAAACTTTGGGAAGTGTTGGCCACTCATTGGTGTTCAAATTCTTTAGACTGTGTACTTGGAGCATTTTGTCTTTGTCTTTGATACTAATGCTAGTTATGAGAAGCCCTGCTCAAAACTCTCTGCTGTTGACACTCAGAACTTCTCTGGGCATACCCTGTAGCTGTCTTCTGGAGTTTACATGCCCATGGTCAGGTGAATAGGATGGTAAGCCTAGAATACAATGACTGTCCACTGAATAGTGTTCTGGGACTTTGCCACCAATCAGAACTGTCATGTAGCCACTGTGTTTTATAGCTGCTGTGTTTATCTATGTATCAAGGTGTTTTCCATTCTTAGTGGAGAATCTACCTGCCTTGAATGTAGTCCTGTATGGGGTGCCTGACAAGATTTTATGAAGATTCAGTTCAGAAGCTACCTAACACTCAGGACCTTCCTTGGCCATGCCCTATGGCTGTGTTCTAGACCTTTTCACACCTAGATTCCTTGTCTTATGACTCTCCTTGATCCCTAAGAGCCTTGATCCCCCAAGAGCAAGCCAGGATGCGTTTCCTTGTCTCATTATTTCTGCCTTTGATGATAGTATTATTTCTGGCAACCCAGATTTTATTGTAACATACTATGTTTGTCCCTTCTTCATTGGTACCCATCCTCTAGTGAGATTTCTTTCTTTTTTTTTTCCTTTTAAATTGGATATTTTTCTTTATTTACAATTCAAATGTTATCCCCTTTCCCGGTCCCCCACCCCCAAACTCCCTATCCCATCCCCACTTCCCTTGCTTCTATGAGGGTGTTCTCCCACTCACCCACCCACTCCCACCTCCCTGCCCTGGCATTCCCCTACACTGGGACATGGAGTCTTCACAGGACCAAGGGCCTCTCCTCTCATTGATGTCTGGCAAGGCCATCCTCTGCTACATATGTGGCTGGAGCAGTGGGTCCCTCCATGTGTACTGTTTGGTTGGTGGTTTAGTCCCTGGGAGCTCTGGGATATCTGGTTGGTTGATACTGTTGTTCTTCCTATGGGGTTGCAAACCCTTCAGTGCCAGACTAAAGCATTGGCTTCCTCTACTGAGATTTCTAAGGTATATGAATTTTAACAGAAAGAACATACAGGAACCTTTACAAGGTGCTTTGGACCATCTTCAACAACTTTGTGTGGTAGGTAACATTACTTTCATCTGTTCTAGTTAGCTTTAAATTGTTAACTTGACAGCCTAAAGTCAACCAAGAAGGGAATCTCAATCTAGGAATTGCCCAGATGGAGATGTGGTCTACCTGAAGGCATGTCTGTAGAGGTTTGTGTTGATTGTTAATTGACAAATTTGCATAGGAGTGCCCAGCTTCCTGTGAGTGGCGCCAATTTCCAGGCAGGTGGTCTTGGGCTCTATAAGAAAGCTAGTTCAGTATGAGCCTGTGAATGAGCCAGTCAACTCCTCATTCTTAGACTTTAATTTCTTTCTGTTACTTTAAATCAGATTCTTTACATGGGTCAATGCTGTCCAGGACACTCATACTAGGATTTGCTATCTGCCAGAGGGTTGGAAACCTTTGTGGGTTTGTTGCTGTCATTGTTGTCTGATTATTTTCTAATTTAAGACATTAAAAACAACCTGTGAGGGCCATTAAAAATGAGTTTTAAGTTCTTCCTCATAGTTTCTGTTCCAAGATCCTGCCTCGATTTCCCTCAGTGATGTATTGTGACCTGAAACTATAAGCCAAGTAAACCCTTCCCTTCCCTAAGTTCCTTTTCATCAGAGTAATTTATCACAGCAACAGAAAGGAAGTAGGACATCATATTTTTAAGGACTACATGAAAGGCCCTAGATATGTAAGTTGTGTATCCCATCAGGCTAGATCTGAAACCCTTATTGGAATGTTTCCAAAGTCCTCAGTTCTTACCTCTTATTATAAGAACAGTGAACAAGTCAGCAGATTGGAATTTGTTTTGTTGTGGATGATGGTATGAACCAGCATTGGCCTCAGTCAACAGCTGCCATTGGCAGAGCGAGGCCTGTTCTGAGATCCTCGCTCTGAGTTTGCACTGGCTCCCAGGTCCCAGGCTTATCACAATGCACGTTACTTGTAACAGCTGAGGAAGTTAATTTGGCAGAAGGAAATTAAACTCATCTGGATTCTCCATTGTCTCTGAAGAGTTACACTAGAGGAGAATCACTCCCAAGATGATAGGTCTTTCACAGAAAGGTCACAGCATTCCCTCTCCTCTCCTCCTCTTCTCCCTTGATTCCTTCATAGCTTTGGTAGGATGAAGGGTTTTTTTTTCATCATTTAACTGAATAACAGTTTTATGAAGAAAGAGATATTTACATGCTAGATCATTAATTCAGAGTTTAAGGTTGTTGAATATGCAAGCAAGCAGAGAACCTAGGGCACTAAAATAAACAGGGCTTTGGCAACAGGAAGGCTGAGCCAGGAGACCGTTTTCATTTCAATGTGATCTCAGTTACCATAGGCATGCCTCACAGATAGGATTAGATTTCTGTATTTCTTTCTCATTCTTAGACTTTAATTTCTGGCTGTTACTTTAAGTCAGGTTCTTTATGTATGTCATTGCTGTCCAGGACACTCATACTAGGATTTGCCATCTGCCAGAGGGTTGGAAACTTTTGTGAGATTTTGTTGTTGTTTGCTGATTATTTTTCTAATTTAAGACTTAAAAAACAGCTTATAAACAGCTTATAAGGGCTGTCAAAAATGAATTTTAACTTCTCCTTTTGTAGTTTAGAGAACTTAAGAGCCTGGCTTCTCCTTTGGACACCCATGGGTCAGCCTTGTCTTGGACCTTGAAAGGCCAAAGTTAGATGGATAGCTATACAGAATGGAGCAAAACCATTTGTCTTCTGAACCATGTCCACAGCTTTAGCTCCTGACTGCTACTCCTTCTAGTTATAAGTATTTTGATGGCTCTTTGACAACTTTGTGTAGAAGGTTCTAGGCTCATCTCCACTTTGTCATGCTTTTTACTCTTGGCCAAGGCAATGTCTAACACATGCCTCCTACAGTAGGAGCAAGCAAGTAGGAGCAAGGCAAGCTTGTATGAGAGTAACTGGGCTCAATTCAGAAGCAACTAATGTAAGACTCTGATGAGCCTTAGCTACTGGGAACCCTCTGAGTGAACCAAGTACAGTTGGGGACGGATACAAAAGCAAGAGGAATTTATTGTTCCAAAGCACTGGAGAGGTGGCCATTTGGCGAGTTTTTATACAGTTTACAAGGGTAGAATAGAGCATCAGCTACTAGGCACAAAATGATTGGTGGAACAGTGTGCCCTTTAAACTGATTAGTCTTTGGGGAATAAGGTAGTGGGTGCTTCCCATATCTGCAGGTGGCCAATGGTAGGTCTGCCCCTCAGTTTTTCTGAGGAATGTAGTCAGCCTCCCCTACCAGAGGGGAGGGGTACGTATGTGTTCCATCGACCTCTCCCTTCTGGAAAGGGAAGGGGTATAAGCTATTCTGAGATCTGGTAGAATTTTTCAACAGTCTTTAGTTAGCTGACCTTTTCACCTCCATCAATCCTTCTTTAGTGCTCCCTGCCCATCCCACCCAAACCCCAAGCAAGCAAGCATGTAATTTTATACTGAATTTCTGTTTCAGTCTTTGTAATCTACTTATGGAGATGATAGCAGTGCAACTGTTGAGTGGACACCACAGTGGACCATCCCCGAATTCCCTGATGGTGGGGACTTTTGTTGTTAATGTTATTGTAACTGGGGTTGTTGTTCAGCATTTGTTTGTTGACTGTCTAAATAAACATCTAGCTATGCTGCAGTGAGCCAACTGTTCACTGCAGCCAGGGTGAGACTGGTGAGACTTCTGTTCTCTTAAGCCAGGTACAGCTCGGTCAGTTCTTATTGGATTTTGTTGGTAACGAAGTATTTTGGCTATTGGTCTTTAGCATGGTCTGTGAGCAGAGCCTTAATAGGTGGGCTTAAATGAGTATAGTCTTATTAAAAATGAAGACCAATCCAGAACTTCCTTAAATCAATATGGACCAGGCAGTTCCATTTTCTACATTCTCAATAAATAATATCAATATCATTTGCACATTCTTCTGTATCTTCAAAGAAAAAGATGTAAATCTCAGCTTTGGTGATCATTTAATCCCTCTCTGTTAAGGATAACTTTTCTAGTGAAATAAGACACCTTTTAGAAAGCCAGTTTGCTTTTGATGACCATTGCCCCATATTGGGGCTCAGGCTTGATACTTGATAGCCATGAAGTCTATCATTTAGAATTTGAATGTTTGAGTTGAACTTGTACACACCTGCACTATCAAAAATCATCACAAGGCAAACTCACTAGGCCAGTTCTAAAAATAAGCACTGAACACTGTAATGAAAACACATGAAGATTCCCTGAGCAGCAAACATTGCAGCAGAGGGAATCTAATGACACCTAGGTGAGGTCTAATGGTTAGGAATGCCTGTAGTGCCTCGTGCCTGGATGGCTCACAATGCTGTGCCTATTTTCATGAGCCTAGGTTATTGTTCACTGTTGCTGAAAGAGAAGGCAATCAGCCAGCTAAAAGTCTAGCTTCCCAAACACCAGCAATTAAATGCAAGAGAAGACAGCACAGGCATTGCCAAGGACTAGGCTGTTTTTTTTTAAGTTGAAAAATGTGAAATGGAACAGGGGAAATGTGCAGGGAAAATACAAATGATACACGTCCCCAAAGCAGGAAAGAATAGTGTTTACATTGGTGCTTACAGCAGATGGATTGCTCACACTTTCCAAAGCTGCTGGGGTACTTACCAGCGAATTAGTTTAAATTGTAGACTAGAAGTGCCAGGCTTTAGGAGAACCAAGCTAGAATTGTTCCTTGTCCCTCAGAGTTGCTCTCATTATGTTAGTGTGGTATCCTGCTGTGATTTCCATGAATTTTAATTTCTAATAAGGTAGCCATGTGTTTTGGAGGGAGTTGTAAGGAAGTGTCACAAATAACTATCTTTTCTGACAAATCTGACCTCGAGACAATCAGACCTCATTTTAACAACTCATGTTAGATGTGGGTTTTCCCCGTTTCCATGGCTCAACCTGCTCACCTCAGAATGGCCTAGTAACAAAGGGGGATATCTGAGAGGAAACTTCCTTTTTCTATTTTTCTCCTCACCCCCATGCTGCTATTTCCATCTAGAGTTGCAAACTCCACAGAGGAGGTTGGCCATCAACACTCCCTGTGCTCCACAGAGGAGGTTGGCTATCAACATTCCCCAATTCTCTCTTTCCTTTCTTTTTACTTTTTTATTCTTTTCCCCCTACTTCTAATTCCTGTAAAGAAAATGGATTATGTTAGATACAACCAACATGAGTTGTCCAGAAGAATTATGTTAGCTCATTCTTCTCCTGGTGATTAGGACTGTAAATAACCAAGAGATAGAGGGAGCAAGGAAACACACACACACACACACACACACACACACACACACACACATTTCTACATTCTCAATAAATAATATCAATATCACTTCATAGAGTCTCTCACTCATGGACGTCTTCTGTGATAACACTTCCCCCCAAAATATGAAAGTAAGAGGCTAGACAGGAAGCTACCAAAGAGAACTCTTTAATGATGTGGATGCTGGAGAGGAGCTCGCCACAACTGATGGCTTCTGGTACAGGGACAGAAGGGAAACGACTCAGTGTTATTAAAGGTGCAGGCCACTGAGAGTTTGACTGTGCTCCAGTGAGTATATAGGTAACACAAATTGAACTTCTAAAAATATTTTTATTTTTGCTAGTTTTTTGGGGGGGAGTGGGGGTGAAGGAAGTCAGAAGGAGGGAACAGACATGGAAGGACTAAGAAGTGAACGTGATTAGGGTGTATAATGTGAAATTCCTAGAGAATCAATAAAAATACTATATTGAAAAAAATGAACCTCATATTCTCTACCCCAGACAGCAGAATGGCTCCAGTTCCTAACTCAGTGTTCCCTTCTGCTACAGTCTCTCAGCAAGCTGCCCTTTCTGTACTCTGCTCATCAATAAGTTAATTAGCACATGCTTATGGCATTCCCTATCTCATGTGGGGCAGGTGTAACATCAGAAGAAGGGTGCTGTGCAGATAAGATCCGGTTTCTCTCTGTTCCCTTATCACTTCCTTGGAGATGCCGGTTGTCCTGGCTTGCTTTCTGCTGCTGTGATAAACACCATGTCCAAGGGAAGGAGAGGGTTTGTATCATCTTATACTTTCCACCATAGTCAATCACTGAGAGAAGTCAGAGCTGGAACTCAGTACAGGAACCTGGCGAAGCATTGGGGAACAATGTTTACTGGCTTGTCTTCCAGCTTTCTTACATAACACAGGACTGCCTGCCCAGAGGTAGCACCGTCCACAGTAGGCTAGGCTATCAATAAACAATTAAGACAGTTCCCCACACTCACAGTTATGTCTGAAAACCTCTCAGATGCAAATATACCAAGGTGACTCGTGGTTGTGTCACGCTGACAGCCAAACAACAGTCTTCCTAGAATATCATAGAACTACAGTGGGGAGGGACTTGATAGCAAATCTAGATCAATTGGGAATGAACTAGATGACTTCCATGAAGACTACAGGAGCTGAACAATGGGGAAGTTTTGGGCTGAAGGACAGAATCCAAATGTCTTCTTACTCCTCACATATTAAAATATGTTTAGTTAATATAATCTTGGCTATTCTAGTTGGAATGAGCCCCTTAACCCCTTGTATGAAAATTCATTTCCTTTAATCCCATCTTATTGTTATGTTCCATTCTTAATCAATGAAGAGTATGGTTAGTTTTGGGCCTTTGGGTCTCTTTAATTTAAAATTAATAATAATAATTTTAATTAAGCTCATTTTTCATGTAGATAATCTACATATTGAGCCTATCAATATGGCCCCCATGTTGATGTCACAAGCAAGTATGCTCAGTGACCTTTTTGTAATGGAAACCTAGAAGATTCTGGATCTCTTTTTCAACACAGATATCAATGAACCATTGTATCTCTGTCTCTCTGTCTCTGTCTCTCTCTCTCTCCCCCCCCTGTCTCTGTATTCCTCTATGAGGGTTCAGCTTCATCTTTTCATGTACATGAGGATGGCCCTCTCTCTGCATCTCTCACTTGACTACATCTTTCTGTGAACACGAGGATGCACTGTTAGAGGAAAACAGAACAGCAATCCTTTCTTTTTCAGTCTTTCTCCTCCCTCTCTGGGGCTTTTATCTTTCTGATGCCTCACTCCATTAAGCTAAAGAGCCCTAGGGATTAGTTTCTTAACACCTTCATTTTTCTTACATTACCTTGAAATCTCTGCTTTTTCCATATCCCCCAGTCAATGGTTTTTCTCTCCATTTTCTCTCTTCTAGAAACTTCAGCTATACCATATTTTTTCATCTTCCCTATCTCATGGGCATACTTCCAATTTTGCTTTAGCCAAAACCAAAAGGAAAGTTTCTAATTTAAAAAAGAATTGTTTTATTTTATTTTATGTGCACCAGTGTTTTGCCTGCATCTATCTCTAGGCACTGTGTTCCTGCCAGTGCCCTTGGAATTTGGCAGATCCCCTGGAACTGGAGTTAGAGACAGTTCAGTTGTGAGCTGTCACGAGGGTGCTGGGAATTGAACTTATGCCCTCTGAAAGATCGGCCAGTGCTCTGTAAATGCTGAGCCATCACTCCAGCCCCCGAAATCCTTATCTTAAACAGTGTGACAGAAAGTATAGAATAATAAAACAAAACAACACCAAGTACTCTGACTTGACATTTTTCATCATCCAATTCGGAGGATGAGGAGAGCATGACCAGACAAAATGTTGGGCTTTGTCATCTCAGGAGTTTGCTTGTGACAACAGAACACTGGGGTCATCCATGCTCAGGACTGCTAAATCATCTTGGAGTGGAAGATGGAATTAGTGGCAAAATCAGATAGAAGTGGATTGTGGAATTTAGGTAATAGTAATGTTCTGGTCCATGCTATTTGATTAGTTTTGACAAATACACAGTATTAATCGTTGATATAACTATTAGAGGAAACTGGGTGGACTTATTTGAGAAAGTGTCCTGGACTGCCTGTAAATTTTGTGTGTATGAAATTATTCCCCCTTTAGAACTTATTTATAATGAACTACTTGTGTGTATGGTCAAAGCCTTAAAAGTACCAGCAGAATAGAAATTATCATATTTATTGCTCAGGTGTTTTTATTTTTATTTTTTTTAACATTTTCTGTCCTTTAAGATCAAAAGAATAAAAATATAAAAAAGTTACACAATTCAAAACTTCATATTTCTTTCTTTGCGTGTATGTGTTTATATTGTTTTATTTATATGTACTGTTTTCTGCAAATAGGCTTTAAGAGAGAGAGAAAGCTACTCCTCTCCCAATACTGTGTGCATGTATGTGTGTAGAATATGCATGCTCGTGTGGAGGTGTGTACAGTTTCTTCTGTGTCCATGTATCTGTGTGTGTGGGTCAGAGTCAACATTAGATGTTGCTTCCCATTACTGCTCTCCATCCCTATTTTTTGCCTTAAATTTCTTTATTGTTTACCTTTTTACATGCTGATTATTATTTTTATAATTAAAAATTCACATTTTTATAACTTCCTTTTTTAAGTAAATTTATTGTTTGATAATTTCCTACATCATATAATGTGCTTCGATCAAGTCAACTCTCCCTCCCTCCTCTTCACCATCTCCATTCCTCCCACCAGTACTTTCTCCTGGCTTCATATACTCTTGAACAGCCCACTGATAGGCTAGAGTGGGCAGCCTACTGGGGACTACATCCCTGAAGGAAACTGACTCTCTCTCCACCAGAATCTATCAATTGCCAATATCTCTTCAGCTAGAGGCTGGATTTCATAAGCCTCTCTCCATCCCTGCTGGAACTTTGCCTTATTTTTCAAAACCTAGTCTTTCACTGAACTTGGAGCTCACTGATTCAGCTAGGCTGGCCCCTGGGATATGATTGCAGGTGTGCTCAACCTTGCTAGCTTTTCTGAGTCCTAGGGATCAAAGTCCAGGTCTCTAGGATTGTGCAGCAAGCTCTTTGTCAACTGGGTCATCTCCCTAGCATTCTCCTGCAGTATTCCATGGGGACACAGGCCCTTCATCATGTGAATGATTTAGCCTAGATGTTATGGCTTCATTTCATCATTTTAATTTGGTTTTAGTATGGCTAAATTTGTGGTTGCCACTATAGAATTTTATTTAGATGGAGACGTGACTTTACCATTGTTTTATAGTCTCTCTCTCTTTTTTTATTTTTATTTTTTATTTTGTTTTTTTTGCAATGACAATGGTGATGATTACCACCAAGCACCTCTCTCACATTGCTAGCATCTCTGTATGATTTGGGCTCCATATTATCAAAATTAATCTTTTCTCCTAGGTAAGTAAGCACCTTGGCACAAAACACATCTTGTAAGTTATTGAACCAAAACAGCAGCTCATTTAACAGCTCAGGCTTGATCAATAATGTTGGCCAGTAGGAACACTCCAGCTGTCTTCCATCTTTCTACTCATCAGCACTATTTATTAACTTAATAGTCTAATGGTTGTGCTTGAGTATTGCATTATGGAATATCTCTGTAGAAGAGTAAATTCAATGGAATTCAATGTCTGTGATGCTATTTCTCAAAAATGAATTGCATACTTTCAGTAGGAGCCTGGTGGATGGCAACTCCTGCCATCACTAGACAGGCAACAAAGGAAGCTTGTAAATCACAGCAAATTATGCACACTAGGCAACAGTCACGTTGGTAGACAGACTCACATATCACAGTTTGATATTTGTAGTGATTTGTGATATTTCATCAGTTTTCTGTGTTCCCACTTGAATAGAATTGGGAGTCAAATGCTGGGGTTAGAGTACCATGTCTCCAAGATGGGCATAAAACTCATCTTTGCGGAATATGGCACATGGTGTTGCTTCTCTTGACACCTCTTCTCCACTCCCAGTTGGATCTCCAGTAGGTTTTCATGGGATGCTGCTACCACCTTAACCTGCAGTAATCCACATGTCACTTGGTTCTCAGGATTCTGGCTCTATTCTATTTAGTATATAGCTTTTTTTTTTTTTTTTTTTTTTTTTTTGGTGATGATAACATCTGTGGCCTGGTTGTTTAAACTCTCTATATTAAGATATGCCATCTCTTATATTTTGACTTGTGAGCCTAGCCTTTAATGGCTCAGCCATCTCTGCAGCCCCTCAAAAAAGGAATATAAAGCCTGAAAAAGAAGCTGAGGAACATCTGTTGCATCTACCCACTCAAATTAGTGACCCCATCTTTCTATCTTTTATGCCAAAATTGGTAACAATCCTGCAAGTCTAAATATAGTAGTGGCATGTCAAACTCATAAACCTGAGACAGATACTCGCATAGCCCACATTGGACATAAACAGATCTGTAGTTGAGACTGACCTTGAACTTATCTTCCTGATTATTTTACTTCTTATGTGCTGGGATTAAAGGCATGTGCCCCCTTACCTGGCTATGGACTACTTTTAAAAATATCACCTCAATTATGAACATGTTACTTACATATACTGTTTTCTGAAAGCCCTACTGATCAAAAATATTGAAACCCTCTCAAGAAGCCCTATTCTAGTTACTTAATGTTATGTCTAACTTTAAAGGGTATGAGTTTTATTGCTTTAAGTTTCAATCTGTTGTAATAGAAAATATGACTCAGCCTCAGACACGGTGGATCCTGTTGTTCTTTTGTTCGTTATGGTGTCAAAGATTTAGCTCCAATCTGCCACCTGCTCCATAAAGGCCATCGATACTCCAGAGTGTGTTTGCTAATTACATTTGATTACTTGAAAGGTCATCTGAAGGTTTCCAGTGTGTGTTGGAGTAGAGGTGTTTAAATCAGAACTTTGATGGATGATATCTGTCAGATCCCCAAAGGTCAGCTGAGTGAAGTTGGACAAAAGGCATTGGCAGTGATTGACGGAGTCACACAGAAATGTGCGTCTGGTTTTGGTTTGTCTTTTCTGAACAGATGACGTTCTCAGTTTCATTCACCTTGAGTAAGACCCTTGATCTGGTTGCCTGTGAGAGCTCGTGGGATTCAAGATCACCCTAGAATATTTTCATGGGAGCTTTTTAAGAGATGTTCTTGGCCTGTTTAATCTTCCCAACCACCACTTCCAGGGGCCCCAATCAGAATGTCAGACATGGTGGCTGCTGTTATCTAGCCAAAATGTCTGAATAAGTTCGTGTCTTCAATGCCCTTTCTGCCAGTAGTTGCAGACAAACACACATGCTCGTGGGCAGGCACACACATGCATGAACATATGCATGCATACTCAAGGGGTGCACGAAACTAGGAAAGACAAAAAGGCTCCCAGTGACTTTCAACATCTCGTTATTTTCTTTAAACAAGGAGTCTCCTGCAGTGAAAGCAGCAGTATCTTTGGCATACCCCAGTGGAGGACATGCAACTTGCATTCATAGAAACTGGAAAAGTCGTCTTTGTCAAAGCAGAAGGGGACACTTTTGATAGTCATCCTCTGTGAAGTTAAATGTTATATAGCAGGAGGTTATAATAGACTACCCCTCACAGAAGCCCCTTGTTGGCCATCATTGGAAAGAGAGGCACATTGGTCTTGCAAACTTTATATGCCTCAGTACAGGGGAACACCAAGGCCAAGAAGTGAGAGTGGGTGGGTAGGGGAGTCTGGGGGGGGGGAAGGTATGAGGGACTTTTGGGATACTATTTGAAATGTAAATGAAGAAAATACCTAATAAAAATAAAAGAAGCCCATATACAAAGAAGCACAGTAGAGAAGGCAGCTACTCAGCAGAGTCTACCAGGAGATGCCTGGGTTCTTTTTCACTAATTATGACAGAAAACCAGTTCGATGCTCTTATTTGGGGCATGTGTATACACAGAGACAAGTGCCTCCTTCAAAAATCATAGATTAATAATTCCATCTGCAGGTTCCTCCAATGCCTGATGGCATTTTGGTATTACCAGTCTTGACAACTCAGTATTCTCTCCAGAGGCTAAAGAGCTAAAAGAACAGCCCCCCACCCACCATGGTATAGAGGTGTTCAACCTTTCTCCACCAGGTTCCTCTATGGAAATGCGAGGATTCTTCCTTTTCCGAAGACTGGCAAGGAAACTACCAGGGCACCTCTGGGAAACTTGCTGCTTTTGGAGCTGGGGCAGGTGCTGAGCCAGCCTGGCTCCCAGTCTGCAGATCTGAGGAGAGAGCTGAGGCAGGCAGGGCACAGGACTGGCTTGGAGACTTGCACTCCCACTGGAGTTCTGTTCCATTAATCCATGGTATGCCTTTGTAGGAGGTGCTGAGGCAGAATTAGAGGGACAAATATCTTGTTAAGAAATGGGGGTAACCTATGAGCAATAGAAAGGAAAGAAGCAGGATATGAGGGAGAACTTCAGATCGCATGCAGGTCTGACAAAGCATTTGGTTGCGGGATAGTCTGAGTAGTATCCTGTAAAAAGGTTAAGTTGGACATAAGTGGAACAACCTTAATACATTTCCTATAATGGTAAGGGTACTCTGATGGGGGATATCTAGGAAGTATGCCCAGGCTTCAGCACTGTGTAGCTGCAGTTGATTCCAGATGAATTTGCTCCCTCAAATGTGCTTTCTCATGAAGCTGTAAGTTTGTGAACACACACACACACACACACACACACACACACACACACACACACAAATATAAAATAATAATAACTACATCTTTTAAAAAGTAGTTAGAACAGGGGTTAGCTATACTTTGGGACAATTTCAGCTGTTATCTCTTAAGTCAACCTGCTTCTGCATCCCTTCTCTTTAGCATATCCACCTTAGCCCATCACTGTCTGGGGACAGCTTTGCCACGAGCAAGGGCTTTCAGCCAATGGAAAACTTTCATCTTCTAGGCTCACCTTGAGGAGACACAGTGTCCTTTCACTTACTGTTCTACTGCTGTTTCCACTGCAGTCGCATGCACTCTTTCCTGCCAGGATACCTGCAATGTCCTCCTCTGCAGCCTTTGGCTGTGCTAACAGAAACCTTGAATTCAAAAATCTTCTCCCAGTCCCCAACCTTTCTATCCATAAGACGCTTCACTGATTATTTAATGGCATGCTTCTAACTTTAACCAATCAATAAAATAATTATCAGGCCAACAGTCCATCCCTTAGTGGAATGGATATCTTTGGCTGAGGGTACATAAGTGGTGGTATACCTCATGTAGCCTAGAATGGCCTCAAGTTTGCTATACCCCTTGGTATATACAGGGTATACAGCTGACATACCTTGAACTCCTGATCCTCTTGCCTTTATTTCCTAGCTTCTGGGATGATAGGAATGTACTGTTATACCTTGGCTTAATGGCTGGTAGCAATGCAGTGGGACATCTAGTTCACTTAGTTTCATAGCTTGGAGCCTAAAGTGAAAAGACAATGACATTTTCAAGGTGACAGGGTCCTAAATGAGAGTGCTGTGCCTCTGAGTCCTTGCTTTGTTTTATTCTGTGCTGGACCTCAGACCAGGGAAAGCTGGAAGTGTTTAGACCACTGAGTTGCAGAAAGGGCTGAATCCGGGAGTTTAGGTTCCTCTAAATTTTGTGATCTCCCATGTATAATGCAGACAAATATTTAAGTACAGGCTACAGATGTTTGTAGAAGGATAACTATAAGAAAAAAATGGAGGCCCCATGTATATTTTCTTGCTGTGTCAGTTGTCTTTGGGCTCTGTCCTCATTGTCTTACTCATCTGCCTATCACAGGACTCATTGGTCTCTCCTAGGGAACACACTGCCCTTTCACTACGTCCCTGCCACACTTCAGGACACCATTTGAACATTTGGGCCTTGAGATTTAATTACTTGTTCTGTGCTTTTCTCCTTGGCTGCCCTGAATGTGAGTGACAGATATCAGTAGTACTTATCTCTATATTCACCAAAGCATATATTGACATATTAGCTATCCATGTTAGGTTAATTGAAATAACAGATAAGATATATAATTAGTGAAGCTCAAGGTAAATTTGCAAAATTTTATATGTAGAGATTATTATTGTAAAATGTTATGCCCATAGAGTATCTTTGTTTGTTTGATTCAAATATTAATTCCAGGTAGTAGTTGTTTTTATTATTTTGTAATTTTTATTTTTAGACAGAGAAAAATATTTTTAAATTCAGTTTTAAACTCTCTCTCTCTCTCTCTCTCTCTCTCTCTCTCTCTCTCTCTCTCGGGTGTGTGTGTGTGTGTGTGTGTGTGTGTGTGTGTGTGTGATTCATTTGGCGCTTTGGATGAAAATGGCCCCATAGGCTCCTATAATTGAATACTTTGTTCCCAGTTGGTAGAACTGTTGGAGAAGGATTAGGAGGTTTGACCTTGTTGGAAGAAGTTTGACTCTGAAGGTGGACTCTGAAGATGATTCAAAAGCTCATGCCATTTCCAGTTAGTTTGTTCTCTGCCTCTGTGTTAGTGTTATATTATTGTGAAGAGACACCATGACCAAGGAAACTCTTAACTCTTAATTAAGCTTGCTTACAGTTTCAGAGGTTTAATCCATTGTCATTTGTGGGGAGCACTTCTGGAGTTAACTTTGACTGACTTCTTGCTTGTGATTAATCATGAATGAGTCTGCCAACATCTGACTTTGGTTTTAATTAAGACATGTGATATACCCTGACAAGTTCCCCTAGTTATGCATACATCATTGAGAGACTGTCCTAGTCTGAAGGAAATGACCTTAGTCAAACATAGATACTCTGTATCATAAATTTGCCACATAAGGATTTGTGGTCATTATTTATCTTCCTGGGATTGGTCATGCTTTGTGTTGGTTGCCTTTAAAAGACACTGAGAAAGTACCCTTGCTCGCTGGCAAGCAAGCAGCTCTCCCATACCTGTCTCTTGCATCTTGTTTCTACCTTTCCTATAAGCATCTGCCCCAGTCATGGTTCCCATATTGACTGACCTTCAGGCCCAAAACAGTCATCATGATGGGTGGGATATATGATGGGAAGCAGGCAGACTTGGTGATGAACATCTTGCCCTGTAGGCAGCAGGAAGAGAGAGAAATACTGAGTATGACATGACTTTTGAAACCTCAAAGCCCATGTCCCTTTGACACAATTTCTACAACTAAGCCACAGGTACTCCAACAAGGCCATGCATCCTTAATCCTTTCTAATGGTGCACTCCCTATGCATTCAAACATATGAGCCTATGGAGGACACTTCTGTTCAAGCCACCATATCCTCATATTTGCAGTTAAATATGAAGTGCTCAGTTATTGCTCAAGCACTATGCTGGCCTCCGTGATGCCATGCTCCTGGCCATGATGGCCATAGACTCTGGAATTATAAGACCCTGATAAACTCTTCATCATTGTTGCCTTCATCATTGTGTCTTGTCACAATAGAAAAGTAGCTTAGACAGTGCATTTGTTTGTGAAGGGCAGAAGACATCATCAGGTATTCTTAGTCATTTTCTTCGTGAGTCCTTTTAGACAGGGTTTCTCTCACGAACCCAGAGCAAGGCCAGCAGCCAGAACTTTGAGCAATCTTTATGTCTCCACCTCCACAGCACTGGCACCCACATAACCATGCCTGAATTTTCCTGAGCAGGCTTGAGATCTAAACACAGGTCCTCATGTTTGCACAGTATACAGTCTTACTTGATAAGCCATTCCCATAGCTCTTCCCCATTGTTATTTGGATTTTCAAAATGAGATGTTGAGATTCCAATTCAAAAATCCTGGTTGAAGTCTTCATGCCCTGGCTTTTACAAAAGGATTCTTACATAAGAGATGGGCAAGTGATAACATAAAGTTCACATCATATTTGTCTTAGTCAGGGTTTCTATTCCTGCACAAACATCATGACCAAGAAACAAGTTGGGGAGGAAAGGGTTTATTCGGCTTACACTTCCATACTGCTGTTCATCACCACGGAAGCCAGGACTGGAACTCAAGCAGGTCAGGAAGCAGGAGCTGATGCAGAGGCCATGGAGGGATGTTCTTTACTGGCTTGCCTCACCTGGCTTGCTCAGCCTGCTCTCTTATAGAACCCAAGACTACCAGTCCAGAGATGGTCCCACCCACAAGGGGCCTTTCTCCCTTGATCACTCACTAATTGAGAAAATGCCTTACAGTTGGATCTCATGGAGGCATTTCCTCAACTGAAGCTCCTTTCTCTGTGATAACCCCAGCTGTGTCAAGTTGACACAAAATTAGCCAGTACAATTGACCCCTTGTCAACTTGACACACAAACAAATCACTAGTAAGCCTCAACCCTTACATTCTTATTCATCCCCAAGATTTAAATAACTTTAAAAGTCCCACAGTCTTTACATATTCTTAAAATTTCAATTTCTTTAAAATAGCCATCTCTTTTAAAATCCAAAGTCTTTTTACAATTAAAAGTCTCTTAACTGTGGGCTCCACTAAAACAGTTTCTTCCTTCGAGAGGGAAAATATCAGGGCACAGCCACAATCAAAAGCAAAAGTCAATCTCCAACCGTCCAATGTCTGGGATCCAACTTACGATCTTCTGGGCTCCTCCAAGGGCTTGGGTCACTTCTCCAGCCATGCCCTTTGTAGCACACGCGTCATCCTCTAGGCTCCAGATGCCTGTACTCCACTGCTGCTGCTGCTCTTGGTGGTCATCTCATGGTACTGGCATCTCCAAAACACTGAATGACCCCTTCAGTCCTGGGCCATCAATTGCAACTGAGGCTGGACTTTCACCAATGGCCTTCCATGACCTCTCACAGTGCCAAGCCTCAGCTGCTCTGCTCAACTCCTTCATGCCTTCAAAACCAGTACCACCTGGGTGACCCTTATACATTACCAAGTCCAGCCACAGCACAAGGTACAACTTTGGCTATATCTGGAACACAGCCACTGTGCTCTCAGAAAACACTTCCCAGAAGATGTCACCTCAATGATGCTGGTCTCTTCTTAATCACTGCTAATTTCTTAACTCCAGCTAACCAGCATCAATAGTCCCAGTAATGCAAAGTTTTTGCTTTAGTAGTTCTGGTATCTTGTTAATCACAGCTGATTCTTCAGCCCCAGCTAACCAGAACTACAGAATCTTCACAATCAAAACAGCAATGGCCCTGAAAAGAGTCTTTAATTTTCCCTCTGAAATTTCACAAACCAGACCTCCATCTTCTGCAGTGTTCTCAACATTATCTTCCAAGCTCCTACACAACATCTGACAGAGCTTTTAACAACGGGTGGATCTTCAAGCCCAAAGTTCCAAAGTCCTTCCACAGTCCTCCCCAAAACATGGTCAGGTTGTCACAGGAATACCCCACTCCTGGTACCAATTTGTCTTAGTCAGGGTTTCTATTCCTGCACAAACATCATGACCAAGAAACAAGTTGGGGAGGAAAGGGTTTATTCGGCTTACACTTCCATACTGCTGTTCATCACCACGGAAGCCAGGACTGGAACTCAAGCAGGTCAGGAAGCAGGAGCTGATGCAGAGGCCATGGAGGGATGTTCTTTACTGGCTTGCCTCACCTGGCTTGCTCAGCCTGCTCTCTTATAGAACCCAAGACTACCAGTCCAGAGATGGTCCCACCCACAAGGGGCCTTTCTCCCTTGATCACTCACTAATTGAGAAAATGCCTTACAGTTGGATCTCATGGAGGCATTTCCTCAACTGAAGCTCCTTTCTCTGTGATAACCCCAGCTGTGTCAAGTTGACACAAAATTAGCCAGTACAATATTACTGTAATTCTTGTGTTTTATAAAAAAAAGACCAGGATATGTTTGTAGTGTGGTTTGTTGAGGTTGGAGGGTGTATGCTGAGACAACCCTTCCCCATGAGGTACCAGCCATATAATGGATATAGTGTCGAATAGGGTTTATTTAGGACATGGGAATGGGAGTTGAGAAGGGAGTAGAGACAGAGAAAGACAGACACAGAGAGAGACAGGTGGAGAGACAGACAGAGAGACAGAGAGGAGGGGGAGGAGGAAAGAGGGAGAAAGGAGTCAGGGAGAGAAGAGAGTCAGGGAGACAGAGAAGGGGCAGAGAGAGTGTGAAGAGGCGAGGCCAAACAGTTTCTTTTATAGCAAGCCAGGCCTACCTGGCTGTTGCCAGGTAACTGTTGGTTTGGATTGTAGAAAGAATGGTAACAGTAATAGAAAACCCCAAACTGCTTAATCTATAAAGAAATGTACCTGCCTCACAGCTGTGGAAATCAGTACCTCACTATCAAGAAGGCACATGTGGCATCAGACTCCATGCTATGTCACCTACAGGAGGAGGAAGCATGGAGATGTTAGAGCTCAACTGAACCAGGCTGGCTTTGACAAATCCACCTCTGTGACAACTAGCCGCATCCCTTGATAAAGCCAGGAATCCACCCTTGAAGGCAGAATCCTCATGGCCCAGTCTACCCCTGCTCCTCTTGTGTTTCTGGAAGTTTTTTTTTTTTTTCTTGGTTTTTCGAGACAGGGTTTCTCTGTGTAGCCCTGGCTGTCCTGGAACTCACTCTGTAGACCAGGCTGGCCTTAAACTCAGAAATCCACCTGCCTTTGCCTCCCAGGTGTTGGGACTAAAGGTATGCGCCACCACTGCCCATAGTTCTTTTCTTTAATAATTCTAAGTCTTTATTAAGCAATACTCACAGATAACACAGTTCCTTGATTAATATGTGAGCTTTTTTAAAAAAAAATTTATTTTATTTATTCACTTTTCATTCCATTATCAACCTCCCCCTTTCCTTCCAGTTACATCCAGACATTACAGAAAGATTTAAAACCAGAGCCGACTAATATCAGTTTGGTAACTTTGCTGTGACCATGATTGGGGTAGGAAATTAAGAATGAAAAAGAAAGTATTCTTCTCAAAACTCTTTATAGTTAAATTGGTTTTTTTTTAAAATAAAATAATTGTGGCAACATCTAGTATACTAAAAATCATTTTACTCTCCAAGAACATTGCTTACAATTTGTAAGCCACTAATATCTGTGGACTTTTTAATGTCTCAGTGGTCCCCATACCTCAAAACATAGAAACCACAGCCGTCTATGTCATATGCCTCAAACAGTTAAGTATTTTTTTTTTCTTCCTGCTTCTGCCCTTTGGAAGCAAATGATGAGAAAATAAGCACATATCAGAAATTTAATTAAGACAGCATCCATCTAAAACCCACCGGGTATCCTTGGCTTCAGAACACATCAAATATATTTTCTCATACTTGTCTAGGGACAGCCCTGCAAAGCCAGGGCTCAGTGAAGAGTAACTTTGTAGTCATGTGACCCTGAGGAACTTGTTTTTCCTTGCTGTGTTTGCTGAAAATCTTGGGTGTGGTTATAAACACCCATGTCATGACTTCCCACGCAAAGACTTAAAAATGTGTTTTCTGAGACTTTCCTTATAAGCCAATTCCATCATGTCCAAGAAATCTGGAACAGTAATCCATGTTTTTCCCTGTCGCTATAGAAGTTAGTTTACATCACAAACATCCTTATTTTTTGACTTAGAGTTTGATACTCACATCACAGGTCTCATAGCAATGTGTGTGTGTTTTCTGCCTGGAGACTATGAATGAATTCCGGTATGTTCGCTGGGGAAGGGACACTGAGGGGTCACAGAACTAGTGGCATTTGGAGGCCACTTCACACAGCATAGCTGCTGCCTGTTCACTGGCATTTTGCTGCATCTTGGCCCCTGCCCGTTTAGATGGGAGGGTGTATTAATAATTTCCTCTCTTGATAAAGATGGTGTTTATGAACACCGGCATTAACAGCACGGGTTTTGCAGCCCTGAGGTTAAAAGCTTTCTGCTGTCTCATTAACTCACAATGGCATTTCATTTTTAATATTATCTATGCACCCTGGCTGGAATCATCACCGTTCAAACAGCTTTAATTTGCAGTGGCAAGCTAACCTGTGATGGATGCAGTGGTTTCCAACCTTCCTAAAGCTGTGACCCTTTAATACAGTTTTTCTTGTTGTGGTGACCCACACCATAAAATTACTTTTGTTGCCACTTCATAACTGTAATTTTGCTAGTGTTCTTTTTTTCCCCCAATGGTCTTGGTGACCCTTGTGAAAGGGTTGCTTGACCTACATATTGAGGACAGCTGCTCTAGAGAGATAACAGCCAAAGTAGTAGGTGTTACCATGGTGGGCTTGCTCTTTGCTAACTACTATTTGTAATAGTATGCATATTTTCTCTGATAGGTGGGCTTGGATCTGGCTTTGAATTTTACCAGTGTGTTACTATTGTCCTTGGGCCATATAGTGAATTCATGAGTTACAGTACCCCCGCCCATGTGTGTGTTTATGTATGTGTGTGTGTGAATGCACATGTGTTCATGTATCTGAATGCATGCATACGTGTGTATGCAGATGATTCTGTACACCTAAGAATAGCATGCATGTTTGTGTATGTGCACATGGATACCAGAGGTCTGTATTGAATGGCTTACATTATTATTCTTCACCCTGTCTATCTATCTATCTATCTATCTATCTATCTATCTATCTATCACCTATTTTTTGGTGTGTTTGTATGTGGGTATACACACACACACACACACACATATGCACCTGTATTTCTATATTTTTGAGTTCTATATGCATGTGTGCACCTGTGATTGCATGTGTGTATGCTATGCAGGTGGATATGGAAACAGGATACCTTTCTCAATTATTTTCAACTTTGGTTTTTACCCAGAGTCTCTGACTGAATTTAAATTTTACCTTTTGTGCTAGAATGGCTGGCAATGAGCCACTGATATCTCCAAGTGTCTCTGCTTCCTGGCCCTGGGGTTATAGATATACATAGCCACACTCAACTTTTAAAAGCGATCCAAATTCTTACCCTCATGATTTCTCAGCAGGAACTTTACTGAATGAACCATTAGTCTAGCCCAAGTCAGCTTCTTGTGAATAGAATAGGTGCAATTGTACAGTCTCATGGATTTGAGAGAAATCTTAATGAATGGAAATTAGATATTCAGTAGCCAGCCATGTTCACGTGTGGGGTCTGTACTTGTCTTTCTGGTGGTACTCAGGTTAGAATTTCTGTTGTTCTAATGCTTTGCCTAGATTTTCCAAGGCTTCAGAAACCATGCTATTCCTTTGGTATGACATCCCCAAGCAGAGACCCCTTTCTTTGCCATTGAGCCTATAAATTGTCAAGAAGGCCTTGACCTCTTCTCCTGGTCTCCCTTGCTTTTCTCTCATTGGTGTCTCTGTCTTCTTGATGTAATTGTCTTTTTTCAGCAGCTACCTGGAGGGGGATGCACTCTCTTGTCTTTTCAAGGTAGAGCCACCAACTGCCTTCCTCACATCTGATGGCTTTGCACTAAGGCTTGGGCCATCATGGCTGAATACTTATAATTTGTCATTGTCCTTTACTAGACTATATTTCTTAGGGAGGTGGGTAGGCTGGGCCAAAATCAATTCCTTGGTTTGGAGTGAAAGAAACATCAGTTCTGTAAGAAGCCTCCAACATTGTGAATAACACAAGGAAAGCACAGACTTAGGACATGGGGTTGCTTCTTAATGGACATTTATCTGATGTAAAAGGGCAAGGGATTCTTCTAGACCACCGTGGGAGGCAGACATAGCAGCACAGGCTTTTCTCTTCAACACTGAGGGATTCTTGCCCACACCCACCTTTTCATCCCATTTTATAACCAATGGAACAACATCTCCTTACCCTCTTACTCTCTGGTCTTAAATGTTTTCAGAGGTAGAGTCAGGGAGGGTATTTCTGAAGCTACTGGAATCTTTGAACTTGATACAAATATCTGCTCTTAGTGACGTGTTCTCCCCAGAAGACACAATAGCATGCTACATATTGATAGGATAAAGGCATTCACATTTAGCATGTTATCTATCAAGCGTGAGGTGAGAAAGTGCAGCATGAATGGAATAGAAGTTTTGATTGGCCTGGGGCTGTTCTCTGTTGAGCCTGCTGCAGCCTATGTTTGGAGACTTCAGCGTGTGTATTCCACAGCCCTGCCCACCCTCCTCTCTCTAGTTTCATTTCTCTCCTGGATCTTCTTCTTCTGTTAGAAACAAGGCAGCTGGGTTCCATCCTCTTGATGTCTTCATGCTGGGATTGTGTGAGGAGAGTGTGCACATATTAAATCTACAGTTGTAAGTGCTGCACAATTATAATTTAACAGCAAGTACTTTACCATACCTTCCAACTCCCAAATGAGAGAACAATGAGAGAAAGCTGTGGATACCCACTTAAGGAAATAACATTAAAATCATTATTAAAGTGTGGCCTGCTATCCAAGATGATTTTCATAATGCCTAGCCTATATACCAGAGAGCATGAACAAGACTGGGAATATCCAGATGTTGATCTGCAGACACTATACTAAAGCTAATGCTTCCGCTAACTCAGGGAGCTGAGAGCCACAAATGGCTTTAAAATCACCCATATCTGCCTTTTTGCACAGTAGTGAAGTGGCTACCTAGATAAATAATGTCACACACCAAAAGCTTCTTGGTGGAAGAGATTGAGCCCATAAGTTCTCAACTGACTTGTCCCCGTTGGGCCTTGTCTCAATACCTGTAGCAGCTATAGCTCTGAATCACCAAACAGACACTGAGTCACTTTTGGAGAAGTGCATTGCTTGCTTGTTGTTTTATACATGTGAGGATGTTTGCTCCATGCTGTGTTGGATGCTTTCTGCGATGAAGGCTATCAGGCTGATGCAAGCATTCTTTTTTTTTTTTTTTTTTTAAGTAGGAAGACTTAATGATTGATTGACATTCCTAGGTATTTTGTGTGCATGATTCTAAGTGAAGGGACACTGGGAAATTTTCTTTTACTGAATGGTTCTGATTTCTTCTGGTCTGGGAGATCTAGAATAAAGCAGTGGTTGTAGTGCAGCATTTCCCAGCAGTCCTTTCCATTCTCTGACCCTTATAATTTTTCCCGCTCTTTCTTTCTTGATGCTCTGTCAATTGATGAATGGATAATGAAATTTTGTTTCACAAATGGGATGCTACTCAGCTGTAAAGAAAAATGAAATTATGAAAGTTACAGATAAATGAATAGAACTGGGAGAAATTATACCAAGTGACTGAGTAAGATCACACAGGTCCCAAAAGATAGACACCACATACCTTCTATTGTACGTGATCCCCAACTTCAAATCTTTTGTTTTGTGTACATGTGTGTATTTTATAGATGATGTGAAAAAAGTTCAATACTGGAGTAAAAATGCTTGTAAAGAACTAAAAGGATAAAAGCTAAAGATGGGTCGTGGGAGCTTATAAGGATGGTTTGCTTGTATGATACCCACACTCAGCCTATGTACATCCTACATTGGTAGGTCGGGAAAATTCTAGAAAATTCTATTGCACCCAGGGCAGTGACAACTGTTTTTAAATTATACTGCCAGCTTTCCTAATTTGAAGAGGTAGGATCCCAGCTCACTAATTTGGGATATGAAGGAGGGGAATAGAAATTAATATGGAGAAGATGATGATGTTCCTAATGTATTGCTATCCCCAAGGTGCTCTGAAGTTTAATGTGTCAGAACCGTAAGAGTCTCCAACAGGCTCCAACCAGGATCTACAGCTAAAGAGCAGACATGGCGATCTGGTTGGTAGGGATAGATATCCTAACATTGATATCTGGTTCTTTAGATACTAGGTATGTTAGCAAAAGCCTGTGCTTCAGTTTACTTTTGCAGCCATTAGACTAGAGATGATTCCTTGGGGTGGCCAGTCAAGACTCACTGCTGCCAGTTCCAAGGCGTTCTCCTTCCTGCTGATCCTCACAGCATCCTCCCATTAACTTCTAAGTAGCTTCAGGAGATGTAGTATTATCATTCATTCATTCATTCATTCATTTATTCATTCATGCATGCAACAAGTATTGAGGGTCTTCTGTTCACTGGTTATTATGAAACTGTAGAGGATTCACAGATGAGAAGAGAATTCCTATAGTCCCTGTGTATATTCACACTCTCTTTTGCACCCATAGTTTGCAGAGAAGTAGAGGAGAACATCTACAGCAGCAGAGATCACTCAGGGTGGCCTTGTCCTGATGAAAAATCACCCCCATCCAGGTTCTGCATCTTGCTGCCTAAGAAATGACTCTTCCGGTTTGCTGCAAAGAGTACCATCGCTTAGGGACAGGTTCCTGTTGACAAACTCATGGTCTGCTTATACATGCTATCTGAGAACATCACTTCAATAATTTGTAGTAGTCATCAGGCAGGTCTGACATTGTCTCAGATAGACTAGAGTCTGCTCACCTTGAAGGGAAGACAAGTGGCTAGAAGATTCCTTAGTGAACAGGTCCCCAGAGGAAGGTTCAATAGCAGTGGGCTCTGCCTGGCTGGTGAGTCTGGCTCCACAATGCTTGTACCCTATGGAAGAGTGATCATTCATGCGTAGTCAGAATGTTCTTCACACTCATGGTAATTTCTGGCCTTCCCTGCCCTCTCCTCCTGTGGTGCCAGGCTGTTTGCTTTCGGGAGCCGGGACATAAATATTTACAAGAATGAAAATCTATCATAATGTACCACACACATTTTTTTTCTTTAAGGTAGAGTTTTTCAAACTGACTTTCTTTATGTATTTGTTTTTTTTTCTTTACCAAAATAAAATATTTGTATGTTTTAAAGAAAAATATTGCTCTATGGTTTATGATGAAAGCCCACAGCTCCACACTTCTTCCTTTCCAGTTTGAGCATTCCTGTTGAAGGCTCTTCTCAAACCGACTTCCATCTTTCCTAATGCTGTGCTCATGCTGCTATTATGCATGCAATTGTATTCATTACCTATTGCCTCTCTCTCTTCTTTTCCTTAACGTGAATGAAGATTCAGCATGCTAATGGCTCTCTTCCCCCACCCTGCCTTCCTCCTCCCTTTCCCAATCTTCCAATTTAGCCAGGACTCACCGGAAGCTTCGGACAAGCTTTGTACAGTATGTGTTCAAGAGTGTGGTCCTCAGTGCTGGGTGTCCCAGTTCAGGATACACCGCTCATATTCTGACCTGTCAGCTTAGCCAGCATACTAGCTATTTAAAAGTGAGGATTGTAGGTTTCACTCTCTTCCAAATCAAAGTGATAATATTTATAGTCTCAATGGAAAGTGAAGTCAATATATGTAAAGTGCCTGGATTATATACCTTAAAAAGTAAACTAAGAAGAGGCAGGCAGCTTTGAGAAGTGCTTTGAAAACAGATACCATAAACTGACTTAGCACAATATGTATCTTTAAAGGTTTTTTTAACTCTGTATGTTTATGTGCATGCATGTGCGCGCGCGCACACACACACACACACACACACACACACACACACACACACACACAGCCTGTATGCTGGACTCTGGTCCAGTAGAAAACACTGGATCTTCCATAGCTGGCATTGGAACTGTCGTAAGCCATCCGGTGAGGGTGTGAGTGTGGGAAGCCAACTTGAGAAGGAGTAGTATGTGTTCTTAAGCATTGAACTATCTCTCCTGCCCCAAGACAGTATTTTTTTTTTTAACTAAAGAGTTTATAATGCAGGCAAAGCTCTCCTGTCTCTCCATCCCAAAGAGCTAAAACCAAAAATCCCAGCAAATGGTGCTTGTGTGGCCCAGCTTTGATCATGCCTCCTTCTGGAGACTTGTACTTCAGCGGCCCAGCCCCCTTTCTGTTCAGCCTTTCTCTGATCAGGGACAATACCATTGATTAGGCTCCATCTACTTAGTAAACCACAATCACACCGCAGCCTTCCTGCCTTGAAATTATGACCAAATCACCTTGATTGGGGTTTTCAGTATTCCTGATTCCTCCCTCACACATTTGCAGACATTTTCTGGGTTTATTTCCCCAGATGGCTAATCTCACTGCTTGTTCATAGGCTTTATGCATTTAACTCACAGGTGGCAACCTTATTTCTCCTATCTTTGCCTTCTCTATGATCTAATCAACTTAAGAATGTTCTTTATAGTGAAGCCTCGAGGCAAGATTTACTTGCTGTGCAGTTTTGTGCCCCCCATTCCTGTCACTCTTTGAGTTGAGGGAATACAAGTTGAGGACATGGTGTTTAGGGTATTAGGTGTTGTTCATTAGAGACTGCTACCTCTGCAGGGAAAATAGAGGAAGCAGAATAACACCACAAAGATGGGATATAGACTTGTGTTGCAATTGTTTGGCCCAGATCTTTCTTCTTCTACCCATTCCTCTCCTCAGATGTACATGGCTCACAGATGAGCATGTTAATAGATCAGAGACTTCTCTGTAGCTCAACTCTCAGGCAGAGGTGTGTCTAGCACCCATAAGTTGCAACTGGATACCCAGTTCTTTACCCAGAGAGATATTAAGTGTTTGGCTTTGTGTTTAACACCCAGAGTTCCCACTCCAGCTTATGTGAGGTTAATTCATCCTCCGCCAGCCCCAGAAGACCAAGAGCACGCCTTCATTGCTCATGCTCCTTATCTCCAACACTTGGCGCGTGATGGGCACTTGACGTCTCTTTCAGTAAGAATTTCACAAATGATCATAAAGCCGGTTTAAATCCTAGAGTTATTTCTATCACTGGAGCTGTCAATTGCAGCTGAAGGATAGAAACTCATTTTTCTGAGCCCCTCTTGGGTGCCAATCATTCTGGTATGAGCTTTATATCTGTAAATTAATTTAACCTTCACAAACGCTTCGTGAAGAGAGATATTGATCTCTGTTTACAGTTGGAGAGATGCAGAGGGCCTGTTGGTCTGCGTCACATTGCCTTTGTGGACAAGGCTGGACTTCTAGGCTCTGTACTGAAAGTACTTCTCAGGGTTGGGGTAGGGACCTGTGCCTTCTTTATTTACCTTATATTTTAGTTATTTTGCCATTGATCTGATAAAATGCCCTTACCTAAGAAACTTTATGGGAGAAAGGAGTTATTTTGACTTATGTTTGCTGGTGTTCACAGTCCACCTTGACAAGTAAGCCTTGGCAGCAGGAGTAGTCACCAGGCTTGTAGCATTGCTGTGCCACATTGTCACGTTGCATCAGAACTCAGAAAGCCGAGGTTGGCCAGAAAGTAAGCATGGTTAGATAGCTTCAAGTCCTGCCACAGTCCACTTCCTTCGAGAAAGTTCTACCTCATAATTATTCATAACCTGAAATAGTGCCACCAACTGGGGACCAAGTGTTCAAACATGTGAGTCTACAGGAGACATTTCACATTTAAACCACACTACCATATTGAATCCAAGTTGAACATCATGGTAGACACTCTTCTCATCTTGGTTGCTATCCTACCAAAAATGCTCTGTTCTATCCAGATGCTGTTTCTTACAGCCTTCTGGACTACTTGCACATCAACCCAAGCTTTGCTCTCTCTCAGTAAAGCTGAGACAAATCCCTCAGATATGGCCTATATGCTACAGTCAGACCTATTTTTCTTGATAGTTTTCTATCTAAGAGCCCATGTTTTCCTTATAGGTCATCTTTCTTTCTCTACCATCCAGGCCATTGTGTTGTAAGGGGAGATCAGGAGCCCCCTTCCCTCATCCTGTAGGAATCATAGGCCATCATCTCTTAGGAGCAGCCCAACATCTTTTGTCTCTTTCGCAGCCCTATTTATGCTTTAATATATGCAGGACCCTGCCACCCTCTGGGATCTGCTGGCTTTATAGTCTATGGTGAAGGAGTTACTCAGGTCCCCACTCTGGCTGCAGAAATAGTAGAGAAGTATGGAATTGATTAGGAAGAAGACGGGGAAGCAGTCTGCCAAGCTTCCAGTTGCATGGTAGGTGGTGAAACAGAAGAGTAAAACTGTGGAAGTTGCCTCCAAGAAGGTGAGCCACCATCAGAAGGCAGTGGCAGGGTCAGTGCTGGGAGCACTTAACAACCATGGTCCTGGCTGGAGAAAGGGTGCCATCCATGGGTGATGTCAAGTACAGGCATGCACAGCAGATGTATTTATCCTGTGACACTAGGGATCAGCAAAGTGAGGGGACCACAATGTTGTCTTTGAGGTCAGAGTCCATGAATCTGAATTCGGATCCTACCAGTTATGTGAGTGTGAGTAAGTCATTGCCCACATCTGTGCCTCTGACTCTCTTATGCAGAGTAAGGAATGCACGGTAGGTAGCTAACTCCCTGAGCTGCTGCAGGGCTAAAGTGAGCCCCATGCTGTCTACCAAGGATATCGTAGTCTCTCTTTTTAAAATAAGAAAGTGTTAATTTTTATTTTATGTGGACAAGTGCTTTGCCTGCATATATGTAAGTGCACTGTAGCGAGAAGTACCTGAGGAAGCCAGAAGAAGGCACTGGTTGCCCCAGAACTGGGGGTACAGACTTTTGTGAGCCATGTGCGAATGTGTGGAAAAGACCCCGAGTCTTCTGCAAGAGCACCTAGTGCTCATAGCTTAGTGGTGCCATCTATCTCTCCAGCCATGTTTTAAAACAAACTTCTTCTGTTAGAAAAGTTTTAGATTTATGGGAAAATTTTGAGGATACTACCTAGAGTTGAAATTTTCTTTACTGTTGGTATTTTATGTTATTATGATATAGACCCATGTTGGTTTATTGGCTTAGCCAAAGTCTATACCTCTGCTCCAATTCTCTGAGCTCTGTCATTCTGTGTATTGTTCTTTGCAGTCCTGGTCCTCACATCTCCGGAAGGGTCTCATTGGCATCTATGTTTTACTTGTTGCTGCTGCCATTGCAAAGCCTAAAGAGATCATTCGCAATTCTTTAGAATACCCGTCACCTCCGTCCCCATCCCCATCACTCCAAAGCTTTTTTCACTATTACATCTCGAGCATATTTCAGGACAAAGACTAATAGATAGTTATTTTCTACTTTGGGTTAAAACCGAACATACTTCATTTTGTCTGTGATTGTGCCAACTTGGCAAATAGGAGCTGTTAGAGTTGACTCCATTGTTAGAGATTTTCAGAGTTGGCTTAACTGAGTGAAAACTGTTTTGTTGGATTTGATACAACAGGCACCTGGGGCTCAGAGCAGAGGGTTGCCCATGTTCACTCTGCCTCTGGCTATGCTTGGATTCTTCCACTTGGCAGTCGTGTCAAGCGCTGTGCCCTGCAGGTCTTCCTAGTGTCTGAAATGCAGTTGGTGGAGTGGCATCAAGCTTGCTCATTTTGTTTCCTTATCTTCCCCGTTCACATTGTAAATTCTTTTTGAACAATGGGATTTTCTTCCTAGGACAGATCTGTGAAGAAATGTAGTACAATGTACCATGCCTTCAGCCCACCATGCTGGCATTCCTCAGATAGTCTGGGGTTTCTGTTTATTTTTTGTTTTTGTTTTTGTTTTTTTTTCTAACTAAGCACGAGGCAGGCTTATTTCTCAGGTAAGTTTTACATTTATAAGGCAGATGAGCTCTTAATTCATTGCTTACTTAAGTCTTGTTTTGAGCACTGCTGGTTCTGTGATTATCTGTGCATAGAATGCTGGGACCTTGAGCACTGTGAAGTCCCCCAGGGCACATACTGTTGCAACACATCCTTGTGAATCCATGGTGCTTCGTTAGCAGACGAGTAATGTTGCTGAAACAAATGAGGACTGTAGAACTGGAAAATCGACTCATTTACTCACATAGCTTGATGGGATTGAGGTTTCCTAATCACGTTTATGTAATACAGTTATATACAGTTAAGGAAAGACACTGTCCCCTGTTATTTTAAATTTTATTTTAGTTTTTTTCCTTGTTTTTAATTGAAATACAACTACATCACTCCCCTCTTCCCTACACCCCCTTACAGTGGTTCTCTCTTAACCTCCCCTACCCTAAAGTTTCCTTCCTTCCTTCCTTCCTTCCTTCCTTCCTTCCTTCCTTCCTCTTTTCTCTCTCTCTCTCCTTCCTTCCTTCCTTCCTTCCTTCCTTCCTTCCTTCCTTCCTTCCTTCCTTCCTTCCTTCCTTCCTTCCTCCCTCCCTCCCCCTCTCTCTCTCTCCTTCCTTCCTTCTTTCCTTCCTTCCTTCCTCCCTCCCTCCCTCCCTCTGTTCTCTCTCTCTCTCTCTCTCTCTCTCTCTCCTTCCTTCCTTCCTTCCTTCTTTCCCTCTTTCTTTTTCTTTGGTGATATTCATTACTTATATGTCTGTGTGTATTCATGTGCATGTCTGTGTTTAGAAATATATACACAGAACCTACTGAATCTGTTTTGTTTTGTGTGTATATGGCTTCAAGGATTACCACTCTCACTTTGCATTGGTCAACTCAAGTCTTTCTCCTACCTGTCAATCGTTGCTTATAGTTCTTGTCCAGGGGGTGAGACCCTGCAAAATTCCTTCCTTCCCTATTGACATGCCCACTGCACTGCCATTGTTTTGCTCTTGTTCACGAAGTCATTTCTAGGAGAGACAGTTTGAATTCAGACTTCCTGGTATTTTAACTGTATAATCTTTCCTCCTCCCCTTCCACAATGTTCCTGAGCTATAGAAGAAAACTAACACTTTTCTGAGTAATTCTGAAAAGCAGGAAGACTCATAAGGCTCCGCATGTGTGACTATGTAGCTGTGATGTAAATATAGCCACTGTGGCTGGGCTCCCTATAATTCATTGTTCTCTGCACTGTGTTCAGTTGTGGTCTTCTGTGATTGGCTAATTGTTGTAAAATTAGTCTTCTTTGGTGAGAAGTTATAGCCACACTTACCTGTGGGTGTAAGGACAGGGTTTAGAAATGTGGGAAGGAATTATGTTGGCCCAGCAAAGTTGCGGTAAGTAATGGATTCTTTCTAAGGCTCATGACCTTTTCTAAGGTTCACAGCCCAGGAGACAGGCTAGGTGTTTAGTTGCAGTCCCTTGTGCTTGTAGAAACGATTCCCTCGATTTTGGTTCTTGATCTCCTTGGATGAACTTTCCCCATTACAGTTGTCAATGCTTCTCCTCTTCATCTCACAGCTACGTTACTAAATCTTGGGGAAATCTTTTGTCGGGTAATAGCTGGGAAATCAGGATCCTCTCTTGGAATTATAGTCTCCTTAAGAAAAGCACTTAAAAGACTCCAATAGTGCTCAGGGGTAAGGGCCTAGCAAACACATAAGTAGATGCTCACAGTTAGCTATTGGATGGAGCACAGGGCCCCCAATGGAGGAGCTAGAGAAAGTACCCAAGGAGCTAAAGGGATCTGCAACCCTGTAGGTGCAACAACATTATGAACTAACCAGTACCCCGGAGCTCTTGACTCTAGCTGCATATGTATCAAAAGATGGCCTAGTCGGCCATCACTGGAAAGAGAGGCCCATTGGACTTGCAAACTTTATATGCCCCAGTACAGGGGAATGCCAGGGCCAAAAAATGGGAATGGGTGGGTAGGGAAGTGGGGAGGGGTATGGGGGACTTTTGGGATAGCATTCTAAATATAATTGAGGAAAATACGTAATAATAAAAAATATTTTAAAAAAAGAAAGAAAATCAGAGTAGATAAGCTATAAATCTCAGTAGCTACATGGAGGAGGAGAATATAGAAGAGAAGGGAGAAAAAGTCATGCTATTTGCGTTAAACTACCATGGAATTCAAGCAGAAGGTAGGAGGCAGCACAAGGAGGGGATTGGGGCTTCAGAGAAAGAAGGAAGCCTAGAGTTGAAGAGGAAGCATTCTTAGAGAAGAGATGGAAAGAGAGGAAGAAAACTTAGAGTTTTCTGTGTAATTCTGAAAAGCAGGTAGACTCACGAGGCCCCATGCATGTGACTTTGTAAGCTCCTGCACTAGGGGTAGGGATGGTGGAGAGGAAAGGTATATGATCTCATTAAAGGCATGACTAGTCTGCCTGCCTCTTTAGCGTGGGTTAAGGTGATCAGGCTTCCTAGGTGTGGTCTCTTAGTTATGTGATTGATCTCGCAGGGAAAATTTAGTGTCTGTCCAGGCCAGAGATCCAGCCTCTTGACCTGAAGAAGGACATGATTCTTCCCAGGGGTCCTTAATGCCTGAGTTATTTGTTTACTTTGTTACACTATGCACATTTTCAGACCTCAGCACCTGTTCTGATTGTGTCACCTCCTGCCTTTTGACAAAATTTCTTGCTTTTAATCCAGGTTCCCTATTTTTGTAACAGAAATGTGCTGTTAGGTCTTCAAGGTGTAACAAGAATGTGTTGGTTTTGCTTATTGCTGAGAGCATTATTTACTTAGTACCAAAAGAGGCAAGCCTCTCCAAGTTCTGGTGTGACAGCAACTAAGTTGGGGAGAGAGAAAAAGAGACTCATTCCTGCAGTTGGAGTTGGAACTATGGCTCCCGTACAGATGGTAAGGTAAGGACTTGATCTACGTATGAGTATGCCTGGCTGTGTGGTCATAGTGGCTCCAACCTGCCAATGACCAGTGATCAATGCTCCTGTCTAAGCGGAATTGGCCTGACAATACATGAATCTTTGAAGGTCAAGTCCTTTCTCCTTTCGCCATTTTCTTTAACCTGTTACCCTGAAGTGACTTTGTTTCATGGATTTTTGTTATTGTTGTTGTTTTTGGTTTTGTTTTGTCCCATGGCTGAATCAATGGAGCTGTGTAAAGGTCAGCTTTTGATACCCTTTGGTTTGGAATGGACTCTTTAAGGCTCATATTCAAGATTTCCATTCTCCCTGGTCCTTTCTTCTTCCCCAATGGAGAATCAATTCTAGAGTCCCATCTGTGCTTTTCTTCTAAAGGATGCTCTAGCGGGCGTGAATGATGCTGTTCAGTAAAACATGCCATCGCCCTCTCTTAAGGCAGATGTGTCCTGTTGGTGCCAGTAGATCTTGTAACCCCCAAACATCCAGTAATTGTCCTTGCACTGTTGTCATTTCTCAGTGACTCTTTTTGCTACATAAATAGCCATTTGACCTCTATTTTTGGAGTACAAAAATATGGTCCTTTTGTGTCTGAGCTGTAGGTTTCTATAACATTTGTTTTTTGTGCTTCTGGTATTGGCAGAGAGTGTCTGTACTGACAGGTCTTACCTCAGGAAGAGGTGTCTACTGGGATGCTTATGGGCATAATTGGACAGACCTGGCTGGATACCAGGTAGTGACTATATGAGAATCTAACTTCCTGTTTCTCTTGTGTGTTAGGATGGACAGGTATGCTCAGGCCAAGATGGGTATAATTAAATGCTTCCCTTCTAATGACAATTCAGTTTAGACTTAATTCATCCACTTCCTCACTTACAATCACTGAAAACGAACCAATTAACTAGAGGAGCCCCTAGGGCAAGTCAGATCTGAACATACTTCCTCCTGCTACTTAGGAGGCATTTGGCTGGGTGTTGTTCTGGGGAAATATCATCTTCTTATGCTTTAAAATGCCAATAGCAGGAATGGAAGGATGACTCAGTGCTTAAAAGAGGACAAAGTTTGGCTTCCCAGAATTTGGACTACTTATAATCTGTAACTCAAGCTCCAGGGGATCCAAGGGCCCTGGCTTGTTTGAGTACCTCATGCATGGATATACACATTTAAAAATAAAAATCAGAGGTCAATAACTAACTATCCTAACTCTGAAGAATTGGAGCCCACCATGACCTGGTTCCACCATCTTCCTCATGCCCTTTCTCCATTCTTACCCACAGAATCCATTGTTCTAGACACATCGACAATCATGGCTCTGTGACAACCTTGCTCAGTTCTTCAGTTCCCAGTGTCTGTGCCTGATGGTGTCCCATCTCTGCTTTCTTATCCTTGATGTAATTTCCCTGCTTTACACCAACAGCAAATAGAATCCTACCCTTCACTCAGGGCCCAGATATAATCCTTTCCTTCTCCTGCCTGAACAACTGACCTTCTCAAATCATGAGACATCTGTGTTTGTTACATTCATGGGCTTTCTGTATTTGGCCATCTGAGAACCATGTGCCAGTCTATATTAATGTCATTTTGTTTTCCAGCAAAGGAAAAGTCCTATGTCATTGCAGTATATAAGCAGCAGAGAGGGTGTCTTTTGAACACTTGAAATATGCCTAGTGTAAGTGTTGGACTGAGATTTTAATCTTCTCCATTTTAATGAGCTGACTAACTTAGTTGCTCCCATTCTATTGGGCAGTGTAGGTGTGGTGCAGTGGTTGTAAAACTAGTCTACGTCAGCCTAGAAGGTCTGATGAAAGCACAGCTCCTGGGAACCCCTCCCTGGGTTTCTGAATCAGTGAATCTGTCTGGGGTTATGGCCTCATAATTTGCATTTCCTGGAGGCTCCCAGGGAATGCTGGTATTTCTTGTTGAAGACTCACAGTTTGCACAGTTTATACATAAATGATATAAACCAGTGTCAACAGGTTTGCCTTGAAGCAGTGTGGCAAGCCTGTCATCTCAGCACTTGGGAGGTGGAGGAAGATCAGAGGTTTGGGTCATCCTTGGTCACATAGTGAGTTGGGAGCCAATCTGGACTACAACAGTCCCCACCCTTGTTTTTTTTTTTTTTTTTTTTTTTGTTTTTTTGTTTTTTGTTTTTTTTTTAAAGAAAGAAAGAATATGCGTTGCTGGAGAAAGCCTCAGTCTTTCATTTACAAATTATTTAATTATTTATGTTGGTTTTACCCTGTAGTGGGAGAGAAGAGCAACCACACCAAGACCCAAATAAATATTTGTAAAGACAAAAACCTGGTGCTGACTATAGAAAATGTGGGTATTTTAGGTCTCTAGTCTACAAAAATAACTTAGTCTTTTCTGTAACCTATGACAGTGTCCTATAGAGAATGAAGAAATGAATGAACATGTATACGGAAAGAATATTGGATTGGTTGCTCTGAGCAACAGTGAGGCCTTCACCTATGATACATTGTTTCAGGCTTTCCATAGGCTTAAAAACATTTAGAATTTGACCACGGATAAAAGATAAGTAAAGGACTATGGGACTAGAAGTGGTGCCATCTAAAAGGAAGGAACACTGTCTGATCTGTTTGCTACCAGTAGTGTATTTTATATTGGAAATCTATTTTATCCTAGGGCTAACAGGACAGGTTTCTCCCCAGACTAGGAACCTAGACCACTCTGCACCTCTCTTAGAGAGCATCTGGGGAGCTTTTGATGACTCATTTTCCTCTAGGCCATTGGAGTCACACCATGCTGGACAATTTCAGTCTATAAAATGTCCATTAAAGTGAAGGTTGTAGCCTTTATGCATTTTCCCCTTTTCTTTTCTTGCTTCACATGGCTAATTTTTGCAAAGAAGGTTCAGAACAATCTAAATTATCTGCACCAAAAAGTTGTTATCTAAATGGGAATTTGCCATTTAATCCTAAAATATTTTCAAGATTTATTAATTTATTTTATTTTAGAGTATGAATGCTTTGTCTAAATGTATGTATGTGTAATACATACTTGCCTAGGATCCATGGGAGCCAGAAGAGGGCTTGAGACTGGAGTTACCAATTGTGAGCTGCCATGTAGGTCAAACCCTAGTCCTTTCGACCAGCAGCCAACCATCTCCCGAACCTCATCAGTTACAGTTATCTCCTCCTTCCTCTTACTTTACACATGAGCAGAGTGGTTAATTGGGCAACCCTTGACCTTTCAATTTCTCTCCTCCCAATTCCTGTATGTTCTTGGGAAGGTCACCGAGACATTGTGCACCTCAGTTTGCATTCTGGACTCTGTTGTTGATCTGCTGTCATGGCCACTAGCTTCCCTGAGAGCTTTTGAGAATGGCCTTCCCACCCTGGGGTTATAAGTGTATGCCCTCATACTCAGTCTTTGTATGTGGGTGCTAGGGCTTAAAATCAGGACCTCACTTTACTAACTAGCCATCTCCCAGCCCTCTCTTTTAACCATATAATACCTTGCTTAAATGCCACCCCTTCAGATATCTCAAGTACTTACTTAGCTCTCAGGCCATACTTGGCTCTTGTTCTTGTCATAGTTATCGAAATTAAAATCTTCAAATGACAGATTTGCCTTCTTGTATCTTTCTTATGTCTATAAGATATTTGTGTCAAGACCCTTTTCTTACACCTATTGATGTTTCTAGCTTTGCAACTAAGATGGAATAGGTTTCAATAACAAATGTTCAAAGACTCACATAGTCTTCATGGTTCCCAAAAGAAGATACTTGGCCTCTGGGATGGAAAGCCTCGATGATAGATTCTGTTACTTTCCTAAAGCTCTGTCTGAGTTGTGCACTCACAGGCCTGTGGCAGGCTGGCAAGGGACAGACCTATTAAACTGCAGCAATAGGGGATAAACTGCTGCCACTGCTGTGGCCACAGTGTGGTCAGATGTCTGGACCTGGTCCTTCTGATTATAAGAACATGTGACTGGGGAATACAGCTTTCCTCTCTGTCAGCCCTGTTGTTGGCTTGGGCTGGTTCAGTGCGGCAGGTACATTATTTCATGTCTACCCTGGAGCAAAAGACATCCTGGGTGCTGATGCAGAGATAAGAGCAATGTGGAAGGCACTGTCTTTCCCCTGGCTGGGGCCAGAGATGGATATTTTTTGTGACTCTCGAGCTGCATGTGGAAATATTTTATCGAGTGAGTTTACCCCAGGAATGCTCAGATCTATTATTTACCAAATGGCTCAGTGAGAGATGGATGCGCTGTGGTCCTTACTCATTTTTCATGTGCAGAGGCTGCTTCCCAATCTGCTCCGTGTCCTACTTCATTTTAAGTGCTTCTAATGTTGGGACACCTACAGCCTTCTCAAGATGATTTAAGCATTGGAAAGTAGTCTGGAGGTCTTTGCTTTTCTTTCCACTTTTAATTGGTCTTTTGGAGGGTTTATTTCCCTGAGGGTGGTAGAGAGCTGTGAGAGAGTCTGAAGTGAAGGTCTAGGTTGGAGCCCTGGTTCTAACAGGAGCTGCTTCTGTGATTGTGGACAAATGGCTTAACCTTTCTTAGCCTCATGTTCATGCCCTTTGAAATGCAAGGGATTGCAATTGCTCTTCTGAGCTATCAGAATATGTTAATCTGGCTAAGGCCTTTTGATTATAAAGCAGTGGTTCAAAGACAGCATTTCTTTCCCTCTGGATGAGCAAGAGATGCTCATCAGAATATAGGCTGCACAGGGAATATAGACTACCAAGCACTGTGTAGGGTGTGGCTACACTTCAAGACAGCCTCCTAGCCTGGAAGATGCAGTGTAGTAAGAATAACAGAATATTTCCTGAAAGGTAACAACAAGGGTTATGTTGTATACCAGTTGAGGCAGAATACAGCAAGAGCAAAGAGGATCCTTTGTGGTTATCCTTTCTTGTCTAATGAGAGAAGATATTGCCAGGGATGAGAAGTATCTGGAGATGTTTTGGGCTGCCACAAGCTCAGGAGAGAAAAGGGCTAAATTAGGCAACCTGTCAATAGAGAACAGGGATGCTGTAAACTCTGTACCATATGCAAAGCAAGCTCATCACCATAATCTAGTTTTGATCATCCAGTGAGGTGGGTGAGAAGCAGTGAAACCTCCAGGCTGATCGAGGCCTGCTTCTGTGAGACATGGGGACACGGGAGGTGTAACAACTTTCCTGAGTAACAGGCCTGTGGCTGGTTCTTGGTTCTTCCAGGATTTGTCTTTGCAGGCATCACTCCAGCTTTCAGGTTTAATGAGCCCAGTATTTCCTTACTGGATTCACTTTCTCTACACCTTAAGCCCTCCTCTTCTTGTTATTTCTTTCCACAGGACGTCTCTTGTATTAACAGATCCTGAAGGTTAAGAATTTGGAGTTCATGGGCAGAATGCCCATTTCAAATTTTGCTCTGCCATTTACACACCATGTGACTGCAGACGAATGCTTGAGCTTTAGCTAATACCAGTACAAACTGGAGAGCCTAACACCTATCTTCTACAGTTGTAGATCAATAAATATGTTGAAAGAACAAGATGATGTGCCAGTGAATTAGTTCCTAAGATGTTTCCTCCCATTTCGTAAGTGCTTAATAGAGGTTAACAATTAGTTTATATAATACGTATCGAACCTAGACTCCAATATGGCGTTACTTTGTGGGTCTTCACCATTTCAACTCAACTGACCAAGCATTTGTTTCATGCCAGATACAAAGTTGAGGTGTGTAAACCACACATGCCCAGACCAGCTCAGAAGCATGAGAGCTTATTGAATCCCTGTATCAGCTGATGAATCAATAGTACAGAGGCTGCAGTCTGGGGATGGCTAGTTCTCTAAAGTCACCAAGAGAGAAAGCCTTGTTGTTGTTGTTGTTGTTGTTGTTGTTGTTGTTATTACTTTTTACTCTTTGGGAGGGTAGATTTTAAGAGGTGGCCAGCAGATTTCAGGAGAGTTTTTGAAAGAAGAAACCCCTCATTATCTGGATCAAGGTGGTCTGGTTGGCCTCCTGAACCTTTTTCCTATCTTAAACTGCTTTGTCTTCCTTGTTCATCCTACGTTGGCTTCATCCCTCTGATCTACAGTACCTGAGGGATACACTCCTCCTTGCCTCTCTCCACTTTTCCTGCCTTGGCAAATAGATTGATGCAGAAAAGATATCCCTGTTTGGAGAGGGCTTAGAACATACTTCTTTCATGACCTCTGCCTCCTTAGAAGGGATATCCTTGCAGGAAGCACAGGAAAACTAGCAGTTTCTGTAGCTCACTCACATTGTGGGTAAGCTGGATGTTACACCAGACAGTGGTTATCTATGGAGCTGCTGGGACTGATTCACCCTTGTGAGGAGCACTCAGAAACCCATCCTGGGAAGGATTGGCTGTCTGAGAGTGTAGAAGTCAACATAGTTCTAACAAACAGCAACAACAAAATTTATAGATGGTCTTCAAAAGGCCACCCAAAATACAGATGTTTCTATAGTGAGTCAAGAGTTAGGGCTGGTTTGTAACTGCATCTTAATGAGTTACTGCCCTGGAGCAGAGTTAAGTGTGGGTTTGCACACCTCCTGCTATAAGCGGATCTTAAACCTGGTTGAATACACTCAACATTGGAATATCAGCTTGGATTGGTGGGGCTGGTGCAGGAACTGGGGTATACATGTGAGGAAAGCTTTTTAAATTTGCACATGTCTTTCATGTTCATCTAAGAGTATGAAATTTGAGTGTCTGATCAATTCATTATGGCTTATAGACTTGTGGGTAATTGTTCACTCTTTCTCTCAGACAACTTTAGTGCCCCAAGTAGTTCTCTTATTTTAGGCTTGAAATTCAACTTATTTTCATAATCACATCACGTCCTGGGGAAGACACATCAGATGAAGGTGTTATTACTGCTAATTGTAATCTCGTGCCTTCAGAGGAGCACCTGTGCAGATGGAACCTCAGTTGCTGCTACATGAATGAGCATAGATTGCATTATGGATGTGCTACGTTTTCCCTTGTTCCCGTGCATAGCTAGTTGCCTGGGAGATGTGAGGTGCAACTCTCAGAGTAGTGATAGGCTCATTTGCAAACCTGTTGATAGTAATCATGCTATGAAAAGAATGAACCATTTGCTTGAATCCATAGGGAGTCTGTGTTTGGGCTGACCCCATATAATGCCATGAAAGTGAAATGAAATCCTAGTCCTAGCAGCAAGCTTTCTCTCCCCTTGGACTTTCTTGAATATAACAGCATTTCCATTTGGTGCTAGATAAATTGATCCTCTGTTATGGATATTAGGTAGTGGGCCTAACTTGATCTGGAAACCAGTAGCATCTCCTACCACAGTAGTGACAATCAAAAATGTCTTCAGACACTGTCACATTTCCTAGGAGGCAAAATTACCCTTGCTTGGAAAAAAATGACCCTTGTTGAAAACCAAGGTACTTAATATTTCATATATGGAGAATAAAGGATTATGTCATGCTGTGACTCTCACTAATGACTCCATAGTGACCTACAGTGGTGATTGGGGAAGAAGAATCCCTAATCCTACAAATACTTTTTAGGAAGCTGTCTTATAAAAGATGGTTACTTAGTTCTTAATGCCACAAACTTTGTTTTAATCTCAGAATGTCATTCGTTCATTTTAGAGTGAATGAATGAATGAAATAGTTCAGTGTCAGCTCTGTATCTTCTCATACTTGCTGAAGATACCATCTAATCTAGGAAGAAAAGGTTACTCTCCTCAGTGAGCTTTTGTTGTGGACCATGGTCTATGACCTGTTTGCCCATACCATCTTTTCTGTCAGTCCTCCCCTTCCATACCTACATTGGTGACATTTTTACTAGTCAGCTAGCTGAAAGCCATTTGCTCTACCCAGGTTTGAATTGTGATAGTCAAGGAGATACTAATCACTAGAAGAGTGCAAATCTAGGTTTGCACCAATCACAGCCTTTTCCCCTCTGTTTTCCAGGGGAAATGCTTCCCTCTGGCTAAAGGAAAAATAGTTGCAGGACCATCTAGAGCAATGGTTTTCAACCTTCCTAATGCTATTACGCCTTAATTCAGTTCCTCATGCTGTGTTGATTGCCAACCATAAAATTACTTTCATTGTTGCTTCATGCCTCCTTTTACTTGTGCTTCATATAGCTGCTCCTGTTATGAATTGAATTTGACTATCTGCGTTTTCTGATGGTCTTAGGTGAACTCTGTGAAGGGGTCATTTGACTCCCAAAGGGTCGCAACCCACAGGTTGAAAATTGCTGATCTAAAGTATACAAGGGCTTGTGATAGCAGAGCCCAACGTCACTGAAACAGATATGCTTTCAGGAGTAGATGTTTCTTATGTTGCTTTCAGTTTTCTCAAGGGATCAAAGGAGAAGTCTATGACCATGGATGGAATAAGAAGAGTCCAGCAGGCTTTTAGATTAACAGTCCTTCTGGTCAAGGTAGTCAGGGCAACAAATCAAGTTGAATGGCTGCTAATTAGAGGGTCAACTTACCCCACCTCTCAGTCTTTGCTTATTTACAGAAAAATGAACACGAAAAAGAAGTGCTTTCAATAAGGTCTCAAAGAACTTATTATTAATGCTCAGAGTGATTTATAACAGTATGATTCAAACTGCTAAATACCCATGTAGTTCACCCAAGAGAGGTGAATCCCCTTATCTGTTTAAACTTGAATGTCCATTATAGGTATTCAAACTGAACTTGATGGATGATAATTAAAGGATCATTGCTGTTCTTTATTGAACTTTCACTATAATAAGCCCTTCTGTGCTTTGTATAAAAATGCCTTGTTTCATTATTTCAGTCTTATTAAGTTGCTATTATTCTTCTCATTTTATAGTTAAGACAGCAGAGGCTTAGCAAGTTAGGATAAATGCCCATGGTCACAGGGCTGGAAAGAAAAAGAATCTGGGTTTGAATCAGGCAGAAAGTAACTGATTTTGAGTAGGTGTGTAGATATATGCATGAGTAGATGAAGGCATTTAATCTTTAGGAAGTTTAAGTTTAGCATCTATTTCCCAGTCATCATCTATCATCAATGTATCTTTCATTATCCTATCTATCTATCTATCTATCTATCTATCTATCTATCTATCTATCTATCATCTATCATCTATATCCTTATCTTTGTCTATGTATCATCTATATATCCATCATTCTTTATCATTTTGAATCTATCCTTTACACATCTATCACATTTATCTATGATTTATACTTATGTATATTATACCTATATGTACACCTAATCTATCATCTATGTGTCCATCTCCATCATTACAGTCATGCATTTGTCTCCTTTGATCCCTTGCTCTTCCCTTCCTTCCATCTCATCTTCCCATTTTTCACCCTTGTGTATTTCTACCTTGGCCAAATCTTCTCAGTCTCCCTTTCTGGTCTTCTTCACTTCCTTGAAGTGCAAAGTTAGAAGAGTCCCAGAGCTCTCTCCATGAGCTTCTACTTCTGCTTAGAGTTCTCTTAATGACCTCGTAGAGTGTTCTGGTACTAAGTAGTATCTATGAACAGATTATGTTCACATTTACAAGTCTAGACCTGACCTCTGCACCTTTGATTCATGCATTTTACTGGTTAGTTTGTATCTACATTTGGTATTTTAAGAACATGCAAAGCAGATCATGTCCCAAATGGAGTTCAAGCTATTCCTCGACCTATATTCTCCAACCTACCTTTCCTTCAGCTTTTCCACAATTAAAAGCAATCATCCCAGTTACCTAGACTGAAAACCTGCAGTCATTTCTGATTCTATTTCCTCATATTATAATTTAATTCATCAGCACATCCCCTGATCTCAGTCTTCAAAATTATCTGGAATTGGTCTGACCATCTCCTATACCGTGAAATGACCTCTTAGTTGTCCTGTTCCTGCACCTGCCTCTCCACCCTCCAGTATCTATACTCCCACGTTGACAAAACTACATGACAGTATAAAGCACACCATGCCCAGGGCTCTCTTTGGAATCAACCTATGAAGATCTGTCCCAGCCAGCTCTGTCCTTCCTCTGAACTCGTCTCCTCCTAACTTCCTTGTACTTAACCTTGACACACTGGCCCCCTTGCTGCTCTGCAGACATGCCAGGCAGCCTCTCCTTCTGGGCCTTGGCAATGACTTTCTCTTCTGCATGGCTCATTGCCTCTTGTCTTCAGTGTTTATTCACATGTCACCTATCAGTGCAGTCTTTCTGATGACTCTATCTAAAGCTGCACATTCTTCCAACTCCCTGGCTTCCTTTCTTTGCTTTTATAATCTCCATTGCAACCATCACTATCTAAATTTACAATTCACAATCTAATTGATTTAACAGTAGACAGTCACTTATAGGAAGGCAGGGGTTATTACCGTTTGTGTTGTTTCTACCCTAGACCAGTACCCCATATATTCTGTGTACTTGTTAAATCCCTGTTGAATGCATGTGTGGTGGCTTCACTTGGCATAAAACATCATGCCTAGGATTTTGCATTTACTATCACGTTGGCAAAGGCTCACCTACTGCATATATATATATATATATATATATATATATATATATATATCCTTTACAAATGAGAAACCTGAACTTACAGAGATTAAGGGTCTTGTTCAAGGTTACACAGCTAAGAATAGACATGGGTCTTTCTAAATCTCAAAACCACATGCTGTAAATAATTGTATTTTTCTGATATTTGTTCTCAGTACAGAAACCTCTACCCCTGCCAGTCCCCTTCCCCTCCCCCCCAAGCCCCAAACATAAAATTTTCTCTTGGTCCATTTCCTCCTGGTGGACTATAACATGCCTTTCCCAGTGTCCTTTTAAGGATAATTAGGCATTCTTTGGAAAAATGGAACGACTAGAGGGTAACATTTATTTCTTTCCCAGTGAGAATGAAAGCAATAGGCTGGAGGGAGGCTTAGGATGACCATCTATTTTAAGGATTTGGGGGAAAAATTGTAGTTCTTTTTCAAAATGTGTATGTCATATGACATGTCACATGTATACAGTGCCTGCAGTGGCCAGAAGAGGACACCAGATCCCCTAGAGCAGGAGTTATATGTTATTGCAAGCCACCTGATGTGGGTGCTGAGAACTTTGGTGAGTACACACTATAGCTGAACAGATAGTTGTGAGCCTTCATCTGGTTGTTGGAGATTGAATTTAGGACCTCTGCTCCCTCCGGTCAGCCCCGCTTACTGAGGCTCAAAGATTTATTTATTGTGAATAAGTATACTGTAGCTGTCTTTAGATGCATCAGAAGAGGGTGTCAGATCTCATTATGAGATGGTTGTGAGCCACCACGTGGTGGTTGCTGGGATTTGAACTCAGGACCTTTGAAAGAGCAGTCAGTGCTCTTATCTGCTGAGCCATCTCACCAGCCCAAGTGTTCTTAACTGCTATGCCACTTCTCCAGCAGCTCATTTAGCCTTTCTAAGGTGATGATCAACTCACACCTGCAAATCAGAACTGTAGTCAGACTTACAAAACATCTTTTTTTGTAAATCTCAGAGGAACGTTTCCCCCAGTTACTCTGAGAAAGCAGGCATTAGTTGTTGTTTCCCCATGTGCTTCTGATTTCCTACCTAGTTTGCAAGCTCCTGCCAAGCCAAGAACCATCACTGTTGCATTCTGTGATGCCTTAGTGACTACTAAGAAAGATAAACACAACCTCACTCCTGCCAGTAGCTGCAAACTATTAGTGAGGGAGAGAAACAAATACCCAAGTTGGTAGAAGGAAGTCTCCCTAACATCACCCTTTGGAAGCTGGCATTAGAATCTTCTTGGGGATGCCAGGGGCAGTGTGCACCCATATGCTCTGCCTTTCCCAGAATCACTGCACCTCAGCAGCAGCCAACTCTCAAGGTGAGGAATTCTTGGAACTAGAGGGCTGAGACTCTTAAAGAGGATTTTTCTCACAGCTTCCAATTCCTAACTTCCCCAGCTTCCTGCATTCTTTTGATGTTGTACAAGATGCAGTTTAGGATGCCTATAGCTGGTACAGGTGTGCTACTGTAACCATCCATATTGCATTTTTAAACCCTCTGCTATGATCCTAGTATGCCTCCAGGGTTGAAAATACTCCTTTCAACCATTTCTGGCCTTTGTGCTTAGAGTCCTTTCTTCCTGCAGGCAGAATGAATTTGAGTCAGAGAAATCTGGTCAATTCAGAACTATAAACCATTTGGCAAACATGTGGTCTGTAGTTAAATGGCCCTATCAAAAAGATATAATTAATACTGTCATTTCAAAGGACACTAAATGCAGGTAGAACCCACTGATGAAGGAAATACTTGCTTAACCATGTACTTCCTCATTAATCTGCAGAAACTGCCCCAATCCAGTTCTATTCTGGCCAGCTACCCTCCCTACTCTTGCCTATCCCGTGTCTCCAGATGCACTGTTCTACAGCCTCTCTGTTACTTTCTTCTTTAATTTGCATGTATTCACATTTACACTCTTGCCTTATTGCTCTTTGGCCAACATACATACTATTACATTTCATCCTGGTTGCAATATTTCTTGAGAAACTACTTCTCTAATGAGCTACTTTAAAATAACCTTAACTGGATCATTTCTATTTCTCTTCATCTAAAAATGCTCTCAAGGTTTTACTTTTTATTTAAGAGATTCCCAGAGATGTTTACATACTTTAGTTTAACACGCCGCCTCTCATGGATTGTTGGGACTTAATGGAAATAGAACCTTACCTCTGCCCATGCCCTGGTACTAGATAAATCAGAGTCACCCACACCAACTCATGCTCCTTCCTCATTCTATGATCTGACTTGTAACTGTGGGTTTTTAACATTTCTGATACCAACAACAGAAGTGTACAGATTCTTTTCTACCTGTGCTGGAAATAAAAAAAAAATCTGATTATAACCAGAGTCCTGGCTTCCTGTAAGCACCATGTCTAGACGATCAAGACTGACTTGTTTACATAGAATGCGAATTGATCCAGTCTTATATCCTTGTACAAAGCTCAAGTCTAAGTAGATCAAGGAACTCCACATAAAACCAGAGACACTGAAACTTATAGAGGAGAAAGTGGGGAAAAGCCTCAAAGATATGGGCACAGGGGAAAAATTCCTGAACAGAACAGCAATGGCTTGTGCTGTAAGACTGAGAATCGACAAATGGGACCTCATAAAATTGCAAAGCTTCTGTAAGGCAAAAGACACTGTCAATAAAACAAAAAGGCCACCAACAGACTGGGAAAGGATCTTTACCAACCCTAAATCCAATAGGGGACTAATATCTAATATATACAAAGAACTCGAGAAGTTGGACTCTAGAAAATCAAATAACCCCATTAAAAATGGGGTACAGAGCTAAACAAAGATTTCTCAATTGAGGAATATTGAATAGCTGAGAAGCACCTGAAAAAATGTTCAACATCCTTTATTATCAGGGAAATGCAAATCAAAACAACCCTGAGATTCCATCTCACACCAGTCAGAATGGCTAAGATCAAAAATTCAGGTGACAGCAGATCCTGGCAAGGATGTGGAGAAAGAGAAACACTCCTCCATTGTTGGTGGGATTGCAAGCTTGTATAACCACTCTGGAAATCAGTCTGGCAGTTCCTCAGAAAATTGGACATAATACTACCGGAGGATCCCGCAATACCTCTCCTGGGCATATATCCAGAAGATGTTCCAACCAGTAAGAAGGACACATGCTCCACTATGTTCATAGCAGCCTTATTTATAATAGCCAGAAGCTAGAAAGAACCCTAGATGTCCCTCAACAGAGGAATGGATACAGAAAGTGTGGTACATTTACACAACGGAGTACTATATAGCTATTAAAAACAATGATTTTATGAAATTCTTAGGCAAATGGATGGATCTGAAAGGTATCATCCTGAGTGAGGTAACCCAATCACAAAAGAACTCACATGATATGCACTCACTGGTAAGTGGATATTAGCCCAGAAACTTAGAATATCCAAGATACAATCTGCAAAACACATGAAACTCAAGAAGAAGGAAGACTGAAGTGTGGATACTTGGTTCCTCCTTAGAATGGGAAACAAAATACCCATGGAAGGAGTTACAGAGACAAAGTTCAGAGCTGAGAAGGAAGAAAGGACCATCCAGCGATTGCCCCACATGGGGATCCATCCCCAATACAGCCATTAAACCCAGACACTATTGCATATGCCAGAAAGATTTTGCTGACAGGACCCTTATTTAGCTGTCTCTTGTGAGGCTATGCCAGTGCCTGGCAAATATAGAAGTGGATGCTCTCAATCATTTATTGGGTGGAACATAGGGCCCCCAATGGAGGAGCTAGAGAAACTACCCAAGAAGCTGAAGGGGTCTGCAACCCTATAGGAGGAACAACAATATGAACTAATCAGTACCCCCAGAGCTCATGTCTCTAGCTGCATATGTAGCAGAAGATGGCCTAGTCGGCCATCACTGGGAAGAGAGGCCCTTGGTCTTGAGAAGATTATATGCCCCAGAACAGGGGAATGCCAGGGCCAGGAAGCGGGAGTGGGTGGGTTGGGAAGCAGGGCGGGGGAGGGTATAGGGGACTTTTTGGATAGCATTTGAAATGTAAATGAAGGAAATATCTAATAAAATTTTTTAAAAAAAATTAAAAAAAGACTGAGTTGTTTTCTTAGCTCTCATTGTCCTTCACTGGAGAGGAAGGCCAGGGTTTTACCCTCTCTCTACTGCTGGGAAAGTTACGAATCATTGAAACACACATACCAAGTGAATTTAAGCTTCCAAAGTCCGCACTGTGTCTTTGATGTATATCTTTTCAGTTAATTTGGCATTTGTTTAAGAAGCTTGGTTTGTGTGTCCCGGGTTTGTGACATGTACAACCTCCATGTTACAGGCTTGGTCACCATGTCTGCCATCCACAATATTACCAAGACCATTACCACCTTTCCTTCTCCTTCTCCATCCCCTCTGCCCCTCCTTCCTACTTATTCCCTCGCCTTCCTTCCCTTTCAAAAGTGCCCCGTCCCCTTTCCCTCCCTGTCTGACCTCCCTTCTCTTTACTTCCCTCCCTCTCTTTTTCCCCCACCTCCACTATCACTGTGGATACTAAAAGGCACCCATAAACCTTACTGAGCTACCAATCCCTGTGGGTTCATTAAGGTGTGATGAGTTCACTAATGTTACCTTGACTTTCCGAAGTCCAAACTTTTGTTTTTCCTGAAATGATCTGGATTCAGGCTCATACTCTCAAAGGGAAGCTGGAGAAGATGGCAGGGATGGGTTGGATAAAAAAGAACAAAAGGATGTCTGCTTCAAATTATAGCAAGAATCACCTTCTGTATTAGCTCCATCTTTCCCTCTCCATTCATCTATTTCTCTAACAGAAAAGAAATGGAAAAACCATTAAGCACCTTTATTTTGATGGCAGGTACATTATATCTGAAAATAAGATTGAAGATCTTGAAATTTCCACATGCTCAGCAAGACTTTAATTTTTTTTTTGGAATGACCTGCTGAATAGGTACTTGAAAGAGTGCCAGTTCCAAAGTAAATGAAGTGATGGGGCTCATCAGGACATATTAGATGACAGGTGCACACGCACTGTGAAAGTGGTACCCTGTGTGCTAGATGTTATCTTGTGAATTGAACTTTAAAATCCCATTAGATGTTTCTTGAGGGGTCAGCAGAAGAGTGTTGGTGAAAGGGCTTCTGGTGTGGGAAAGCTGTCACTGCTCTGGAAGGTCAGGTCAGGGAGCTGTAGATGGCCAGGAAGGATGCAATGCATCGCTGCGCTTGGGTGGTCTGCACTGCTGCAGGAAGTGTTTGACCTTTTGTTTACACAAAGGATTGTTAACAGATGAAATGTCAGGGCTGGGCTGCCTCCCTTGAGCAGAAACTCAGGGAATTGGAGTTCTGTCCTAGCTCTGTGTGTGTGTGCCTGTGTGTTTGTGTGTGTGTCTGTGTGTTTGTGTGTGTGTGTGTGTGTGTGTGTGTGTGTGTGTGTGTGTGTGTGTGTGTGTGTGTTTATAGGGCATAAAATGGAAAGGGTACTATGAGAAAGGAAAAAGAAATCTACACAGAGAGGGAGGTTATATATTGGAGGCTATTCTATTTTCATGGTGGCTCAGTGTTAATGACTATAGTGTGCACTCATGCAGTTCATTTCAGAAACTCTTATTTTCATCTTTATTATTCTTTTGTTTTCGAGACAAGGTCTCATGCAATGCAGATTAGCCTGCAGTTCACTGTATATCCTAAACTAGCTGGGAACCCCTAGTGCTCTCTTTCCCACTTCCTAGGTGCTAAGATTACAGGTGTGGATCACCATGTCAAATTCTGTTGATTTTCTTTTGATGTGATTTTCTTTGAGCATATTTATCTTTTACTTCCTCGGCCTTGTAGGTTTAAAGCTTCTGGTGGTCTTGCAAGAACAGGAGCCATGAAACTTGTTGCTCTTTTGCTGAGGTCCATGCTGGACCCGGCACTCATTTTAGTTTGTTCTGATAATAATAGCAAGGTTTGTTTGTTTGGAGAATGAAAGCAAAGTTCAGCCATTTCAACTCAGCCATAGATTTGACAAGTAACAATATTTGGTGTATTTCTAGGGTTTAATTATATACCTCTTGTCCATCATTCCTCTTAGTAGGTATACTAACAGGTTCATTTGAATAAAATGGAATATATTTTATATTTTTAAAGATAACATATAAAAACATTGGGTTCCTTTATGGCATTTTCATATAAAGATATTCTACTTTGTATTTTTTCATATCTCTTCCTACAGCTATCTTTTTGTTTCCTCTATTTGTCTGGTCCCCTTCCTTCCCCAAGTACCCCGTGCTCCACTCCCTCTCTCTCTAGATTTTTTTCTCCTTTCTCATAGTACCCTCTCCATTTTATGCCCTATAAACACACACACACACACACACACACACACACACACACACACACACACACACACACACATTGTTCTGAGAACAGTTTGTTTTCTTAGCATAACGGTCTCTAGCTCCATGAGTATTCCTACAGATGGCATGATTTAATTCTACTCTACAGCTGAATCAAATTTTACTGTGTTTGGGTACTACATTTTCTTTATTTTTTCTACCTATGAGTTTTTTTTTTTTTTTTGGTTTTTGTTTTGTTTTTTACCTGAATATATATCAGTATAACATGTGCATCCTTGGTGCCATGGAGTCAAGAAGAGGGTATGAAGTCCCCTGGAACTAGAGTTAAAGATGATTGCAAGTTACTATGTAGGTGCTATGAACTGAGTATAACTCCTCTGGAAGAGCAGCCACTTAAGCCTCTACAGTCTCTCTCTCTCTCTCTCTCTCTCTCTCTCTCTCTCTCTCTCTCTCTCTCTCTCTCTCTCCCTCCCTCCCTCCCTCCCTCCCTCCCTCCCCCTTCTTTTCTTTTCTTTTCTTTTCTTTTCTTTTCTTTTCTTTTCTTTTCTTTTCTTTTCTTTTCTTTTCTTTTCTTTTCTTTCTTCTCTCTTTCCTCCTATGCCCATTTATTTGTTGATAGGCATCTAGTCTGGATCCACTTTGCGCTGATTGTGCCTAGTGTCTACCATCTCTGTATTTGATTGTTTGAATGAGCAATGGCCTCCTTATGGTCATATATTTGAACCATTGGTTCCCAGTTATAGATGTCGTTTGGGACTGTTAGGAGGTGCATCCTTGCTGGAGGAAGTACATAACATGGGGAAGGCTTCGAGAGCTTGTAGCCTTGCCTCACTTTTCATAAACACATTGTTTTCCAGTACTTTCTCCTCTTTGTCTGGTCCCCATCCCCTGCTCAGTCAGTTCCTCCTGCTGTAAATTATTACTTTATTCACACTCCAGAATAATCATTTATGATACTACTTAATTCTAAGTTGACAATTTTTCATTATGAAGACTCTTGGGAGTCCTTTAGGTTGAACCCAGGCTCTTCTAAATGCTAAAACCCACATGATAAATAGGAGCTCCATTATGGAAAGACTATCCAGTCCTCTCTCAGTAGCTCACAAGGCATATGTCCTGGTATCTGATTGGCAGACGTATTTGGGCAGCTGAAGCTCTCCGTACTCTTTGGAGGATGCTTCGTTTTATTCTTCTCACTACTTGTAGATGCCTTCTTTGTTTTTCAGTGATATGCATTCCTGTCGTGGTGATTTACCTGAGTGGATTTCCTCCTTGTCATCCTACTTACTGAACTTCAGGTTTTGTTGCGCTCACAAGGTCTACAGGTTTTCAGCTGTTCTCTTCTGATGGTTGTGTCTTACTGACATGCTTCATTTTTCTCACCTCAGAACTTCGATTAGAGTTTTGAACTCTGCCTTCCCTGTCTTTTGACTGTGGCATTAGTTACTTGAATTGACCAAATACCTGGCAGGAAGCAACTTAAGGGGGAAGGGTACATTCGATGCGCAGTGTGATGAGACACCATATGTAATAGTGAGGAAGGTATCCTGGCACAGAAGTGAGGCAGCTGGTCACACTTGGTTTGCAGTTGGGAAGCAGATGTTCATTCGTGTACAGGGGACTGGAAGTGGGGCTGGGCTCCTAAACCTCAGGCTGGCCTCTAGTGATCTGCTTCCTCCAGAGGGCTCAGCTTCATAAAGTTTCCACAACACCTTCAAACAGCACCAACAACTGGGGACCAAGTGTTTAAATATGTGGGCCTGTGAGGCACATTTCATACCAAAACCATAGCAACTTTTCTTTACAACCATTCCGTCTCCCCGTGCGGCACCTGTTAGTAACTCTCACATACATTGTCTCATCAGGGATGTATTCATCTAGTCACTGAATCTTTAATTTTAAATGATGATATAAATACATGCCTAGAATTTGTGTTAGTTGCTGTTGGAAGCCAGTATGATCTTTTCTATGGTATCTCTTTCCTTTGTTATGGATTTTAGCTCATGTTTGATTTTTAAGAATGGTCAAACTATGTACCTTGTAATGAGTATAAATATAATACATAACCTCTAACATTACTAGTCTCATCACTAGTTTTCTTCTATTTGTTACTCTTTCAAAACATTTTTTATTGGTTGCCTTTTAAAAAACTGTTTCTTGGAGAATTTCATACATGAGTCCTATATTTACATAATTTCTAACCTTCCCTTTCTCTCTTCCAAGTCCTCCAATGTCTTCCTCAATCCTCAAATCCATGATCTCTCTCTCTCTCTCTCTCTTTCAGACACACACACACACACACACACACACACACACACACACACACACACAGAAGGGGGGAAGAAAAGAGATAAAGGGAGAAGAAGGAGGAGAGGAAAAGGGATGGGGAGAGAGATCAGGGAGCTGCCTGCTGAGTCTATTTAGTTGTTCTTGAGTATATGGGTTTGGGGCTGACTGCTTGGAATTGGGATTGGCTAAACTATCAAGGGGTTCATCCCCGGGGAAGATTAATTCTTTTCTCATCAGACATTAATTGACTGTTGTTCTTTATCTTGGTGTGGGGCCTGGGGTCTTGGGAGGGTCCCCGCTCATGTTATATATCAGCTGGCATTGCCATTGTGCAGATCTTGTGTCTTTTCACTTGCAGTGAGTTGTGATCTTGTTTATACTTTGGGTATGAGCTGACTTTCAGCAGCAGTTGGGGAGAGGGTCCTGTGGGGAGGGGGCAGGTGAGGGATGCGCTTCTGAACACTAATGCTATTCAGTATGAGATTTTACAGGGTTATAAAATGTTTTCAACATTGAGATTCAGTAATAAAATTTGACTACTGTCAGGAGGTGAGTTATTTTTCTTCATCTAATATTCATTAATTGAAATGTAAATTTAGTCATGTATGTCTGGTGGCCAACTTACTGGACAGCCAGTTTTACAGAACGTTTATTTAGGCTTTTTCTATGTGCTCTTGAGAATGGCCAATCTATTAATATTATCCCACACTATACAAATTGTTCTGAAAATGTCAGTGCAGGCTTATGGATATGTAAACGCAAGTTATCTTATATATACATATGCATATATATCATCTCTTTTTCTATATATACATAAATACACAGTGTGTGTCTGTATGTAAGTATGTATGTACAAGATAAAGACATCTTCCCTTATCTACCTGTTCTTTCTGGTGTGCAGATGGAATATGAAAACATGGTTTCCTTAATGTATGCAAAGTTCCATAAATGTATCAACTTTATGTATGGCCTTTTCTCCCCATTTTGGAAAAATCTGGGCCATGTATCCCTTTTGCCAGCAGCTACTTACACCTGTTAAATGCTCCAGGGTATTCATTTCCAATGATGACCATGTTTGCCTCTGGTTTTCAACCCCGCCTCTCTGCTCTTCCATCAAGTTTCCTCTGTCTTCTTGCAGGCTTAGGTAACCATCGGAGGAGAGCTTATTCAGTTGTACCCAGTTTTTGACTGAGTTATCATTGGCAGTTACCTTAATCAGTCCTTTTGCTGGAAATGGAAATGTCACCAGTTCTTGCTGACTGAATAATTTCTTGGTAGTGGACAGGCAGTGGAATACACTCCTGCTGGGGATGGAGAGAGGGGTTTGTTAGCAGTCAAATAACAGAACGGGAATGTAAATAAGCCCCTTTCATGGGCCATTAAGCCCATGAATAAAATAGATGAGACAAGGTGCTTTGTATTGGCAACTGAACACTACTTTCCTCATAAACTGGGTATGTTAAGCTCTAACTATAAACAAGCAGCCTGCAAGTATCCTATTTTCCCAGCTGCATCAGGGCACACAGGATTATTGATGTGGGAGCCACAAGTCCATGCTGTGAAGGTCAAATTACCTTCGTGCATCTGTACCAGGATGCTGGAAGATCATAATGAGATTCAGCTTGTGAGGCTGTAGGTTGTAAGTGCCTTCAATGGTTTATTTGCTTTTTGAAAGGTAATCCTGGTTTGATGAGTCTGTTGGTGATAACTAGTCAATATATATTTTTATTCTTCTCTATTTTAAAATGTGTATGGGAATTAGATTCCAACATAGGACAATGAATCATGTACTACAAAACGGTAAGGCCAGAGGTAGAATGTACTAGAAAGACAGTTCAGGCCCCCACATGTGAGGTAAGAAGGGTTAGTGGTAGTAGGTCATTGTCTGACTCTCTTGGCTTTCTTCCATGCATCATTGTTAAGTCCCAGCCTCGACTGGACAGTCACTATATTTTAGATACAGATCCATATAGTTTATTAGGTCGTCCAAACAATTACTGGTGTAGATTCATTGTGCAGGTGATGGGTTTCTGAAAGATACATTTGTTCAGTTACATCAAGTAATTTAATCACATTCTCCCTCAATTACAGCTGGCCCCCTCCTAGCTTCCACTGTAACCCCTATTGTCCGTGGTGACACAAACACAGAGAAATTGAGAAACATGTTTATGTTCACATAACTAATAATCAATACAGCCAAGATTTGAGTCCAGACACCAGTGTCTGCCTCTGAGTCAGTACATTTCATTTTAGAAATACTCTCTGATGCTGCAAATATTGGATTCTGTAATCACTGGGAGGATGATCTAAGTGAATATATAAGTCTTCTGTTACAGTATCTGTTTCCTTCTTTTCTCCCCATACCATAAGATGTTGGATATTGGTTCAGCAATGCTATATATCTGTGCTAAGTATCTATGTGGTTTCATTTTTCTTTTCCCATATTGACCATGCTTACTTTAATGCCCAAGCTTGTCTCTGGCTTGCAATGTGGGTTTTTGGGACTATATCCAAGTCATCAAACCAGGAGGGGAGGAAAAAGCTACAGCAATATTGTCTGTTTAATCAGAAGTGAAAATGACTTTCCTGATGTGCACACAGAGACAACCTCTCCTGTATCATTTGTTTGTCTGACTTGTATCCTGTGTCTATCCACGATGGCAAAGGATGATGTAACTGTAGGCTCTCACTGTTTCTTAAGCCTTTAGAGGACAGTAAGGGAAAAGCTAAATTTGACGTGACCTGGGAGGGGCTTCAGTAGCATCCTCTGTATTGTTACACACTGATCACAGTTTGGTTAAGAGGAATCTATTCTGTGAGATAATAATGCCTCTGGGATTCTGTATGGGAACGGTGTGTGGTAGGAGATAGGGAGGCCACACATTATCTTTTCTTTATAGTAACTAAGGCCCTTAGGAGTCCACCTGTTGACTTAGCCACATTCAATCCAAGAGCTGGACCTTGCCAGTGACAGACTCTGGAATTAGTTTTGTACCATCATCATCTTCTGGGAGGTCTGTGATGTTAGCTAGCTCTCACCTGTGGCTGTGTGCTCTTTCCCATCTCTACATGCTACAATGAAGCCTTCCCTCATTCTTGTAGCTAATATTAAGCATGCCACATCTTCCTTGGCACTCCACTATGGGCCAAGGTTAGGCTATCTGGATTAACTACATAGACAGCCCCACCTGATGCCTCTCATGCATTCAAAGTGGCTCCTTTCCTGTCTGAAGCTTCTCATGCCAGATCTTTTTTATTTTTTCCTTCTGGAGACTTCCCCACCTTCACTTCAAACGTTACTTTCTACTTACTGGTGTGTGTCCCTTACTTCTCTCTGTTGCTTGAGGGCTAAGTACTTTTTCTCAATACACTTATCACATATGGGTGAGTACCTGGAACTAAATCCTGGAGAGTGAGAAATGCACAAATGTCAGTCTTCAAAGCACGAATCTAGATTACAATAAGAAATGCATGTATCTCTAGAATTTAAATCAACTGTGTCCCTAAGTGTGTTAGTACAGGTGGCTTTATATTTGCACTGTTTTTGTGAAAAGATTTTTTTTTTGAAGGAAGCCATGTGCTGACTTGTTTCTGGTGTCAGCTCCTAGATTTGTGGGTTCTAACAAAAAGTACACAGACTCACCGCATTCAGTTACTCAGGGCCTGAGGACAAAGGAGGGTCAAAAGATGAAGGAAGTGAGAAGGAACTGAGGTAAGACTGGAAGTTAGTGGTGGTCAGAGATAACTATGTTCATACGGAAGAGAAAAGTCCTGGATGAGGGAAACCTGCATCTTCTTCTTAGGCACATTGTATACTTGGCCTTCAGAGACATTTTCCATATGACCACTAAAGGAAAAACAAAACCAACCAACCAATCAACCAAACAAACAAACAAAAGAAAAAAAAAAAGACAAAGAGCAAACCTCTGAGAAGTGATTTTTCTGAATGGAAGAAATTCATGATCCACTGGATGATGTGTACTGTGATTTCTAATGAAATCTGTTAAAATTGTCATTGTCACCTGACTTGATGATATTCATTGTGTCAATGCAATCATATGATACTATAGTGTGGTTGCCTTCTGTACCCATCATACCTGAGCCACAGGGAAGGGTCTTTTCTATTATGAGAGTGCACCCTGGAGGGTAGTTGGGTTAATTAACCTGGTTAATTGACCCCCCACCCCCAATGGTCAATTCCATAGTCTCTCACTTTTTTTTTTTTTTCTATTTCTTTTTTTTTTTTCCATTTTTTATTAGGTATTTAACTCATTTACATTTCCAATGCTATACCAAAAGTCCCCCATATCCACCCACCCCCACTCCCCTGCCCACCCACTCCCCCTTTTTGGCCCTGGAATTCCCCTGTACTGGGGCATATAAAGTTTGCAAGTCCAATGGGCCTCTCTTTCCAGTGATGGCCGACTAGGCCATCTTTTGATATATATGCAGCTAGAGTCAAGAGCTCCGGGGTACTGGTTAGCTCATAATGTTGTTCCACCTATAGGGTTGCAGATCCCTTTAGCTCCTTGGCTACTTTCTCTAGCTCCTCCATTGGGAGCCCTATGATCCATCCATTAGCTGACTGTGAGCATCCACTTCTGTGTTTGCTGGGCCCCGGCATAGTATCACAAGAGACAGCTACATCTGCGTCCTTTCAATAAAATCTTGCTAGTGTATGCAATGGTGTCAGCGTTTGGATGCTGATTATGGGGTGGATCCCTGGCTATGGCAGTCTCTACATGGTCCATCCTTTCATCTCAGCTCCAAACTCCGTCTCTGTAACTCCTTCCATGGGTGTTTTGTTCCCAAATCTAAGGAGGGGCATAGTGTCCACACTTCAGTCTTCATTCTCCTTGAGTTTCATGTGTTTAGCAAATTATATCTTATATCTTGGGTATCCTAGGTTTGGGGCTAATATCCACTTATCAGTGAATACATATTGTGTGAGTTTCTTTGTGAATGTGTTACCTCACTCAGGATGATGCCCTCCAGGTCCATCCATTTGGCTAGGAATTTCATAAATTCATTCTTTTTAATAGCTGAGTAGTACTCCATTGTGTAGATGTACCACATTTTCTGTATCCATTCCTCTGTTGAGGGGCATCTAGGTTCTTTCCAGCTTCTGGCTATTATAAATAAGGCTGCTATGAACATAGTGGAGCATGTGTCCTTCTTACCTGTTGGGGCATCTTCTGGATATATGCCCAGGAGAGGTATTGCTAGATCCTCCGGTAGTACTATGTCCAGTTTTCTGAGGAACCGCCAGACTGATTTCCAGAGTGGTTGTACAAGCCTGCACTCCCACCAACAATGGAGGAGTGTTCCTCTTTCTCCACATCCTCGCCAGCATCTGCTGTCACCTGAATTTTTGATCTTAGCCATTCTGACTGGTGTGAGGTGGAATCTCAGGGTTGTTTTGATTTGCATTTCCCTGATGATTAAGGATGTTGAACATTTTTTCAAGTGCTTCTCTGCCATTCGGTATTCCTCAGGTGAGAATTCTTTGTTCAGTTCTGAGCCCCATTTTTTAATGGGGTTATTTGATTTTCTGAAGTCCACCTTCTTGAGTTCTTTATATATGTTGGATATTAGTCCCCTATCTGATTTAGGATAGGTAAAGATCCTTTCCCAATCTGTTGGTGGTCTTTTTGTCTTATTGACGGTGTCTTTTGCCTTGCAGAAACTTTGGAGTTTCATTAGGTCCCATTTGTCGATTCTCGATCTTACAGCACAAGCCATTGCTGTTCTGTTCAGGAATTTTTCCCCTGTGCCCATATCTTCAAGGCTTTTCCCCACTTTCTCCTCTATAAGTTTCAGTGTCTCTGGTTTTATGTGAAGTTCCTTGATCCACTTAGATTTGACCTTAGTACAAGGAGATAAGTATGGATCGATTCCCATTCTTCTACACGATAACAACCAGTTGTGCCAGCACCAATTGTTGAAAATGCTGTCTTTCTTCCACTGGATGGTTTTAGCTCCCTTGTCGAAGATCAAGTGACCATAGGTGTGTGGGTTCATTTCTGGATCTTCAATTCTATTCCATTGGTCTACTTGTCTGTCTCTATACCAGTACCATGCAGTTTTTATTACAATTGCTCTGTAGTAAAGCTTTAGGTCTGGCATGGTGATTCCGCCAGAAGTTCTTTTATCCTTGAGAAGACTTTTTGCTATCCTAGGTTTTTTGTTATTCCAGACAAATTTGCAAATTGCTCCTTCCAATTCGTTGAAGAATTGAGTTGGAATTTTGATGGGGATTGCATTGAATCTGTAGATTGCTTTTGGCAAGATAGCCATTTTTACAATGTTGATCCTGCCAATCCATGAGCATGGGAGATCTTTCCATCTTCTGAGATCTTCTTTAATTTCTTTCTTCAGAGATTTGAAGTTTTTATCATACAGATCTTTCACCTCCTTAGTTAGAGTCACGCCAAGATATTTTATATTATTTGTGACTATTGAGAAGGGTGTTGTTTCCCTAATTTCTTTCTCAGCCTGTTTATTCTTTGTATAGAGAAAGGCCATTGACTTGTTTGAGTTTATTTTATATCCAGCTACTTCACCGAAGCTGTTTATCAGGTTTAGGAGTTCTCTGGTAGAATTTTTAGGGTCACTTATATATACTATCATATCATCTGCAAAAAATGATATTTTGACTTCCTCTTTTCCAATTTGTATCCCCTTGATCTCCTTTTGTTGTCGAATTGCTCTGGCTAATACTTCAAGTACTATGTTGAAAAGGTAGGGAGAAAGTGGGCAGCCTTGTCTAGTCCCTGATTTTAGTGGGATTGCTTCCAGCTTCTCTCCATTTACTTTGATGTTGGCTACTGGTTTGCTGTAGATTGCTTTTATCATGTTTAGGTATGGGCCTTGAATTCCTGATCTTTCCAAAACTTTTATCATGAATGGGTGTTGGATCTTGTCAAATGCTTTTTCTGCATCTAACGAGATGATCATGTGGTTTTTGTCTTTGAGTTTGTTTATATAATGGATTACATTGATGGATTTTCGTATATTAAACCATCCCTGCATCCCTGGAATAAAACCTACTTGGTCAGGATGGATGATTGCTTTAATGTGTTCTTGGATTCGGTTAGCGAGAATTTTATTGAGGATTTTTGCATCGATATTCATAAGAGAAATTGGTCTGAAGTTCTCTATCTTTGTTGGATCTTTCTGTGGTTTAGGTATCAGAGTAATAGTGGCTTCATAAAATGAGTTGGGTAGAGTACCTTCTACTTCTATTTTGTGAAATAGTTTGTGCAGAATTGGAATTAGATCTTCTTTGAAGGTCTGATAGAACTCTGCACTAAACCCATCTGGTCCTGGGCTTTTTTTGGTTGGGAGACTATTAATAACTGCTTCTATTTCTTTAGGTGATATGGGACTGTTTAGATGGTCAACTTGATCCTGATTCAACTTTGGTACCTGGTATCTGTCCAGAAATTTGTCCATTTCGTCCAGGTTTTCCAGTTTTGTTGAGTATAGCCTTTTGTAGAAGGATCTGATGGTGTTTTGGATTTCTTCAGGATCTGTTGTTATGTCTCCCTTTTCATTTCTGATTTTGTTAATTAGGATTTTGTCCCTGTGCCCTTTAGTGAGTCTAGCTAAGGGTTTATCTATCTTGTTGATTTTCTCAAAGAACCAACTCCTCGTTTGGTTAATTCTTTGAATAGTTCTTCTTGTTTCACTAGGTTGATTTCACCCCTGAGTTTGATTATTTCCTGCCGTCTACTCCTCTTGGGTGAATTTGCTTCCTTTTTTTCTAGGGCTTTTAGATGTGTTGTCAAGCTGCTAGTATGTGCTGTCTCCCGTTTCTTCTTGGAGGCACTCAGCGCTATGAGTTTCCCTCTTAGAAATGCTTTCATTGTGTCCCATAGGTTTGGGTACGTTGTGGCTTCATTTTCATTAAACTCTAAAAAGTCTTTAATTTCTTTCTTTATTCCTTCCTTGACCAAGGTATCATTGAGAAGAGTGTTATTCAGTTTCCACGTGAATGTTGGCTTTCCATTATTTATGTTGTTATTGAAGATCAGTCTTAGGCCATGGTGGTCTGATAGGATACATGGGACAATTTCAATATTTTTGTATCTATTGAGGCCTGTTTTGTGACCAATTATATGGTCAATTTTGGAGAAGGTCCCGTGAGGTGCTGAGAAGAAGGTATATCCTTTTGTTTTAGGATAAAATGTTCTGTAGATATCTGTCAGGTCCATTTGTTTCATAACTTCTGTTAGTTTCACTGTGTCCCTGTTTAGTTTCTGTTTCCACGATCTGTCCTTTGAAGAAAGTGGTGTGTTGAAGTCTCCCACTATTATTGTGTGAGGTGCAATGTATGCTTTGAGCTTTACTAAAGTGTCTCTAATGAATGTGGCTGCCCTGGCATTTGGTGCGTAGATATTCAGAATTGAGAGTTCCTCTTGGAGGATTTTACCTTTGATGAGTATGAAGTGTCCCTCCTTGTCTTTTTTGATAACTTTGGGTTGGAAGTCAATCTTATCAGATATTAAAATGGCTACTCCAGCTTGTTTCTTCAGTCCATTTGCTTGGAAAATTGTTTTCCAGCCTTTCACTCTGAGGTAGTGTCTGTCTTTTTCCCTGAGATGGGTTTCCTGTAAGCAGCAGAATGTTGGGTCCTGTTTGTGTAGCCAGTCTGTTAGTCTATGTCTTTTTATTGGGGAATTGAGTCCATTGATATTAAGAGATATTAAGGAAAAGTAATTGTTGCTCCCTTTTATTTTTGTTGTTAGAGTTGGCATTCTGTTCTTGTGGCTGTCTTCTTTTTGGTTTGTTGAATGATTACTTTCTTGGTTGTTCTAGGGCGTGATTTCCGTCCTTGTATTGCTTCTTTTCTGTTATTATCCTTTGAAGGGCTGGATTCGTGGAAAGATATTGTGTGAACTTGGTTTTGTCGTGGAATACTTTGGTTTCTCCATCTATGGTAATTGAGAGTTTGGCCGGGTATAGTAGCCTGGGCTTGCATTTGTGTTCTCTTAGTGTCTGTATAACATCTGTCCAGGCTCTTCTGGCTTTCATAGTCTCTGGTGAAAAGTCTGGTGTAATTCTGATAGGCCTTCCTTTATATGTTACTTGACCTTTCTCCCTTACTGCTTTTAATATTCTATCTTTATTTAGTGCATTTGTTGTTCTGATTATTATGTGTCGGGAGGAATTTCTTTTCTGGTCCAGTCTATTTGGAGTTCTGTATGCTTCTTGTATGATCATGGGCATCTCTTTTTTTATGTTTGGGAAGTTTTCTTCTATTATTTTGTTGAAGATATTAGCTGGCCCTTTAAGTTGAAAATCTTCATTCTCATCAATTCCTATTATCCGTAGGTTTGGTCTTCTCATTGTGTCCTGGATTACCTGGATGTTTTGAGTTAGGATCCTTTTGCATTTTGTATTTTCTTTGACTGTTGTGTCGATGTTCTCTATGGAATCTTCTGCACCTGAGATTCTCTCTTCCATTTCTTGTATTCTGTTGCTGATGCTCGCATCTATGGTTCCAGATCTCTTTCCTAGGGTTTCTATCTCCAGCGTTGCCTCGCTTTGGGTTTTCTTTATTGTGTCTACTTCCCCTTTTAGTTCTAGTATGGTTTTGTTCATTTCCATCACCTGTTTGGCTGTGTTTTCCTGCTTTTCTTTAAGAGCCTGTAACTCTTTAGCAGTGCTCTCCTGTAAATCTTTAAGTGACTTATGAAAGTCCTTCTTGATGTCCTCTATCATCATCATGAGAAATGTTTTTAAATCTGGGTCTAGATTTTCGGTTGTGTTGGGGTGCCCAGGACTAGGTGGGGTGGGAGTGCTGCGTTCTGATGATGGTGAGTGGTCTTGATTTCTGTTAGTAGGATTCTTACGTTTGCCTTTCGCCATCTGGTAATCTCTGAAGCTAGCTGTTTTAGTTGTCACTGTTAAGAGCTTGTTCTTCAGGTGACTCTGTTAGCCTCTATGAGCAGACCTGGAGGGTAGCACTCTCCTTAGTTTCAGTGGGCAGAGTATTCTCTGCAGGCAAGCTCTCTTCTTGCAAGGCAGGTACCCAGATATCTGGTGTTCGAACCAGACTCCTGGCAGAAGTTGTGTTCCACTCACTAGAGGTCTTAGGATCACGTGTGGAATCCTGTGTGGGCCCTTGCGGGTGTCAGGCGACTCAGCTGGCAAGGTAGCCGGGGCTCGAGTGGAGTGGAAGGGGTTTGTGCCCCAGATCAAGCCCGGGTAGCCTGCTTCCCTATGTACCGCAGTCTCAAGTTCCACGCGATTGGATTGGGGTAGGCGCTGTGTTCCACTCATCAGAGGTCTTAGGGTCCCGTGGGGAGTCCCGTGTGGGCCCTTGCGGGTGTTGGGCAAGACTCTGCTGTCAAGGTAGCCCGGGGCTCGAGTCTCGAGTCGAGCGGAAGGGACTTGTGCCCCAGATCAGGCCCGGGTAGCCTGCTTCCCTATGTACCGCAGTCTCAAGTTCCGCGCGATTGGATTGGGGCAGGCACTGTGATCCACTCACCAGAGGTCTTAGGGTCCCGTGGGGAGTCCCGTGTGGACCCTTGCGGGTGTTGGGCAAGACTCTGCTGGCAAGGTAGCCCGGGGCTCGAGTCTCGAGTCGAGCGGAAGGGACTTGTGCCCCAGATCAGGCCCGGGTAGCCTGCTTCCCTATGTACCGCAGTCTCAAGTTCCGCGCGATTGGATTGGGGCAGGCACTGTGATCCACTCACCAGAGGTCTTAGGGTCCCGTGGGGAGTCCCGTGTGGACCCTTGCGGGTGTTGGGCAAGACTCTGCTGGCAAGGTAGCCCGGGGCTCGAGTCTCGAGTCGAGCGGAAGGGACTTGTGCCCCAGATCAGGCCCGGGTAGCCTGCTTCCCTATGTACCGCAGTCTCAAGTTCTGCGTGATTGGATTGGGGCAGGCACTGTGGTCCACTCACCAGAGGTCTTAGGGTCCCGTGGGGAGTCCCGTGTGGGCCCTTGCGGGTGTTGGGCAAGACTCTGCTGGCAAGGTAGCCCGGGGCTCGAGTCTCGAGTCGAGCGGAAGGGACTTGTGCCCCAGATCAGGCCCGGGTAGCCTGCTTCCCTATGTACTGCAGTCTCAAGTTCCGCGCGATTGGATTGGGGCAGGCACTGTGATCCACTCACCAGAGGTCTTAGGGTCCCGTGGGGAGTCCTGTGTGGACCCTTGCGGGTGTTGGGCAAGACTCTGCTGGCAAGGTAGCCCGGGGCTCAAGTCACGAGTCGAGTGGAAGGGACTTGTGCCCCAGATCAGGCCCGGGTAGCCTGCTTCCCTATGTACCGCAGTCTCAAGTTCAGCGCGATTGGATTGGGGCAGGCACTGTGGTCCACTCACCAGAGGTCTTAGGGTCCCGTGGGGAGTCCCGTGTGGGCCCTTGCGGGTGTTGGGCAAGACTCTGCTGGCAAGGTAGCCCGGGGCTTGAGTCTCGAGTCGAGCGGAAGGGCAGTCTCTCACTTTTTGGGGAGGGGTGTTGGTTCTATAAATGAAGTCTTCCTTCAGTTAGAGTTCAGCGCTATTGTGGAACCTCCAGTATTTTGTAGAAACTCTATCATTTAGCTCCTTTCATGTGGGTCTACACACATCAGCATGCCATGACACACATGAGGAAGTTGGAGGACAGACTGAGGGAGGCAATCTCCTTCAACCATGTGGGTCACAGAGATCAATGCCATGTTATTACGCTTGGCTGTAAAAGATTTTGCCAACTGGGACATCTTGATGGCTCCCATTTAATATTTATGCTGATACAAAACTCAGATGATTGGGATTAGAGAGCAGGTGTGGTGACTAAGAGTGCTTGTCCTTTCAGTTCCAGCACATTCAACTTCCTCTTCTGGGACTGTGGGCAGCCATGTGCATGTGCACACACCCCCTATCATCAGAATAAAGTGGAAATGTCATTGTTTGCGTAACAGATTTTCTTTATCCAGTCAATGTTGGCAGGCACCCATGCTCATTCTGTTGGGCATTGTGAACAGTCTAGTAATGAATATGGCTGTGTACCCAGCCTTCTCTGTGGTATGCCGACATACCCAGAAGTGGTGGTGCTGGATCACATGTAGAGATAAGAATCTCTATACAGATTTCTGTAGAGCCTGAGTGGAGAATTTGTCTATCGGTAGTGTTAGCTTTTTTACTTCTTTGGCCTCTGTTGCAATCTTGGATAAAAATATGGGAGAGAGCAGCTCTCCCAGTGTCACTGGGCATTCAGGCACACCTGTATTTTCATGGAGCATAGCTTAATTATTGCTTATATCTTGGGTCATTAGAAAAAATAATTGTACTCTGATGTACTGTAATTTATAAAGCTATTACACATTCTCTTCATAGCATGAGTTGGCAATTGATTTAAAGATTCTAATAGGGTCCGATTATGAGGAGGAGGGAGAGAGAGAGAGAGAGGAAAGGGCACTAGGAGAGAAGGGGAGAAAGAGCAAGAGGAAAGGAGGGGGGAAGAAGGAGAGGGCGGAGGAAGAGAGAGAGGCAGAGATGGAGAGGAGAGAGGGTGAGGTGAGAAAATAGAAGGCTAGCAGCCTTGTCTCTGCTTTAAAGCTGTTACTGCTCTCCGTGAATCTCTAGCCTATCTTACTCACTTTTCTCTTTCACAAATACCTTCTGTACATTATTTATGAAATTGGTTCTCTCTCGCACCTGACAGGAAGCTATGTCATAAGCCTTCACTGGGGATATTTACAGATAGAACCTTTTGATCATATCTTGGGTAGAGAACAGTAAAATAAATGAGTAAAGGAGATGTGGTAAAAGCGTCTCTGAGATATTCCACTGACCATGGCCCAAGTCTCCACACAAGGATGAATTTAAAGCTGAGTTTCCACATTACAGGATTGGGCCAGTTATGTTTCAGTGTCCTTCCCTGGATCAGTTGTTTTGAGTGAACACGACATTTCTAAGCGTGATACAAGTACAAAGAGCTGGAATTAGTGTAACACTGTGGGTTGCGTTTGCTGCTTCCCGCCATGGCTATGAACCATCTAGCTGAACATTTTAAAAGGAAGAAGGACCTATTTTTGCTACTGGACTTACAGGCCTCAGTCCATGATTGGTTCAACACGAGCACTTGGGTAGGAAGTCATGTTGGCACGTGTATGTGGCTAAGGAGACCTCTCACCTCTCCATGAACCTCACTGTAGGTAGGAAGCACAGGTAGGGGTGGGGTGGTGGGGGTGTGGGTACTGGCTCCATCTCTGGCTTTCCAAGTTTCGCTTTTACTCTGCCCAGGCCTCCTGCCTATATAATGGTGCTATTCCCATTCAGAAGTGATTTCCCTGCTCAGTCCATCATCTTTGGGAACACCATCACAGACATCCTATGTGTTTTATAGGTACTTTCTTCTCAACCTAATCAGCTTCACTACCAACATTAACCATGAAAATACCAATGCTGAATGCTCAGTAGGCCTGACTTTTAAGAAAGCAAGCTTATCTTCAGTATATGTCTGAGATGATCAACTCTAAGCTTGAAGGGTTAGTGAAGTTTACCTTGTTACCTTTCACAATGCCCTCTGCTACCCAGGAGAAGCTATGGTAAGGAAAATGTATGCATGGGTCCAAAAGCCCACATTACCGACACTTGCAGAGCTGAGCTGTGTGCTAAAGTCTGTCTTTCTATATTAGACAGAATTCACAAATTTTCTTTTTGACATATATATGATATGTGCATGCATTTATATTTGTATGTGTGGGGTGTAGAGGCCATAGGGGAATGTCTAGTATCTTCCCCTGCCTCTTGTCACCACCCCCCCAACCCCCTTTTTCTTCAGACAAGGTTTCTCAGTGAACCTGGTGCTCACCCGTTCAGTTAGGCTGGCTGGTCAGTGAGCCCAGGATCCTCTTGTCTCTGTCTCCTCACTGCTGTAAGCACAGGCATTTGTTGTCATGCCTGGCCTTTTATATGGTTACTTGGCATCTAAACTTGGGTCTTTGGCAAGTTCAACAATTGCTCTACTAATGGAACCATCTCCCTGGATACCAATATTTGCAAACTTTTCAGTGGGAACAAAAAGACTAGTAAATATAGACCTTGATTTAATTATCTTTATCCTAACAGATCTTGGATATATACAACCATAAACTCAGGTATAAATATAGTTTGTGTAGAATTATGAAAGTGATTTATGATAAGGATAAACAAATCGGTAAGCCAATAGATTTAAATGAACTACATTGATTTAACAGTCCCAAAGATAGTGTTTTGCAGGAATTAAATCAGCACTGGCAATGTGTGTGAAACCTGTAGGCTTTGGTGCAGATTTTAGGAGCTGGCAGACGGCCCCACGCTGAGGAAACATGACTCATTTGCCTTTCTTGCTATATTTGAACCACTGGGGAATCATTTTTGAAAAGCATGTTGGAAATCCCACTTTGTTTTCATTCCGCCTAAATACATCCTGATCAATCAAGTCTACCTCTTTTCTCATTTGTTAGCTACAATGTAAACTCTCTTGGTACAATGTATTATAAACTGGAAACAAAAACACATAGTGGTATCTAACTATGAAGGATTTATCAGAAGTATTCAAGATGGAACAGACAGTGTTGAGACCATTGAACTCTGACCCTGGCAAAGACCATACATTCCTGATGTCACAATGCTGTTTTTAGGAATTAGACCACATTGAATTGCTTGTGAGCCTTGTGGAGAACCTGCAGATATGGAGGGATCAGGAAATGAGATCTTAGAACTTGGACCATAGTTAAGCAACTCCTGCAGTATCAATACCCGAGATATAAGATACAATTTGCAAAACACATGAAACTGAAGAAGAACGAAGACCAAAGTGTGGACATTTTGCCCCTTCTTAGAATTGGAAACAATCACCCATGGAAGGAGTTACAGAGACAAAGTTTGGAGCTGAAACAAAAGGATGGACCATCTAGAGACTGCCATATCCAAGAATCCATCCCATAATTAGCCTCCAAACGATGACACCATTGCATACACTAGCAAGATTTTGCCGAAAGGACCCAGATGTAGCTGTCTCTTGTGAGACTATGCCAGGGCCTAGCAAACACAGAAGTGGATGCTCACAGTCAGCTATTGGATGATCACACGGCCCCCAATGGAGGAGGTAGAGAAATTACCCAATGAGCTAAAGGGAACTGCAACCCTATAGGTGGAACAACAATATGAACTAACCAGTACCCCGGAGCTCTTGACTCTAGCTGCATATGTATCAAAAGATGGCCTAGTCGGCCATCACTGGAAAGAGAGGCCCACTGGATTTGCAAACTTTATATGCCCCAGTACATGGGAACGCCAGGGCCAAAAAGTGGGAATGGGTGGGTAGGGGAGTGGAGGGGAGGTCATGGGGGACTTTTGGGCTAGCATTGGAAATGTAATTGAGGAAAATACGTAATAAAAAAAAGAGTGTTAATTCATCCAGACTATAACCTATGCCAGAAGTAGAGATCAACGGTTGTCTCAGCGCCAAGAACCTGGAGATGAACCTCACTCTGGAGAAGGCAGCCTTCTCACTGCCTGGCCATACTTCTCGTTCCTTCCTAGAAACAGTCAGTCCTTTTCCATCCTGGCCCGAGGGCTTGCAGGTGACAAAGCTCCAAAACACCCAAGGAGGGGTGAATGGGAGGTCAGAGAGATATTTCTGCAATGCATTCTAAGCCAGGGTCCCAACACTGTTGGAAGCCAAATCTTACAGGATTTATCACCTTGGCAGTGGCCATGTGGAACGAAGTCTGCTCTGAGTTGGTTCATTTCATTGAAATGCATATATGTATATAATCAACAACAGGAAAACTCATGAAGGTTGTATTCTCATGTGGCAGGTGGATATTATATGATAAAACCAGGAAATAAAATGGACACTGATCTGAATACATTTTAGGAATAAAGTAAGATTGAGAATGCACACTGTGTTCTAGAGAATGCCATTTGCCTTAGAGAAATGGTACAAAGAGGCCATCATGAAGTAAAAGAGAAAGACAAGGTATATATCATGAAGAGCCTGGAGCTGATATTGATGTGTTGTAAAGACTTAATACTGAAAGAATCTAGGCAGAGGTGTGACTGGTGGCCTGAGTTTTTACAGGAACCACTTAGTGCTTTGTGAAGAGTGGGTTGGGAGGGCAATAGGGTAGCTGGGGCTCCAAAAATGATAGATAGATAGATAGATAGATAGATAGATAGATAGATAGATAGACAGACAGACAGATAGATAAAAATAGATAGGTAGATAAATAGACGATAAAAGGTAGGTTATTAGGTAGGTAGGTAGGTAGATAAATAGATAGATAGATAGATAGATAGATAGATAGATAGATAGATAGATAGACAGACAGATAGATAAATATAGATAGGTAGATAAATAGACGATAAAAGGTAGGTTATTAGGTAGGTAGGTAGGTAGGTAGATAAATAGATAGATAGATAGATAGATAGATAGATAGATAGATAGATAGATAGACAGACAGACAGATAGATAAAAATAGATAGGTAGATAAATAGACGATAAAAGGTAGGTTATTAGGTAGGTAGGTAGGTAGGTAGATAAATAGATAGATAGATAGATAGATAGATAGATAGATAGATAGATAGATAGACAGACAGATAGATAAAAATAGATAGGTAGATAAATAGACGATAAGAGGTAGGTTATTAGGTAGGTATGTAGGTAGGTAGATAAATAGATAGATAGATAGATAGATAGATAGATAGACAGACAGACAGATAGATAAAAATAGATAGGTAGATAAATAGACGATAAAAGGTAGGTTATTAGGTAGGTAGGTAGGTAGGTAGATAGATAGATAGATAGATAGATAGATAGATAGATAGATAGATAGATAGCAAAGAAATGGGTCGATCGATGAGAGATGAGAGATAGATAGACAGATGGATAGAGAGACAGATAGATAGGTGATAGAGAACTATAACAGTGAAACTGGTGAAAGGCTGCTCCATCTGAGAACTACAATTCAGTGAATAATTCTTCTGATCAACTGAATAGGAGGTGTAAAGAAAAAAAAAAGGAATCAAGGATTAATCCAAAGTGTCTGGTTTCATAACTGTGCTCAATGGCATTGTTTTGAGAGAGGAATACAAGGTCACATTCTATGAGGTTCTGAGAGAATTCAAGTGTGGTGACCAGTAGGATCTTGATTTTTATGAGTACAAGAGACTAGTCTATACAGGTTATAAAAATTTGACCATTATCAACCCAGGCACAATATTTAAAATTGCAAAAAATAGTTGCAATCATTAACAAAATGGTATTGACTCAAAACAAATCCCAAAGAATGATTAGGTTTTGAGCTTTGGTGGAGAAGAAAGTGACAACAAAGAGAGCATGTAGATTGTGCCCAGAGAGCTAAACGGCGTCTTCAACAGGGGTGGCAGAATCCTCGGAAGAGGCTGAAGGAGGAAGATTTAATGAAACATGAGATATGTGTCTCTGAATGGGCAAGAGGCCCATTGTTGGTGATTGTGATGAGTTTCCTCCAATGGTACAGGGCAAGAGTGAAAGACGTGAAATAAAACGTGGGGAAGTCACTTGAGGAGTTTGAATGGCAGAAGAAAAATACATAGTATCAGCAGGGAGATGAAAAGACAAGTTGAAATGTGTTTACATAGTCTTTAATGAGATATATCAGAGTATATATGTATATAGATAAGAAAAATTCAAAAAAATTGACAATGTAGGAAGAGAGTAGTTGTCTTTGAGGGCACAACTGGCATGGCAAGTAAAGAGAGGAGTGATTCATAGGAGAATGGACTTCACTTTTTAAATTTTTTCTTGATTCTTTGGTAATTTCATAAATGAGTCCAATTAATTCATACCCATCTTTTGCTATGCCAACCCCTTTTGGACCCTAATATCCCATCAACTCCATGTCTTCCTCTCCTTCCCCTCTCACCCGCTGAATCCACCCAAAAAAGTATAGGTTGAGTACCCTTGCCATGCTGATTTGGTGGAGGAGACCTGATTGATCTACAACAGGCAGTTTGTCAGGAGAGTGTACAGTGTCCAACAGGAGGGAACAGGGGAGTGTACATAGGATTCTGGTGGTTAGAGGAGGTATGAGTGGTCTTCCCAGAGATGAGTAAGCTCCACCAAATGCAGTATATAGCATAGTTCACATAATCTTCTAAGGCCGATTGACAGAGCTTTTGTTTCTGAAGCTTTGAGTTGGTTGAGTGAGGGCCATTAAGGGTGGACATTTAAATTTCACACAGTACAGAGTTTTACTTACACAAGAACGCCAGGAACAGATGGCCAATGCAGTTAGGGTTAGAAGAACAATGAGGTAGGGAAGATAAAGGGAAGCAAAGGCTAATTAAGAACACATGCAGCAGATGAATGGACCAGTAGCTCCCTGAGGTTGAAGGACAGTGGCAGAGGCTGATCACTGAAAACCAATCAGAAGACAGCGGTGTGGTGTCAGGCTGGAAATGAGAACATTTCTCCATGGTGAGCCTTAGAATCTTGGAATTGTGGATGAGAAAGTAAAGAACCCAAGAGTTCAGAGGTGTAGTGTCCTGTGCCTTTCCCAAACTATGCTCTGGGTGTACTGCAGGTAGTTGTGGGCATTGCTTCATGGGCATGATGTCCCAAGTGTACGTGTTCATACATTTGGCAAAAGTGTCTATTTCTCTGTCACCCCTTGTCCTCAGACTGCCTACAGAAGTCTCTAAATTTTCTGTTAGAAAGATCTCATTCAGCATACTTAATTCAATCTACTTTTATAATATGTTTAGTCTTGGTTTTACTTACTTTTATGTATATTGGTGTTTTGCTTACATGCATTTCATGTACCACATGAATACCTGGTGCCCACAGAGTCAAGGAAACACTATCAGATGCTCTGGGACTAGAGTTGCAGACAGTTGTAATCTATCAGGTGGATGCTGGGAACTAAACCCAGGTCCTTTGGAAAAGCAGCCAGTACTCTATCCCCCAATGTCAATTAAAAATACATCTTTAAATATGTATATATTTTTTTGAGAATTTAATGTACATATGCAATGTATTTTGATTATATCCAAACCTGCTCCAACTCTTCCTAGGATTCTTCCAATTATACCACCCTACCAAATTCATGCCTTCCTTTTACACACCCTTGGTCCAATTATTATTGGCCACATGGATGTAGGTCAGGAGCCACAGCAACCTATCAGGGGCCACATCCCTGATAAAAACTACTCTTCTTCCTCCATTTCTCTCCTTTCGCGAAATTTTCTTGGCTGTTCTCACCAATTCATTGCTCTCTTCTAGACCATCATGGTCACATTCCAGTAATAATCCTATGTGAGATTTAATTGAAGTTGAATTAAATGTGTAATTAAATTTCAGAATAATAGCCTGTTGGTCATTATTTAGCTTTATCGTAAATGTCTTTACATTTCTCTAAGAGTTTTCGAGTTTCTAGATAGTTTTATAATCCCTCCCTGTACAACATATGCTCTCCTGGGTGTTTCTAGTTAATGCTATTTCTGGTTATCTTTTGTTGTGCTGGTAATATGGTAATTATCTTTTTTCCATTATATTCTGTGCCTTTTTATTGCTGGTGTTTAAGGATGGTATTGATTTTTGTATATTTACTTTGTATCTGTCTTTATTACTGAACACACTCACCAGCATTAATGGCATTTTAATTGATTCTTAAAGATGGTGCTTTTCAAGTTTCAGAAAGGTACAGGCTAGCTTCTAAAGGAGAAAAGAAACCAACCTATGATGACTTAGAGATTCTTTTTGCAGATGATCAGAACAGTGTTGCTAAGATATGGAATTTAAAGTCAAGGCTACACTTCTTATCCTGATAGCTGACAATAAAATGAGCAGGATTCTTTGTCTGGTTAATTTTCTCTGTTTTGGTTAATTTAAACCATCAGCTTCTGTGTAACTGTGTCCTGGTTACTGAAGCCCAATGTCATTGAGTTTATCATGCCTCAAGAATAATCACTCTGCAAAGGCTCATTTTTTTCCATCACTATAGAACTGTCAACCATGTCAACCCTTTGTTTCTTATACCTTGGCTTTTTATTCTTATCAGGATCCAGTGATCAAACAATAATAGAACCAAATCAGTCTGTTCTGTGACCACATAATACAGCCGCATAGTCACACCTGTCACCCATGGCACAATCCACTGTTCATAGTCATCAATTCTACACACATACAAAGTTTAAATTTGCTTCCCAGATTTTTAAAAGAATACAAATTTAAGATTATTACTAAGGATTGGAGGATCCATGATAATACACCCTGAAACTTTCAGGGTCTCTGAACTCAAGCATGAGGAACATTATTCTCCGGACATTGTGGCAAAACAAACAAAACACATGTGATTGAAAGCAAATGAGGAAGGGGTTATTTAATAGGAGAAAGAAGGTCAGGAAGGGAGGATGTGGAGTCTTTTTCAGATATTAATGTAATAATTATGATAGTAAGCAAATAATTGATAAAACAGAAAACTATTCTGTAACATTGCTAATTATGTCCTTTTATAGACAGCTATCTTCTATGTTAATTTCATATTCAGAACTTTGTGATGGTAACTAGTGTCTAGAAAACTAATAGTATCCTTCTCCTTCTTTATTAAAAATATAATTTAAAGAAGTTTCCCTATTGTTTTCTTTATATAATTAAATAATCCTTTAGTTTCTTAACAAGTGTTCTTTAATACCAGTTAGCCTAATAGATTTTTCTCATACTCAGCCTTTTTGCATTACAGAATGAATACCAATTTGGTAGTAAACTATAACATTGAATAGTTTAGATGCAATTTTCTAGAATTTCTAAATTGTAAAAAGAAATTTCCCAGTAGTTTACAAGTGTATGCACTTATAGAATGGGCTTTTATCTGGGAGATGTCTTTTAGGTTGTGTTTTAGGTCTTTAGGATTTGGATTCAAAATGACACTAGCAAAATGAAGAGAGTTTAACTGGATTTCTGAAGTGTGCATAGGTTGAAGAATGGCTGAGGCTTAGTGAGTTTGAAGATAATACAACAATGTTCCCTAAATGCAAAACTTGTAACCACAACATATTATTGAGGCTGAAGAAGATACAGCTGTATGAGTATAGGTCCCCAGCTCCTTTCCACTTCTCCAGAGATCCTTGCCAAAGAAGGGTTTGGCACTCCCTGAGTTAACCAGGCTGTTTTCTGATTCCCAGGTTCAGACTATGATCCTAGCTTAGCCTCCTAAGTCGCTGTGTCTATAGCCATGTGACATTTAAACAAGATTTCAAACTTCCCTGATCAAGATGGCAACATTGTAGAAAGAAACGCTCCCAACCAGAGAACCTCAGAGCTCTGGGAGCCTTTTCATGCAGAGCTACCCACAGACTTGAGGGCAGCAGCCACACCAACATGGGAAATCTTTTTCATGTACCATGGCTCTTGCTCAGTGGGATACTTCTACCTTTTGTTTCCTTTCAAGTTATCAGCCCAGTCAGGCTTGGGTTGGGGGATTACTGAGTGTGTTACTGAATGAGAGGATCATTGAATATATTGTTAAGTGAAGAATTATTGAGTGGATTGCTGGACAAATGAACTTTTCATTTTTAAACTTTGTAGAGTGATAGGCATTGACTGAATGGGATAGTAGGTTTCTTTATGACATTTTCATATATGTGAAACCTCTGATCATATCACTGTCCCTCTCCTCTGGCCTCCCTTTCATGACCTGTCTATTCTGTGACAGTTGTCCTCATCTTCCCCATTGTGTCCTCATCTACTTTCATGTTCTTTTCCATTTTTGAGATCAAACATATTTGTCTTCCTGAGTATGACTTATTTCACTTAATATACTGATTTATAATAATGTTTCCTCATGCCAGGGCCAAAAAGGGGGAGTGGGTGGGTAGGGGAGTGGGGGTGGGTGGCCATGGGGGACTTTTGGTATAGCATTGGAAATGTAAATGAGCTAAATACATAATAAAAAATGGAAAAGAAAAAAAATAATGTTTCCTCATTGCAAAACACAAAGACATTACTTAACCTTGCCCAGTTTTGTATGGCCATATTAGTCTTAAAATGCTAGTATCTTGGGGCAAGACAGATGACTCAATGTTTAAGAATGCTTGGTGCTCTTCCAGAAAACCTGATCTCTATTTTGTTCCCAGGAACCATATTGGGAGGTTCATAAACTTTTTTAACTACAACTCTGGGGGACCCAATGCCCTCTTCCGGACTCCATGGGCATCTGCATGCATTTGTACAACCCCTCATACATAAGTGGAAAAGTATAGCAAACCTCTCAAATATTGAGATATTGATAATGGAAATCAGAAGATATCTCCTAGGTTCTGTAGTATCCTATAATAAAAAGAATTCCATTTAACATTCTTAGCTTCATTTTTAGGGCATGGCATACATGCAGACTTCCCAGTATTTGCCTGCTAATGCTGGGGGAAGAAGGAAGCATTTTAAGACTACAGGTGCTCACAAGTGCCTCTTAACATTTTCCTCAGAGTACAGTAGTTTTCAGTACATACAAATCTGTCTTGAACCAGGATCTGAGTTTGGTGTTCCCACAATCCGCTCAGTTTTTTTTTTTTTTTTTAAACAGCTCTGTATCTCAGGCAGCTCCCTCTTGCAGGCCTGCATTCAGTGCTTTTGAAGTTGAACTGAGAATAAATGCTAATGAAACTTTAGCTTGACAAGTGAAGCCACAAACAAACACAGATGTAGATGTCAGTCATCGAGGATGGCTAGCTGCATCTTAAATGCATTCAGAGACTGATGGATGAAGTAAACAAGATATAATTGTCTCCCTTCCTCAGCAGTATTATTAATTTGGCCACCCACCACCTCTCATCACATGAAATGATGAATATATATATATGTAGTTTATTTGGGGATTTCCAATATTAGGAGTAGGTGGAAAATCAAAAGACAAACTTACCTGTGTTCTTACTTTCCTTTTAAACCTTTCTTTATTCTTACTTCTGTAAACTAATAATTTTAATCAAATTCTTAAATGTGACAATCTGAACAGTGATTGTTTAAAACTCAAAAATTGCATAAACATAATTTTTAAGACAGTCTATTTTTGGTTGAAGAAAAGACAGCTGATTTAATATAGGGTCATATGCATCTTAGATAGCGCAGGCTCTGCACGGACCAGCACAATTAAATGCACGATTAAGTGTTCTTGTTTTGCTTAAACAAGAACAATTATCTCCAAGTCTTCTGTGATGCATAAATATACAGACTGAAGACCTGAATTGACTTCGAGGTCTGATTAGGTCAGCAGAGCCTCTTTGTGGAATAAATTATTTTTTTTAAATCAGTGTCCTATTATGTAGCCTTGAATGACCTGGAACTCTCCATGTAGACCAGGCTGCAGGCTGGCATTGAACTTACTGTGATCCTCCTGTCTTTGCTTCCAGGAAGCTGGGAATAAAGATGTATGTTATAATGTTTATAATATATGTATAATGTATGCCATAATGCCTGTGTCCAGTGGTTTTTTTTAAAACTATGTATATGCGAGTGTCTGCGTGTGTTTATGTGCAGCACATGCATGCAAGTACCTGGGGAGGCTTCAGACCTCCTGGAACTAGAGTTACAGACTTTTGTGAGCCACCTGATGTAAGTGGCTGGGAACTAAGGGTCCTATCGAAGAGTAGTAAGTGCTTTCAACAGTTAAGCCAGAACTCCTGCCCCTCAAATGAGTTTTAAAAAAGCTTACTCCTTTAATGTCTGCCTTCCTCTGTGATTGGAGTAGGAGGAGAAGGGGGACAGTGGGAGAGGATGTGAAAAGCCAAGATGGGCAGGATCTCCATGGCCTTGGCCATCACTCTAGCATCTCTTGCTTTTGCTCTGGGTATAACTGAGACTGGATCAGGCCCTGGACCAAAGCATCATGCCATCAGATCTACATTTAAACAGGCCATTGTAACAAGGCTAGAGGCACAAAGACTATTTATTCTTCTGTGGAAAAAGCCTTAGAAGGGAGAGTGGTTGGATCACAATGCCAAAGTGATCACATCCTGACTGTATTTTGGCTCTATAGCCAGCTATGTGATGTATTAATTTTAGTGAATTCATCAACCAATCTTTATTAAATTTTGGTAGCTTCCAGCAGTGCAATGAAATAAGAAAAAGATTTTATATTGGATTCTGCAGTGCAGATCAGGGAGAGGACTGGTTTACATTTTATGGTCTCTGAGGGATTATTTAGAGGACAGCCACTCTAGATATGAATGAAGCAAGCCAGTAAATCAAATGGTAGTATAGTGGTCTGCTTCATGAGATCATCATGTGAAAGGTCCACAAGGCAGCCTCAAGAGTTTCTTTTTTCAAACTCGTGAATCTAAGGTGGCTGGGTGAGCTTCTGAGATGCCAGGTAGAAGTAGAAGGTGAAGTTAGAAATGTGAGCCATCAATGGGAGGAGAGGCCCTTGGTCTTCTGAAGATCATATGCCCCGGTACAAGGGAATGCCAGGGCCAGGAAGTGGGAGTGGGTGGGTTAGTGAGCAGGGCAGAGGAAGGGTATAGGGGACTTTCAGAGAGGAAACTAGGAAAGGGGATAGCATTTGAAATGTAAATGAAGAAAATATATAATAATGATAATAATAAAAAGAACCATCAAAAGAAAAGAAGAGAAGAGAAGAGAAGAGAACAGAAGAGAAGAGAAGAGAAAAAAAAAGTGAGATGATTCTAATGGGTGGGGTATTGTAGACCAAGGTGGGAGCTGGCTCCTTGATGCCGTGGCAGAAACACAGGTTGCTTGAAGGGAGAGGCATTCTGTGTTTGGTACTAGACTAATACCATGGAGACTGCATTTGGAAGGGGTTATATCCCAATCCATGAGGGGAAGACGATTGATCAGTCATGCCTGAGCCATTTGGACCTGAAGTTTCCTCTTAACAATGACAAGCTTTTTTGCAGGAGCCTTCCCCACATAGCTCCGAGGGCACACTGAGCACCACACCCCCACTCTCTGTAAACTAGAAAAGCTCTTCTGCGACCCACATAGCTAGGAGAAAATGTCCACCAGCTTCCCTCTCAGTATTTGCTGTCAGTATTTTGCATCTTCTTCCACAATCCCCATTAACTCAAAGTGGAGTTAGAGACATGGCTAGGCCCAGGGAAGCTTTCCCTCAAATGGAATTGTTTGACACAATTGCTTTTCTTGGTGCATATGTCTTTATTTATCATGGTCTCCTTATTGGAGCAGATGTGTGTCTCTGATAAACCAAATTCATGGACTAAATCTATTCCAGTTTATGTGAAGTGTAAACAATGAGAGTAGTAGTAGTGACACAGAACTTGATATTTTTCTCCGAGTTCACTATTTGGGTGATATAACTGGGCTTTTCCTACCATACCCAGTTCCCAAAATATCGACTCTGAGACTTATTTCAGGAATAAATGCTTAGGTCATAAGCTTTTTCTCATTCCCCAATTAGATCACAACTCAGTTAACCCATTTATTCTATTCTGTGAGTGCCACATAGTCGAATACCTCTCCTCAGTTTTATATGACTGTCTCCTCAGAGTTCAGGGCAAATCTCTTCCCATGCCTGACTCCATCTCAGAATTCTCTGTCTGTTGGATACCCCACCTTCTATTTCCTGCCTTAGCTAATAGGCTAACAGCATTTCCTTGACTGCTGATGCTTCCATACATTACACACGAGATTCTTTCTGCAGGGTGACTCATTCACATCGTGATTGCTCTTCTTCTTCTCAGTGGCAATACCTTTTCATTGTAGAAAATTTGGAACGAGCGAGCGGAAAGAACAAAGCCATCCATACTCCCATCATGTGGAGATACAGTACAGCTATCGTCTTGATAAGGATGCTTCTCTCCATCTCCCCTTTCTTTTTCTCTCTTTCACCAATAGGAAGATTCTCCGTTTTAGAAAGTCAAGGTTATATTGTCCTTAACTATCTGGGAATACACTTGTGTTAGTATTCTCATGAAGCAGCCATGAAATAGCTGATCACAGCCACGTAAGGTAGGGAAGGTGTGTGTTAGCTACAGTTGGCAGAGCATCCGCCATGGTGGAGAAGGCATGCTGGCTGGAGCTTATGCAGTACATTCTATCCTCAGGAAGCAGAGAGAGATGAATTCTTGTATTCGGTTTGTTTTTGCCATTTTATTCAGTCTAGAACTCCAGACCATGGGATGATGCCACCCCTAGGATAGGTCTTCCTCCTCAGTCAACCCAGTGTAGAAACGGCCTCATAGATGTAAGAATGCCAGTGGAGGAAAATAAGAGTAGACTCAGTTTGTCCTCAAAATGGTGAGAGCGGACTTCATTGGTATGAGAGACTGTCACTCCCAAATCATTGTGTGGAGTAGGAGACTATACCCAACAGTGACTGAAAATCAGTTTTTGTAATGGAGTATAAGAAGAGGTAGGACCTGGCTTCACCAGGCCCAGAAACTGCTTTAGGGGATGACCTGCTTGGTGGGAGACAGGTCAGCTTCCTTATTTTGGAGACCTCCTGGCTCCAAGTTGTGTCATGAAGACTGACTGCCTTCCGGAATTCCATGGATAACAAGCTTCGTTAAGGCTTGCACATGTTTTATGGCTCTGGTTTTAGGATGGGAGTTTCTCTTGACAGACATGCTTGTCTCCTGTGTGATTCTGGATCCTGTTGCCAGTCAATATTAGCCACCACAGAGCTTTCTCATTTAGCCTAGTTTTTAGTATTACATATCTAAAATGATGCTTTTAATGGCATCTCAAAAGGTACTGCCTATGTGCTATATCCTTCTGTAATGCTTAGTCCTTTGTTTTCCCTAGAGTATCTAGAATGGCTAAGAACGCTCAAATACCATTGTAGGGTTCTCATTAAGCTTTCACTGCTAAGCCTAACTTCTCAGCCTCTTCTTTTGAAATTCTAACCCCATAGACTTTGGACCCCACAGAGAAGTGTATCACAGGGCTGTAGATTGTGAATCCTTGCTCCTTTGACAGATAAGGGAATGGCAGCTTCACTGCTCCAGTTGACATTCTTCTGCTTACCGACCTGCCAATCGTTTCCCCTGCTCCTCCCTCACACTTGCATCTGTTTTGTGAGTTGCAAATTCCTATACGGTGTGCAACTTTACATTGTATTTTGCACAGTTCAGTTGATAAATGGTCTAATTTATTTCTATATGTTTTTATTGTTTCTTTCGAAATGGAGCTCTCATGTAGCCCTGACTGGTTTCAAGCATAGTATGTTCCTAAGGCTGGCCTTGAACTTTTAATCCTCCTGCCTCACCTCCCGAGTGCAGGGATTACACAATGCCTGGCTTAACCTTTAAGTGTGTATGAGTCAGTATGTGTGCAATTATCTGCCAAACGCATAATTTGCCTTTTATTTTGCTTATGGCATTTCTGGTCTGATAGGTATTTTTGATTGAAATCAAACCAGATATTCTTCCTCATTCTGGTAATGGCACATGAGGACAGACTTGCTTGTCCAGCCTATGAGAGTCTCCAGATTTACTGTCTAAAACTACAGAAATAGGAAAAAAGAATGATGCTTCTGACTGTGCATTATGATGAGAAAAATATTCCTCTCCAGTGAACCATTTCAGTTTCTTTATTATTTTGCAGTTTAACTTTAAACAATTAATTGTTCATTTGAGTATTAACTTGCCTTGGGGTACTGTAGGAGAGCCTGGCATTATTGTTTTGTTTTGTTTTTTTCCCTTCAGATAGTTGATAAAATGTACTGGAACTCTTCTTTAAATAATCCTAGCTTTATTGCTAATTTAAAATGTTCTTTTTCATTATGAACCAAATTATGAGTACTGAGGTCAGAATTTTAATTTTTTTCAGCTTTAGTGTTTCTACTATCAGGCTGTGCAGGGTCTCAGCTTGAATTTCCCTTTATTCTCTTACTTCCCTTTCCTTCCTTTTCATTTCAAAATTGTTTTAGTCACTCTCATTTTTCAGGGGATGTTTCAAGCAGTTCTATAAAATTTTCAAGTCATATTTTATTAGAATTAGATAGTATTTCTGAATAAATTTAAGGCTGGTATCTTAGTTAGAGTTTCAATTGCTATGAAGAGATACCATGACCAAGGCAACTCTTATAAAGAAAAAAAAAAACATTCAATTGGGGCTAACTTGCGGTTCCTGAGCTGTAGTCCATTATTATCATGGTGGAAAGCATGGCAGCATGTAGGCAGATATGGTGCTGGAGAAGCTGACAGCTCTACCAGGAGGAGACTGTCGTCTACAGGCAGCCAGGAGTGGACTTCTTATCACACTAGGTATAGTTTGAGCATAGGATCTCAAAGCCCAACCCCACAGTGGTACACTTCCTCCAACCAGGTCATACCTATTCCAACAAGGCCACACTCCTAATGGTACCACTTCCCATGGGCCAGTTATATTTAAACCACCACAGCTGGAAGGAAGGATTCGTGATTACAAATTCTTACTGCCCTTGCCTGAGTTCAGTTCCCCACACCTGCTTGGCGACTCACAGCCATCCAACACTCCAATTCCAAGGGATCCAACACCCTCTTCTGGCCTCCACAAGCACTATACATGTTTGGTGGACATACAAACAGGCAGGCAAAACATTCATACACATAAAATAAAACAAATGAATTGTAAGGTAATTTTGAGAACATTCAGAGGATGGCGATATGCCTATTCTCAAGTTAATGTCCATGTCTCTTAATAAGGATTGACAATGTCTCTGTATATCTATTGCTCTATTACTTATGACTATGGTTCACTACTAAATGTGGTTTGAACTATTTTCTTTTTAACAGATTGTAGGTTCTGTTTAGGAGGGTTGTTGGCCTGTGTTTAATTTTTACTAATCTCATGCCATGGAGGAAATCCTGAGGAAGGATTGGCTAAGCCTTGTCCACAGGACTATGATGGGCAAGGGATGCCTTTGAGATGGAAGGGTGCCTGAGCACAGGTTCTTTTTCTCCCCATTCAGCTCAGCAATGTAGAGAGCTTCTTAGCGAAGCTCGGTGAAAATCTTTCTCGCAAAATACTTTCCAGTTATTTGAATGATTCATTTTGATGTTGCTAATAGTAAGGTTGAGAAAAGAAGGCTCAGGGGTGTATTGATTTCTGCTTTATGTACATTGGAATATTGTAATATTCAAGTCAATGTATCACTAACTGCTAACAGTTACTGAGCAGTCTAGGCATTGGGCCAAGCACTAAATATAGATTAATGCATTTAATCTTCACAACATGTTTATGAGGTAGGTATTTTATAACTTCCATTTTGAGGATGGAAGACCTGAATGAAATAGGTCTACCAATTCACCCTGATCACAGAGAAGCCAGGGCTAGGGCCTTACTTTGGAATAAAGAGTACTATCCAGGACCCTTGCTCCCAAAGACTAAGCCACTTTGCTGCCTACCCCATTTTCCCCAGTGCACAAAATGACACTCATTGGCCATGTTGATTAGATGTGATATTCCCACATAACTCCTCACTTGTTAATTTCAAAAGATTTGACAACCTTTTTGTAGTTTAGACACAAAGCCAGAGAGGTTCATGTTATAGAAAAACATTCCTTCAAAACGTGGAGGCCTGGGTCCCTGTTCCACCATCATGTAATCACTCACGTGACTTGTTGGACACCTTCTTTTGGCCTTGTAGTCGCCAAGTGAACAGGAAGGTGGGTTGTGTAAGCTTCTGGAAGCGTAACTCTCTGAGATTTCAGTGTCCTTTTAAGTCAGCATTCATTTTATACAGACTAAGGCTTCGTGCTGCACAGAGAGCTTGTTCCTTTAGTAAATCAATTGCATTGGCAAGCTCCATTAAATTCTATTGCCTTTTTTTTATTATTAAAGTTGGAAGTAAATGTCCCTCTCAGGCATGAGTGCACAACCAGTGACATCTTCTGTATCTGCCAATTCATAGATCCAACAAATGTTGCAACCACAGTATCCTCAGAGATCACAGATTCAGAGGCTGAAGCTCAGCTGTGTTGAGTTCTAGCCTGAGATCTCAATGGGAGTAGAGGGCAGAGATGTACATCAAAATATGTTTACCATCTACTACAAAACTTATTGTGTCCTCTTTTGTAGGCTAGCACTAGATAAGGTAGCCAAGGTTTAGGGTATGTCTTCTGATCTCAGATAATCTGATCAAGAAAAATATGTCCAGTGACTTGGGTTTTAGCTAATTCCATGTGTAATCAGATTGACAGCCAAGATTGCCCATTACAACTCTACCCCTTGTCAACTTGACACACAACAGTATATCTTTATGTCATGCTTAATTTTCAAATGAAAACAATAACTAGGTTATAGCACCTGGCATGATATAACTATCCCACATACAACTGCAAGTGCATTATATATTTTTGAATAGGTGACAATTTTCCTGGAGGGACATTCTTTTAGTGACTCATAACTTAATTATAGCAATTAGTATGTTGATTGATGCTATATTACATGATAATGGCACAGAGGAAAGAAAACACAAATATTTGCTTAGTAAATGTGTATATATGTACAAATATGTTCTTAGAAATGACAGAGGCACTCATGCCAATTATAATCCTCATTTTTGCAGCTGGTCACTTGGTATAGTTATACCTGGAATAACTATATTCTCCACCTTCAGCAAGCACCTCAGCGGGTCTTGATTCTTTTACTAAAGTAGTGATCTATCTCTTAATCCCTAAAGGACATGGGCCCTATCTGAATTGGGTTGGATTCCATTACTTCTAATCACAGGACATGGGAACACCAAGGGATGCCCTAAAGCAATTGTCCTTATCTTTCTTAATGCTGTGACCCTTTAATACAGTTCTTCATGTTGTGGTGACCCTAAACCATAAAATTACTTTTGGTGCTACTTCATAACTATAATTTTCCTTCTGTTATAAATCATAATGTAGGGCTGATGAGATGGCTCAGTGGGTAAGAGCACCCGACTGCTCTTCCAAAGGTCCGGAGTTCAAATCCCAGCAACCACATGGTGGCTCACAACCATCCGTAACGAGATCTGACGCCCTCTTCTGATGTGTCTGAAGACAGCTACAGTGTACTTATATATAATAAATAAATAAATCTTTAAAAAAAATAAATCATAATGTAAACATCTGACATTCAGGATATCTGATATGCGACCCCTCCCCAAAGATGTTGCAACCCACAATTTGAGAAGTACTACCCTAAAGGATATCCTGCCTTCCAGACATAATTTTTATTACCTCCATTGTGGAGAAGTAATCTAATTTCCCCTTGGTAATCTGGATCAATCAACACTCCTACCACTGTATTTTTTTTTTGTCTTAGTCTGTTGATTTAAGGAAATCAGAAGCCCAAAGTAGCCAGGGAGAAGTCTGGGCTTCCACTTCTATGGAATGGTTGTTGTGTCTCCTGGCAGGAGTGGTTCCAAATGTCTGAAACTAACATTCACACACCATCAGAGCTTAACATCATGGGAACAGGAAGCAAAAATATTTTCCTAGTGGTTACTAGGGGTGATAGTAAGTAGAGCCATTACCCTTTCTATCTCTTGACTACTGAACCGGTGGATCCTGGTTATGGGAGAAACTGTACCATATATTGGATACTGAAGGAAAACATATATTGCCTTCTGGAGATCTGTGTCCCAAACCCTCTAGGTTACTGACACCTAATTAGCACTGCAACTGTGTCTTCAAAAGCCCATTCTACTGCTATGTCAGCCAGTTACTTCAAGATAGTGGAGAACTTGAAATGTTCCTTGAGCATGTGTCCACTGTTGCACTTTCCTGGCTGGGGAGTGAGTTTCTTGGTCAGAAGCAATACTGCCTATAATATCATGACAGAAGCTGTAACCAGGTCAGCTGTGGTGGGTGGGAGTCCATGTTATTAAGTCCACCATCATCTCTGGCACCATGGCTATTTTTTCATGGGACTATTAGGCAATGACAAATGACAGAGATGGCTAGGGAAGAGGCTGACTGCTGGCAGAATGGATCATTCTGTTCTTGATTACTGAACTCTTCCTCAGCTGAAATCACCACTTGAGCATCTACATGGAACACAAGTATTGTTAGACCTTTTGCTCATTTTTAGAGATCTATCAACATACTTCATTCTCAGATGTCTTTCTCACTAGTTTCTCCAATTATGCTCTTTCCAAGTCTCTAACCACTCAGCTCATGAATAAGTGAACACATTCGTCCATTTCTCTTTCAAAATAAATGTCCAACCATATGTACTGTCCAAAGTTTTGCCCACTGTGAAGATTTCCCTTCACTGGACTCTTTCAGGGCTATCACAGAAAAAGGTTGTAATTGTAGCTGTCCACTCTTGGGTGGTGCCTGTATAACATGCTGAACCATCAGTAAGTCAGGAAGGTCTTCTCTTCCTCAGTAAACTGATCATTTTGCTCAGTTGTACCTATAGTCCATGCTTGGGACTATAGGTACAAGCTTGGGAGCAGACAGCATTGTAACCATATGTAAACCATAGTCATTTGGGCAACTTCACGTAACTTTCTTGTGTCTTCAGGACTGGTTCCTGCCTGATCATTCATATATATATATATATATATATGTATATATACCACTTCCATTTGATAATGGATTTCTGCTGTGCATGTCTTACTTTATGGCTTGGTGGGTAAGATAATACTTAGTTCATGATGGGCAGCTCAAATTGTTTAGTAACTTGGTGGCCCATTGTCAAACATTTGGTTTCCACCATGGCTCAATTTCAGTCCAAGAGCGATCTCTCAAAGGGAGAATGATTGTCTGTAAATAATGGTAAACCCTTGTTCCACAATCTTAAGTATTATGCCCACACATAACTTCTATCTCTGTCATCATGTGTACTGTTCTTACAGAGGAGCCAAGTTCAGTTCTCAGTACTCAGGTCATATAGCCACCTGTAACTCCAGATCTAGGGGATCTAACACTATCTTTTGGCTTCTGAGGCCAAATTCCCATCCCCTGATACACATATATGCATACATTTGTTTAAATTGGGGTTTTAGAAAGCTGAAATAGTGAGGAAATTCAGAAAGATAAAGAAGAGGGTCATGAATTTCAAATTTTGAAAGTTTTAAAAGGAAATCATTGCAATATAATGATCTAGAAAAATAGGTAGCTCAATGTTTCCTCAATATAGTAAGAATTTCATCAAATCAATACAAAACAGATAAATATGTAAATTCCTTAAATGAGGCATAAACCCATATAGGAAGACATTTCATGAAAGAAGAGAAAATAAATGGTCCAATAGAAATAAATTTCTCTGCTATTCAAATAGATGCAAATTAAGACAATTAGGTGCTTTTATCCAATGTATTGAATAAGTCAAGATTAAGAAAGTGTAACAGTCAGGGATGTGGACACCCTCACACTTGTGTCTTAGAAAGTAGATGAGAATGGTTTTCCAGCAGGATTTCTGTCTTATGGTTTCCATTGCTGTGAAGAGACACTATGACCAAATGCAACTCTTATAAAGGACAACATTTAATCGGGACTGTCATACTGGTTCTGAGGTTCAGCCCATTATCATCATGGCAGGAAGCATGGCAACATCCAGGCAGACATGGGGCTGGGAGAGCTAAGAATTCCACACCTTGTTCCAAAGGCAAACAGGAGAAGATTGGCTTAGGGATGTGTCTGTGATTCAACACTAGAGGTCACTTAGACTTACACTCTGAAACAATTCCAACTAGCCACTTGGCAAATGTGATTTTTTTTTTTCCTCTCTCATGAAGGGATAGTGGAAAATTTTGAGAGTTACTGAAGTTGTCAGTACCATGACAGTAGGAGAGTGTGTGTGTGTGTGTGTGTGTGTGTGTGTGTGTGTGTGTGTGTGTGTATGTACCACAGTAAACGTACAGAGGTCAGAAGGGTCAGTTTTCTCATTCTATCATATGTGTCCTGGGATTCAATTCAGGAGATCAGGTTTGGCAGCAAACACTTCTATCTGCTGAGCCATCTTCCTGACTCTATATCTCTTTATTTTAAAAATATGACCATAATTAACTTTATTCCAGAAAAAGTAGGTACTTGAGTTATTTTCAGAGGCTCTTATGTGGTTTAGACATTCCTTTGATTTTCTTTTTTGTACTTTCTCTCTTTTGCAGAAAGTTGGCTGATTAAAGCCTGTTGTGTCCATTGTTTACCACTTTTGAACAAAATAAAGTCAATTTTGAACTGAAAATGTAAACTACCAAAGATGCTGCAGTAAAGGCAGTACATTGTGTTCAAGACAGTGACCTCTCCCCAGAATAGATGGTAATAGTCAGAGATGTGCATAGCTCCTGTACTGTATATGTGGTGGACTCAGCAACAAAGGGACTGTTGTATGGATGTGTGCTAGCCCCCAAAACATTCCACAGGAATCAAGTTGGTGTCATTGTCCCCTGTTTAAGCATAGGTTTTTTTTTTATATAAGTTCATTATATTTTTATTTTAAACAAAAGAACAGAGAAATTTTCAAGTTACTTAAAATAAAATTATGCTGTTTTTCGGTGTGGTTTGTGTCTTTCATTTTAATAAAATAGTTTTGTGCTGACAGTCATCTTTGGAAATGAAAACATCATAATTTAATGAAATGACATTTTCCAAGCTTTAAGGGAAGTGGATATTTGGATTAGCTTGTTTAAATTAAATTGTTGTTTTCTTTTGACTTTATTAGCAGGCACACTCCATGCCCTTTCTCCAGCTCTATACGGTGTGCTGAGATTTGGTTTGGAAGTGGAATTGTAGCATCTACCCTGCTTATACCATGGTGCACACTGAGTCGTAGTCACTTAGTTAAAATTTTTCTTTCTTTTTTTTTCCATTTTTTATTAGGTATTTAGCTCATTTACATTTCCAATGCTATACCAAAAGTCCCCCATACCCACCCACCCCCACTCCCCTACCCACCCACTCCCCCTTTTTGGCCCTGGCGTTCCCCTGTACTGGGGCATATAAAGTTTGCGTGTCCAATGGGCCTCTCTTTCCAGTGATGGCCGACTAGGCCATCTTTTGATACATATGCAGCTAGAGTCAAGATTTTTTCAATAGCGAGATTTATTTAGTACCCACTGTCATCACACCTAATACAGAGAGAACCCATTCATCTGTCATTAACTATTTTCTAAATGTTATGTTTAAAACTACAATTCTTGGGCTGGGGAAGTGGACTAGTGGATTAGAGTTCTTGCTCTGCAGACAGGAGGACTTCAGTTTGTATTCCCAGAAATCATACGAAAAGCTGCATGTGGCCACCTGTTCCTCTAACTCCAGATCTGGGAAACAGTGACAGGCAGATCTCCAGAGCTCACCGTTGACTGTAAGTTCACTGTAAGCTGAAATGGTGTGCTTCCATGTCAGTGAGAGACCCTGTCTTAAGGTAATAAAGTGCAAACAGTAGAGGAAGATACTGATGTTCTGTTCTTACTTCCCCATGTGGCATGGGTGTGTGCACCTGTGCATTTATATGGATGCAGTATGCACACCATGTACACACAGAACCATACAAACTACTACTACCACGTCGCTGCCACAGCTCTGATGGAGATATTTCCTTGTACGAGCAGGCTAGGTGGTCTCTCAGGTTCCACAAGAGCTATGTACTTTTTTAAAATGTTTGTTTAATAAGAAATTTAATGAAAGGAGTTATAGCTGGGGTTATTTGTACAGACAGGGATTCAGGGCACCAGCAACATGTTATAGAAACGTGTCATCTGTCTTGGATGAGAGTGCTTGGCCTTGTGTAGAAGCATCAGAGGAGCCACCTATTGGTTTCCCAACAGTCCGTAAGACCACAGTTCCTTTTGTCCTACTCTGTCACTGTTGGGTCATCTGTTTGCTTCTGTGTCAGGTTTCAGAGTGAGATTCATGCCATCATTACATAGTGAAAATGAAAGCCACTGAACAGCAGCTCAGAGCCACCTTTGGTGTGCAGTGGCCACCCTGCTTGGAGCCCTCCAGCTGAGGACTGTCATGGGCCTTTGCACTGTAAGTGCTTACTGCTGTGCTGAGTGGTAAACCCTGCTTATCCACCAGGGTTCGGTGCTAATCACGCCTGGTGCACCATAAAGCAAAGCTTGCCACTCCCAATGCTCTGCCAGTACTCTACCTGGAGCTCATTATAGTCCTGAGTCCTGTTCACTCTGTCCACATCTCTGAGTCTCCATGTTTCCCCTAGCACACATCTAGATTAATTCAAATTCCTATCCACAGAGAGCAGTTATTAGTCTGTGAGTATTTGCCACACTTGCCTAAAAGAATCCTGGGATTTTTTTTTGAATAACAATGGAGACACGTTCCTTTACCTCCATGAAAATTTTGACCTATACTGGGTTTTTGTCCTGATGAATCAAATAGCATTACAGTAGATATTCTTAATTACTATGGTACAAAGTTTTATCTTACCAAGCTAAAGAAAAATCGATATTTTACCAACTTGGAGAAATTGAGAACTTCTTGGGGGGTAGTGATTCCATTATGCATCGGGCTACCCACAATCTGCAGAACTGTCATCTCTTCTGTGCCCTGTGGGTCCCAGCCGAGGCACATAAGGGCAAAGCCATAGGTTTGCTTTGCTTTGCTCCTGTGCTTCTGTCACTGTTGCTACTGGAAGTAAGAGGAGAAGGCTGTCTCTGGGTCAGAGGTGGAGAACTCTATTCTTAAATTTATATAATCAGTCCTTCTCATGACACGCTCAAGAGCCCACCTGCTGGGCCAGCTCCCTAGCCATAATGAAACATGCTCTAAGCTAATGAACCACATGGGATTAAGCACATTAATTAGGTAAATAAGACCTCGGTGTCACTCTCTACTGTGAAGGTCATTTTGTCTTTCCATAGCTCCATCCTTACTTAAGCAAAGCGGAGGATTTGCAGTTTGAGTCTTAACTCTGCTACTGATTAGCTCTGGGCATGTTGGAGAGGGATGCTTAATCAACTCCCTCTCATATTCCTTTCCTATGTAATGAGAATGACACTATCCATGGGATTATTGTGAGGGTGAAATTAAATTATATTACATCTGTCCAGAGCTTAGGCATTAGAAGCACTTAAAAGTTTTAGTTATTAGTATTAACTAATAGGTTGCATGATTTAGCTGCCTATGACTATTTGGTTTAGCTGTCTCAGCATCTCTACTGGTGATGGTCTCTGCCCCTGTACCTTTTTTTTTTTTTTTTTTTTTTTTTTTTGCATAACATTTCAACCAAGCTCTCATTATAATGCTGACACCTAGTGAAATGTTATACTATTGATTTCAGTATCCCATTATGTACCAAATAATGAACCAGTGTGTAGAAGAGTAAAACCAAGGAAGGGCAACCTATGAACAATCCAGGACCAGCTCCACTGTTATCTCTAAGGAAAACTGTTGTGTTTTGGGCCTCCCCCTCCCGTTCTGTTTTTAATGGATAATAGAGCATTCACTTCCTGAAACCTAGAACTTTCTGAAGACCCAGAGCTGCTGGGTGATTTGTTAGCTTTTCTACCATGTGCACAGAGTCTAGGTTTAAATCTCAGCATGTAGAAGTAAACGAGACAAACATGCGTCAGTTTCTGCCCTGTGGCCTGTTTCTGGAAACTGTTAACTCATGAAAAGAAAATGAAGGTTTGGTCTTTGTAGCAACCTGAATGGGAGGGGAGATCTGTGAAATGAAATAAGCCAGGCGCAGAGAGACAAGTGTTCCATGATCTCCATGGTACATGAGACATAAAAACATGGATTTCAATGAAGCCGAGAATAGAATAGTGATGACCAGAAGCTGGGGGCCGTGGGGGGCGCAGAGCAGGGAAAGATTGAGCAGCAGGCACTGAGCGATGGTTGAATGGCAGCAGGGAGCTCTGGGGTACCATAGCACATTTGGGTGACTATAGATTGTGATGTTGGACTGCATACTTCAAAAGCCTAGATGAAATGATATTTAAAGTCTTTAATATAAATAGTAAATGTTTGAAGAGGTAAGTATGCCTAATCCAATTTTTTACTTTAATTTTTGTTTGAAAGTTTTATACATACATATAATGCAATTTGGTTCAATCCACCTTCGTTCCCTTCCCCTCCAATTCCTACTCTTTCTCCTTCGAAACTTTGTATATACATTGAAACCCACTGAGTCCACTTAGGGCTGCCTGTAGTGTATGGGTGTGGGGTCATCTACTGCAGCATGAGTAACCTTTCAAGGCCCACATCCTGAGGAAAATGTACTGTCCCTCCTTCAGCAACCATCAATTGCCAATACCTCCTCAGCTATGGGTGGGACTTTATGACCCCCCCCCCATCTGTGCTGGGCTTTTGGATAGCTTGATCTTGTGTAGGTCTTGTGCATCAGTCACAACCTTTGAGAGGTCATAGTTGCAGTGGCCCTGCCATGTCCTAGGAAATGTGTTTTCCTACAGGCATCCTTTACCTGTGGCTCCTGCAACCTTGCTGAAGCCTTTTCCATGAACCCTGATCCTTGGGTAGAGGAAGTATGATAGAAATGTCCCTTTAGAGTTGAGTCTTCCACAGTCTCCTTCTCTCTTCAGGTTGATCAGTTGTAGGCCTCTCAATTACTACCTATTGCAAACAGAAGCTTCTTTGATGAGACTTGAAAGATGTACTAATCTCTGGGTACAAAGACAGTAACTTGTGGGACAGTTTATTGACATGTCTATTTAGCAGAATAATGGTCTTAGGTTTCCCTTTAAGTCCAATGACCCTAGTTAGCCATAGGTTTTTGGCTCCATTAACAGGACCAGACATGGGTTCCATTTTGTGGAACAGCCTATATATCCAATCAGAAAGTGGTGGTTGTTCCTATAACATGTGTGCCACCATTGCACGACTGGCATATCTTAAGGACCAGTGCACATTGTAGCTTACAGGACATTTCATAGTTGTAGAAGACTGTTGATGGTTTTTCTCCCTAGCACCTTCTAGCTATGTGGAAGATAACCAGTAGGGATGGAGCCTCCAGACTGGTTACAGCTTTATTTCTCCATATTCTATAACTCAGGTATGTGGTGTTTGTTAGCAGTAGAGTCTTACCATCAAGTTACGGAGGGTAACCAAGAATAATGACAATAGCCTGTAATGTTTAGGGAGGCCTATTGAACCCACTGACCAACGACTGGAAAAAAAGTAACCGATAGCTGGCATAGAATTTTTATTTGATAACAGTGTGATTGGGAGAGGTGTTTGTCCCTTAGTTGTAGGGTAACTTCATTTAAAATTTTATATATGAACATGCATATATTTTAGGAAGTTCTACTACAGTAAGTTTCAGAATGACATTTTAAATGTCTTTAGGGTTAATCATCCCCTCAAACTGTTTCCCATCCTCTACCCTATTTAACCCTCTCTGTTTCATTGTTTCTTCTTTCCTCTTCATATAATCTGTATTTTATCCCGCCTCTTGAAGTTCATCATTACTATTTCTTACTACTTTCCTTGCCTCTTTGAGTATTGAAAACAAACTATACACGTCTAAAGAGTCAAAGCTAGCATCCACATATGAGAAAGAACATGCAATATTTGTTTAACAGAGTTTGGGTTACCTAACTTCTTTTTTTTTTTTTTGAGACAGGGTTTCTCTGTGTAGCCCTGGCTGTCGTGGTACTCACTTTGTAGACCAGGCTGGCCTCGAACTCAGAAATCCGCCTGCCTCTGCCTCCTGAGTGCTGGGATTAAAGGCGTGCGCCACCACACCCGGCTGGGTTACCTAACTTCTAATGATTATTTCTAGTTCCATCTATTTACTTACAAATTTTATAATTCCATTTTTTTGTAGCTGAATAATATTTTATTGTCTATATATATCACATTTCCTTTATCTGTTTATCAGTGGGTAGACATCTAAGCTGTTTCCATTCCTGGGTTATTGTGAATAGAGCAGCAATGGACATGGATGAGGAATTCTCTCTATAGCAGGATATAGAGCCCTTTGGAAATTTTCCAAGCAGAGGAATAGCTTGGTCCTAGAGTGTATCTAATTCTAACTTTTTGAAGAACCTCCACTCTGAAGGGGTGACTACAAGTTTGCATCCCCATTACAGTGAATAAGTGTTTCTCTTCTCTCATAACCACAGCAATTTGTATTTTTGATCTTAAACATTATGACTAGAATAAGATGAAATCTCAAAGCTGTTTTGATATAAACTTCTGTGATAGCTAATGAGGTTGAGCCATCAACCATTTGTATTTCTCAGCCATTTGCATTTTTTTTAAACAAATGAACTCTCTAGTTAGTTCCCTGCACACATTTTAAATTTTCTTTCTTGCTGTTTAGTTTTTCGGTTCTTTGTATATTCTAGACACTAACTCTCTGTCAGATGTAAAGTCTCATGATGTCCTGTTTATTGGTTGTTGGTCTTAATATCTGTGATACTAGGGTCCTGTTTAGAAAGATATTTCCTATGCCCTTAAGTTCAGTTGTATTTCCCATTTAGTCATCGAACAGATTCAGGGTATCATGTCTTCTGTTGAGGTCTTTGATCCATTTGAAGTTGAGGTTTGTGCACTGTCAAAGATATAGTTTCATTTTTCTACATGTGACAATCCACTTGTCCCAGAACCATTTGTTGAAAATAAGAAAGCAAAACAACAACAACAACAACAGTCATCGTCAGTACAGATGACCATCAGGTGGTACTACGTGAGGCAGTTAGCAGAAGTAGAGTGGGAATTGACACTGCTGATGGGCTGTCGATGGCAGTGATGGGTGGGTTAGACACAATGGGCAAAGTAGGTCTTGCCATAGAGGAGTGATGAACAAAGTCTTAAAGGAGATAAGAGAGTTAGAGCAGCTACAATCTTGAGCACTTAGGTTCCAGGCCAGTGAAAAGGCCTAAAATCAGAAATGGTCCTGGCATAGTCAGGGAACAGGCAGAAAGCCACTCGAGCAGAGCTGTGAGATCATGGAACAATAGCAGAAGAGAAGCAGGGGTGGAAGATGCCGGGTCTCAGTGGCTGTGGCTTTTACTCTGATGAGCTCTTTCATCTGAAGAAATCTGAGCAGAGGACCCAATTTCCTTTCTGAGAGTCTCACTATGTCTCCTGTGAGATGACTATAGAGAGCAGAACAAATGCAGAACCAACTGCTTTGGTGCAGTTTCCATTATCCAGGCAGAAGATGATAGCAGCTGAGAGCAAGGGATAGGAGACAAGGTGATGAGACATCATGGGATTTTCGATACATTTTGAAGGTAGAGGCAACCGAACTTTTTCAGAAGTTAGCCTGAGAAGTCCAGTGGTCCTAGAGGATGCTGGGAAAAGGATGCATTGTTATACTGAGTGTTGTGGAAGCCATACAAGAGCCTGAGTAGAGTAGTGCCATTTACACAACTCATTCGAACCTGTTTGTGGAAGAATTAGGGGAGAGGGGAATGGGTGCAGAGAGGCTGGGCCATAGTGTTTAAACATCTTGTAGGCATTACATACCACCCCATATAAACAGAGAAGACATACCAATGTCCCTTATTAGACGAAGTTTTTGCTGCAAATGTTTTTAAGGAATTTTATAATTTTTCCTATGGAATGATTTGATCCCTCTTAGCAATTTAATTGAAAAATGACTTTGATTTGTGAGTTATCTTGCATTCATAAGACAAGTGAGAACAATCTAACCTACAAATTATATTCAGATGGAAAGAGACTTTTGGCAATTTGTGATTTTAGTAACACAAAATTTGATGCTCAGGGAAACAAATTTTGTAGACAAATCAATTGATATTAATACTGCTCTGGCTTTTTGAAGTTTTGAAGTAGAATTTCGCAATTTGCAAAATTGGTATAATGAATTCAGTCATTTATAAAATTGATACAGTGGCACATTTTTAGACAAATCACTATGTACCAATATTGACTTTATGGTTTTTTATTTGAGCACATATGTTTCTTTACAGGTCTTGACGACTTTTATGGGTTTCTACAAAGTTTATAGGCTCATAAGCCTAATAGATTAAACAACAAGAATCCCAGGGGGTTTATTTAGGAATCTGCTTTATGGAAGGGAACTTTGGGAAACTTCTTGATTTCACTCGCTTTACAGAGGCAAGAGTTTAGGAAAATCCACAGGAAAAAAATATCTACCAGCTATCATTATATAATATCTACTATTATATTTCTTTCTCTTTTTTTACTATTATATTTCAAAAGGCACTTTGTGCCTGCTGGTTAAATGGATCTTAGAGTTGATTATAAGGGATTTTGAAGGTTTGGCTTCTTGGCTCAGTTTACTATTGGGCAGTTGGGCTGTTCATATCACTGTGAAAGTATTTTCCACCCTGATGTAGTGAGGATGTTGGGAGAATTGTTTCAAGGCTTGAGAAACAGATACAGAATATTGATTTTTATCTTTACCACTCTTAATAATGGATTCTTTTATTTTTCTGGTAACTCGGTATTGATTGCATGTATTGAACCCAAAGAGTTCTAGTTGTGTTATAGATAGAGGGCGACATATTACCTGTGGGGTAAATGATTTTAATGGGATGTTGTGCATTTACCACTGAATTCACTTACAGTGGTAAAGCAGGGATAACAGTTTCACAGTGAATCTGAGAAGAAATGTGTTTTCCTCGTTCAACTGAGTAAGTTCTTTTATGTTTAAATGTACAGATAGTTTGCATGTTTCTTGAGAAAGAGGAGATAGTTAAAAAAAATCAAGTTAGCAATCTTCAAAGATCAAGTATTTCCTCTTTTATTTTTCAAAATGTGCTAGCAAAGGCCATTTATAAACTCTTGTTCCTTTGTAGGGGTGTACTGCCTGATTTTGTGCGTCAACTTTGCACAAGCTGGAGTTATTACAGAAAGGAACCTCCCTTGAGGAAATGCCTCCATGAGATCCAGCTGTAAGGCATTTTCTCAGTTAGTGACCAAGAGGGGAGGGTCCGTTGTGAGTGGTGCCATCCCTGGGCTGGTAGTCATAGGTTCTATAAGAAGGCAAGCTGAGCAAGCAAGGGGAAGCAAGCCAGTAAGTAACATCCCTCCATGGCCTCTGCATCAGCTCCTGCTTCCTGACCTGCTTGAGTTCCAGTCCTGACTTCCTTGGTGGTGAACAGCAATGTGGAAGTGTAAGCTGAATAAATCCTTTCCTCCCCAACTTGTTTCTTGGTCATGATGTTTTCTGCAGGAATAGAAACCCTGACTAAGACAAGGGGAATGCATCTGTATCCGCCCTATGTGTCCCTGATTCATTTGTAGCTTTGAGAATTGTAATTTATTTCATTTTCAGCCTTTTTTCTGAGCGGGATTCCTAGTTTTGCGGTGTAAAATGAACATAAGTAACTCATCAGTTGTGATTGTCCTCTGGTGACTATTGGCTATGGAGTCCTTGTCAGTGATGAAACAAAAGGCTTTTTCCGCTGGATATCTGAAGACAAACCTGTGACAGTTTTACCTTGGTCCCAGCTGCCAGTCTCCTCATAGAGCTTGTGTCTCTGTACTTGGCACACTGCTTTCACGGCTGTGTAGAAAAGCTTAGTGACCAGGCTTTGCTTGCATTTACTTTTATCTGATCCCTGTACATTTTGCTTTGTGGGTTGACCATTTGTAAAGGATGTTTTGCTTTCAATGGTCCTACTGGGGTATGCTCGGAACCCTCAGATGCTTAGTAAATTTAGAGCCATCCTTGGGTATAGGAGGTCCTATTTCAAACAAACATACAAACAAGAGTAAATACATAGTGTTTTACATTCTTTTCTTAGGGTATTAGTGAGGTTGGCAGCCCAAAGTTCTCTGCTGTACTTTTTGGTTTGTTGTTAATATACCATGAAAAGATGAAGCCATGACGACAGATGAGCTGTAGTTTCAGACTTTTCAATCTGCAGATTTTCTTCCCTCTGGCTGCTTTGAACAAGTTAATTTCCATGTCTCTCTGTTTGTCGGTTTACTGATCTGTGAAATGAAAGTTACCATCCTTCACCCAGTGTGTGTTCCCTGAGAACCACGAGGCAGGGTTAGTGTCCTGGGCCCTCACTTCTTGTCCTTGACTGCAGCTCCTGTGGGAGAAAGGAGATGCACAGCACCCAGTAGTTCCTAAACACAGCACAGTCACTCTGTCCTTTACTCTGCATGCACTAAAGAAATTAGCTTAGTGAGTGTGTGCCATTAAACTCCTTTTAATGTTCTATGGTTTTGGTTTGCCCTCAAATCTGAAAAGGGGAGTTTCTGGTGAAGTTGTAGCTTTTGAACACAGGAATCCCTAAGGAGTACAAGGAAAACTAATGAGCAGAGGAGATTATGGGACAGAATGCTAAGTCTGGTAGGTGTCTCAGATCATGACTGCTTGGGACACTTCACATTTCCACCATATTTTGTGAAAGTCTTGCATTTTAAATTATCATTCCAGCTAAAATCCCCAGTCTGGGATGAGTCTCTCTGTCTCTAATTGAGTAAGACTGGTTCTGCTGAGACCTTTCATGTACTGGGCTGAAGACAGTCCACAATGCTCAGAGGACTAGCTCCTCGAGTGTTTTGGAAAAGAGGAAATGTGATGAAGGAGTTTTGCAAACAGGCAGCCCCCTGCACCTCTCCCCCAAGAAAGATGCCATTAATAAAGAGAGTCAGAAGCTGCCTGGAGGGCAAATCAGAAAGCTTTAGAGATCATTCACTAGGTATATGCCACAAACAAGACTGACTTTTATACACTTCAATTTATGTCCTCTCTGCCCCATCCCCCCCCCCCTCTCTCTCTCTCTCTCTCTCTCTCTCTCTCTCTCTCTCTGTGTGTGTGTGTGTGTGTGTGTGTGTGTGTGTGTGTGTGTGTGTGTGTGTGTGTGTGTGTGTAGACCAGAGATCTTGTGGAGTGTCCTCCTTAACTGTTCTCCACTTTGTTTTTGAACTCAACTCTAAACCTAGAATTCACTCTGGCTGCTCCAGCTACTCAGCAAGTGTTAGAAATTCCCCAGTCTCACCTCTTCTGGTTCAGGAGAGCAGATTTCACTGGGGCACTTGGCTCTTACCTGGGTGTTGGGAATCAAACATGGGTTTGCAAACACTATGCTGACACAGCTGCTCCCTCCACTCTGCATTCTTGCTCAGAATCATTGCTTGCTTTAGGTTCTATTGAGTGACTGTTGTTTGTTTATTTATTTATTTATTTATTTATTTATTTGTTTGTTTATAAAGATTTATCTATTTTATGTATGTGAGTACATGGTCACTCTCTTCAGACATATATCAGAAGAGGCCATCACATCCCATTGTGAGCCACCATGTGGTTGCTGGGAATTGAACTCAGGATCTCTGGGGGGTGCAATCATTGGTCTTAACCACTGAGCCAACTCTCCAGCCCAGAGTGGCTGTTGCTGTTTTCTCTGAAAGAATTGCCACTTGTTTCTATGAAGACCTCAAGGAAGGAATGTGTATTCTGCTGTGTGGTAGACTTTGGGTCAGTTCTGAACCCTTAACCTGGAAGAATGCAGACCTGTGTTCAGGAGAGATAGACAGGCCTCCTTAGAGAACGGAGGTGCTGATCGCCACCTCTGAAGACCTTTTTTTCCCATGCATCTGCTGTTTTACATCTTTTACATGTCACCTAGTTTAGTCCCTATGACATACCCCCTCTATTTTAGGTATAAACATTGGGACTTCACTAATTTCCCCAGACCCATCAAGTTAATAAGGAGTAGAATCTGATTTCAAGTAGTACTCTTAAGCTGAGTCTATGTTTTCTCTTTTCATTAGGATGAGCGGATAATTTTGTAAAGATTAAAATCCACGGACTGGCCTAGAATTCATATATACGTTGAATGCAAATCCTCTTACATTCTTATTTCTTTGATCTTTAATGTTTACATTTTTCATTGGCACACCTTGACACAAACCACATGCAGAGAGAACCATCAACACACCTGTACAGGATCGCTTAGGAACACTTAGTGCAGATGCCCAGTTCCTCAAGATAGCCAGTTCCTCAAGGATGAAAAGGAAGAAGTAGGAGCTTGTTCCGGTGGAGCAAACCTGTCACCTCCTCACTTTCCAAGCTGAGGCAGGAGAATTGTAAGATTGAGATCAACCTTGGATCAACTTGGGGAAGGCAGTGCCTGATGGTCGGGCATGTGGGGAATGTGGGGCTGACCAACAGATTCTGGAGTCCATGTGCCTCTATATGTTGAGCCATGTGGCAACAAGTGATGGAAATAAGTATTTCTTGTACTGTTCACTGAGTGTGTCTGCCCTTTCAATACACTAAGTTTCTCTCAAGGCCAATCCTTAGGACATCTTACAGTACTTAATGATTATTAGGTAAATGAAGCCTTGGGGGCTAGTCTCCCTGAAATAAGGCCATGGGATGAGGACTATATTGTGTCTAAACGTACATTAAACCCTTTCCTTTGGAGTTCAGAGGACTGAATGGGATCCCATAGAATACAGGCAGATACTGCCTTCATTCAGAACAAATACTTGTGGAGATGCTTCACTTGCCTCTAAGGATCCAGAGTTGAAAACAGTAACTTGATGTCTTCACTCGCCATGGACAGAAGTGCTTAGAATTTGGAAACAGCTGTGTTCCTTCCCTAAGTCTGTAGGGTGGCATTCTGCGCTGAACACTGTTACACGCTGTACCTTCCATCACTGTGAGGGCTCCAAGGATTAGTATCTACCCCTCTTGAAACACGGTAAGAAGGAGTCTTACGGCAATCCTCATTGGCTGGCTTCCAGGTTGATGGTGTTGTTCTGCAAGGGAGGGCCATGGAGTTGACCTCATGCTGCTCAGTTAAACTTACCAGTTCACATGACATATGGCAGACATGTGTTTATTTTTCAAGATTCAAATTCAGTTTTGCGAGTGTGTGTGTGTGTGTGTGTGTGTGTGTGTGTGTGTGTATTATTATTCAGGTATTTCTACGGTCTTTCCTGAGGTGTTAGGTATTATAGCTTAGAAATCACTGATTAAGAATATTAAGAAGTCATATGGATGATGGCAACAGGTCTAGATGTCCACTCAGTTTCTCTATATCCAGTCTGGGTGACTCTGGTAAGTCATGTTAGTGCACTGAGCTTCAATCAAGTTGCTGTGACATTTTTACAAAGGTGGAGTAACTAGGTATAATGTCTGTCACACAGTAGGTGTCCTGTAGGTCTTTGTGTTTTCACTTTTCCATTTTTTTTTCATCTTTTAGGCACATAGTCACTCTTGGAGAGTGATGGTGTTGTGAAGGACTTGTATTCAGTTAAACCAAATGGATAAATAGTTTCCCAGTCTTAAATGACAAGCATCCACACCAAGTTCATCCACACCTCACACAAGCTACTTCCTGGGAGGCTTATGCTTTTTTTTATTAAAGTAGCCTGATATATGCTGTTGAGGATTCTGATAGAGACCATCATACTGAATTAAGTAAGATGAAGATTCCAAGGAAGCTGGGTACACTAATATCCATCCAGTCTCCTTTCTCCTTTGAAACTTGCCCATTTAATAGGAATAATTTTCAGGAGATAAGATACCCAGATAAGAAAAAGGAAAGTGCCAGGGCTGGTGACACATATTCAGGAAGTAGAGGCAGGTGAATCAGGAGTTCAAGATCACCCTTGGATATATGACATCTGCCACCAAAAGGCAAAATAATAATCAAAAGGAGGTTGTAAAAGTGGAAGACTTGGTGTTTAAGGATACTAGATAAATCTTAAACTAGAATTCTTCATCTTTTGTCCCCATGATTTTGAAAGTTCAGTCTCTCAGGAGTTGACATTAGAGTTGAAAAGGACTAGAAAGCCGGATAATGAGGCTGATGTGGCTTCATCTGCTTCAAGGGGACCATGAGGGCTCTGAGACTGAAAACAAATAATAATGATTCTTCCATAGTTTGCAAAAAAGCACAGGATGTGCTTATTTGAAAATGTTCCTTCCATGTTTCTTTTGTAATATCCTATCCTGTTATTTCTTGTCTTGTATAAAGCCTGGTGTGGGCTGAGCCTACCCAACTCAGTGCAGTGCCTTTTGAGTATATATATCACAGTTGTCATGATGAGTTACAAAGATCCCCATGACACTAAAATTAGCATCTGAAGTAAATCTGAGGAATCGTTGTTCAAGGACTGAGATGAATATGTCTTTAAAAGTATGTCTGAGTGGGAGGACACAGATGAACAGTGCCTTTGAGCAAATATCAAACATCAGGGATCTTGCTAGGTTGTTGCTTTTATTCTGACAACCGGGAGCCTCCTTAACCCAACTGCTTGAAAACCAACTAAAGACAGCAGATATTCAGAGACCTAAACTTTGCTTCTCATCCCCCCCAAATGACTGTCCAGGCCACTTCAGAACTCCAGAACGGCAGGGCAGCTGGAAGATTAGGTTCATATCTGTAGGGTCAGGATTACATTTTTGATCTCTTCCCTATCTACTGTGTAATCTTGGACAAATTTTGAGCTTCAGTTACATCATTTTAAAAACATAAATGATACATTATGAACAGTAAGGAAATAAACCAATTAATCTTATTGTGGGCTGCCTTTCGAGAAAGGACAATGTCTGGTGTGAACATGGCTGTTCACCCAATTCCCACAGTAGTTGATAGGAGTTACTTAATAATGAGTAGGTAACGTATATTATACATCCGGCAGCAGGTTTGGCATGTACTGATCATTTCATGAATGGCAGAGAGGATGTTAATAATAACGGTAACCAGGAAAAAGACTGCATACTTTTTAAGTGATTTTTGTTTTTTGGTTTTTAGGTTTTTTTTTTGTTTGTTTGTTTGTTTGTTTGTTTTTGAATCAGCCTTCTGTCTCTCAAGGCCCTTTTCATACAACTTGTATAGCTTTTGTCAGGCCAACTCGCTTCCCAAGGCCTAACATTGAGGATGACCTCACTTCCTGCCTTTCCAACTCTTAGCCTGGTGTTTCCATGTGCAGACTGTCAGGTGTCACTAGGGGAAGCAGCAGGTGGCTCCTGGGCACAGACAGCTGAGATCAAAATTTGACTCTAATGAGGGGTTGGGAGACGGTGAAGTCTTTTGAGACCCTTTGTGCAGTAGGTGACTTACTTAATGAAGTGATTACCCAAGAAAGCATTTTGATTTCTCTCTTGAAGAATGAAAAAATTTCCTTTTTAATGAATCTATTTAGCCTTCTCACAGGCATGGTGTCTTTGATGCCTCTGGGAGGTGGCTTTTATCTCTGATAGCTGGGTTTGTCTCACAATGACCAGGCTTTTTATCATTCTGCCAAGTTGATGGCAAAGGTCCAGGAGAAATGTGGGAAACTGGAAAGTCACCATCTTCTCTTGATGGTCCCATTGGCAATGTATGCTGAAGATAATGAATTTAAATTAGTAACTAAGACACTTTTATGAAAGCTTGATCCATTAGTTTGTTTAGCTTTGTGGTGGAAGCCTTTAGGAGCGCTTGCTTTGGCAGGTAAGTGCTTAAAGGCCTGGTGCTGCTAATAGCCAAATGGTACACAACAATCAAGTCAATAAACAGGGCGATTATTAGATAGGAGTGCGGGGACGGGGGCTGGAATAGCAAAGCTGAGTGGCTTGAAATTACACAGTTGGCATGCACGAGGAGCAGCAATCTACAGCTGACATCGCAGCTACACAGTACAGTTTTCTCCCTAGTCTTATCCTGTCCAGGATGATATCGGGATTTTTATTTATAATTCCCGAGTAAGTTGTTATTTTTTTTCTCCCCAGCTGCAGAACCCTGACTTGAATTGTATTTTCATTTTCAACATCAATAGTTCTTTGTATAAGAGCATTCTTTGGCCTGAAAGTTCCTGGCATTTCCTACAAGGAATATAGCTGAGTAACAATTCTTTACAGGGATGGGAGAAATAAAAAATGACAGACTAAAGATGTGCGGTTAAGCTGTAAGAAACCTAGCAGATAAAGCTTGGCAAAGATTTATGCAGGAAAAGAAGTATTGTTTAGCCAAAGACATGGAGAAAAAGGAAATCCCTCCCCCTCCAAAGAGCAAATAGCATAAGCTTCAAAGCCTTACTGAGATGCCGCTGCCTCAGGCAGCCCTGGCAAGGAATTGTGTACCTTGATTTTGTTGTATCAGCAAAGGCTTTCCTCTTCTGATAGTTTTCCAGAATATGTGCTATTAGCCACATGTGTGCATGCCAGCACTGTGGCTGCAGCCTGTGTTCATTAGCATGTGGTGTGCCTTTTATTTAAGTAAACAGAGCTGGCAGTGTGTGCCTGGCTTTTAATATAAATGGCTCTTAATTCTTTCATTTCTATAGCATTTAAAAGCAATTTTATTTTAGTAGCTGTTCTTGTGGTAATATGTATTATGAGTGTGTGTACACATGTGCACACACACACACACACACACACACACACACACATGAGTGTGTTTGCCTTTGTACGTGTATAGGAGTGTGCCTCTGGGTGTGTGTGTTCTTAAAGGTATGTTCAGAAGAAAATATTTCCACCCTGAATGTAGGCAGTATCATGTCATAGGCTGGGGTCCTGGGCAGAATCAAGGGGAGACAAAGATGAACTCTATCCTTCATCTCTCTCTTCTTAACCATGGACATTGTGTGACCAGCTCTTGTCACTGAGCTCTTGTCACCGCGATGGATACTATTTCAAACTATTATCCAGAATATACCTTTCTTCCTTAACTAGCTTTTAGAAGGTAGTTAGTCAGAACAGTGAGAAAAGGTAGTTAATGCATAGGGCAAGCTCTTGATGCCTAAAGCCCTATGTGGCATCACAGCAAAGTGGTCACGGGGTACTTGCTGAGAAGTGAATAAACGAAGGCAAGGCAGAATCACAGGAGCGAAGATGATCTCATAGCCACACAGAGTGAAGGTTTCATAGGGAAGCAGTGGGTTTGCTTGTTTGTTTTGCTTTTCAAAAATATGGAGAAATGTCGGGGGGGGTGCAGTGAAAATAGTAAATTGCAGTTATTATTATTTTATTAGATATTTTCTTTATCTACATTTCAAATGATTTCCCCCTTCCTATTTTCCCTTCCAAAACCTCCCACCTGCTTCCTCCTCCCCCTGCTCACCAACCCACCCACTCCTGCTTCCTGGACTTGGCATTCCCCTATACTAGGGCATAGCACCTTCCCAGGACCAAGGGTCTCTCCTCCCATTGATGACCAACTAGGCCATCCTCTGCTACATATGCAGCTAGAACCATGAGTACTACCATGTGTTTTCACTGGTTGGTGATTTAGTCCCTGGGAGCTCTGGGGATACTGGTTAGTTCATATTGTTGTTCCTCCTTAAGGGGCTGCAATCCCCTTTAGCTCCTTGGGTACTTTCTCTAGCTCATGCATTGGGGAACCTGTGCTCTGTCTAATGGATGGCTGTGAGCATCCACTTCTGTATTAGTCAGGCACTGGCAGAGCCTCTCAGGAGACAGCTATATAAGGCTCCTGTCAGCAAGCTCTTGTTGGGATCCACAATAGTGTCTGAATTTGGTGGTTGCATATGGGATGGATTCCCAGGTGAGGCAGTCTCTGGATGGTCATTCCTTCAGTCTCTGCTTCATACTTTGTCTCTGTAATTCTTTCCATGGGTATTTTGTTCCCCCTTCTAAGAGGGATTTGCAGCTATTAAAGACAATGAATTTGTGAAATTCTTAGACAAATGGATAGATCTGAAGGATATCATCCTGAGTGAGGTAAGCTAATCACAAAAGAACACGCATGGTATATGCACTCACTGATAAGTGGATATTAGCCCAGAAGCTCAGAATACCCAGATACAATTCACAGACCACATGAAACTCAAGAAGAAGGAAAACCAAATTACAGTTATTTTTATTTCCTTCTCTTTAGGGAAGTATTTCTGAAAAATATTTTTGTAGCTCTAGATTCAACCAGTTAATTCTAGCACTATAAATAAATATTTCTCATATTTTCTTGACAAGTGTACAACGACAGTGGGAGTGACTTTAAAGACGTTTCTCTGAATCGATACAAACAGAAGGTTTTGAGAATAAGAAATGTGCTTAAATCCCTTTTGCATATGAAGTAGTATGAAGTTTTTTTTTATGTCTGTTCTTTTTAATAAAAATTATTTGGAAGTTCACAGAAAATAGAACAAGATAAAGAAGAGGCCTTAAGTTTTCTAGTCAAAGATGAGTCATTGTTAAATTTCAAAGACAGGAAGGACCTTGCTTCCTGACATGTGGTCCTGAGATGTGTAAAGATGGCACCCACAGTGACCCTGCTTAGAAATGCAGAATTCAAACACCGCCTCAGGATTATGGAATCATATAGTTTCTGTTAACAAGACTCTTAGGTGGTATTGGGTGCTGATACAGAAGCTGTGCTGTAGGAAACAGAAGCCTGGGAAATGTGATTTACATATAACAAAGTTCACCTGTAAGGAAACCTTTTTTATTCTTTCTGTATTATTCTGATGTACAGTTGAGATGAGAATATGCCATAGAAGAGTGATAGTTGACTATCCTATTTTCCTAATAAAAATATATCCTGAGACTAGACAATGGAGATGTAATGATTAATTATTTACAAGGGATAGCAAAATCATTTAGGTCTTGTACTATGTCTGTATGATTTGATAGGCTGTGTCAGGAGAGTTACACCTGAGGCCTTTCTTAATTCTCCCTCATGTGGGGTTTCTTTCCATACAGAAATTTAAAAGATTCTATGGTATATAAAATGTTTAGAATTTGTACCAAATCCAACACAACCAAACTCCACAGGTGCAACAGCAGGCATAGTGATCTAATTTCTTCTCTGTTGCTGTGATAATACATCCTGACCAAAAGCAACTTAGGAGAGGAAAGGGTTCATTTGGTTTAAACTTGTAGGTCATAGCCCAGCATTGGAAGAAGTCTGGGCAGGCATTCAAATAAGAGCATGAAACAGAAATCATGGAGAAACAATGCTTGCTGACTCACTAACAGGTGCTTAAACAGTCAAGGACCACCTGCCTAGGGAATAGTCTGCCCACAATGGGCTGGACCCTCTTAAATCAATTAACAGTCTCTCCACTCACATGCCCAAAAGATGATTGTATTGATTTCACCTATGGTGAACTTAGTCAAGGGTTTGTTGTGATGATGGGTTGGAGGCAGTATGTGTGTGAGGAATTAGGACTTTTATTTTGCAAGATGGATGTCATACAAGGACTCTAGTTTTTTTCTCAGTTTCCTAGCACAAAAATAATTTTTAGGCTCTAAGACCAGGAAGGAAAAGTAAGAGAACACCCTGGCAAATCTAGTGTGATGACTTTTCATAGAAGCTGGGTTAAGTTTCCTTCATGTGAATCTGCCTTCCCATTTTAAACTGAGAAAAGGGAAAGAAGAGTATCCATGAGAATAAAGTAGTGGAAGAGGTCGTCCGCGCCCCATGATCGGGTAATCATTCCCCGCTTACTTCTCCAGTGAATGTTGAAAATGACACAAGATAGGAAATATTATGATAAAGATTTATAAAATGGAAACATATACTCATCTGTAGATCAAAGACTCCAGATAACCTTAGTAGTCTTACAACAAAATAAATCCTGTAGGTCTTTTCCCCAAAGGAAACATTTTAAAATTCAACAAAATTCCATAGAGGAGAAAATAAAAATGAAAATAAATTATAACTGTGTAGAAACAAATACCAGGCACATATCAGAATTTTTCTCTAAAAAAAGAAGGTTATTTACTGCCAAAAGAAAAGTCACATTGTTGACGGATGGAGAAGATTACGTGGAATTAAAAGAAGTCATATTCAAATTGTCCCTTATGTCTGATGATCTTCTAAATCTGAAATTTGAAACACAGACAGGAAAGAGGCTCTTTGAATTTACTTAAATAGCCCAGGAGTAAGATCATTATTTAAAACACACACACACACACACACACACACACACACACACACACACACAGAGAGAGAGAGAGAGAGAGAGAGAGAGAGAATTAATAATTAAGCTGACACTCTTAGAATGAAACTGAAACCACCATTTTATGTAAATAAGAGGTAAAAGCAGAATATATGAAGAAGAAAATGTTCCATAGCAAATGGAGGTAGGATGGTGCAGTGAAGTCACACTGAATCTCACATAGCAAAGCATGAAACACACTTTGTTTCAGATTTCACATTGTCAATGTAGGACTCTATGTTTAGCTGTCATCTGTTATCATCATCTATCCAATACATCCATCATCATCAATCATTTCTATTTTATATCTCTTTGTTCTATCTATGTAGAGAACTCTCTTGTCTTTCATTTATCTATCTATCTATCTATCTATCTATCTATCTATCTATCTATCATCTATCTACTTGTCTATCTCCTATCTCTATCTATCTATCTATCTATCTATCTATCTATCTATCTATCTATCTATCTCTATCTGTCTATCTCTCTCTCTATCTATCATCTATCTATCTATCTATCTATCTATCTATCTATCTATCTATCATCTATTAATCTAACTATCATCTATCTATCTACTCTCTATCTATCACCTATGTATGTGTACCTATAGCTGAGTGATATTGATGATCACATCCTCCTCTGGTAGTATACAACTATCGTCCATGACAATGGACATTAATCAGTGGGGGTGAAGCTTTTTATTGTGTGTTAGCTCAATTTCTTCATGTTCATGACATAAATAAGTTTTATCTTCAGCAATAGGGTCTTACCATCCGGTTCTGGGAACAACAAGCAGCCTCGACAATAGTTCATGATATTTGGGGGCATCTGTGGTGACCCCGTTGTCCAATGATTCAACAAAGTTTAATCCACTCCTGGCAGTGGAAGCTTTATTTTGTAGCATGAGATGAAACATCTAGTTGAAGCATTCTCTCTTCCATTATATGTTGACTCCATTTAAACACTTTCCATATATTTATATATTTTAGGAATCTTCTGTACTGGTAGGTTTCCATATGGCTTTAATCTTCCCCCATCTTTCATTTATTTATTTATCTATCTATCTATCTATCTATCTATCTATCTATCTCTATCCCTCATCCATCTATTGTATATTCATTGTGTATCTATCTATTGGTACACACATACTTACATTATATGGTGTGTGCATGTAGGGAAGGTAGATAGGTGAATTCTGGTTTTGAATACTATATAGGTAAGTACCAATAGAATTGAAGCTTAGCCATTCAACTCATCATAGCAGAGAAAACAAATCAGTACTGTACTTTTTAAATGTGTTTTTGTACAGGTTCTAATGTAGTCTAGCCTAGCATCAAACTACTTATATAGCTCAGGTTGCTCTTGAACTTCTTATTCTTTTTCTTTTGCTTTCTGAGTGCTCAGATCACAGGCTTATAGTACCATGCTTGACCCACACTCTTCTTAAAAATTAGCTGATAAAAAGGAGAGGCCCTTGGTATTGCAGAGATCATATGCCCCCAGTACAGAGGAATGCCAGGGCCAGAAAGTGGGAGTGGATGGGTTGGGGAGCAGGGCAGGGGGAGGGAATAGGGGGATTTGGGGATAGCATTTGAAATGTAAATGAAGAAAATATTTATAAAAATGCTAAAAAACTAGCAAGGTAGTTTAAAATATGGGAAGGCAGATATGAGATAATAGTGATTGATTATCTGCTATAAATTAAATTTTAATCATTTAGCTTCCTTTTGAAAGATCCAGCTCTGCATTTCTAATAAAATCTTTAGGTATATCAAGGTGCAAAACAAACAAATAAACAAACCATGGCAGCAATAATTAAGGCTATAGCAAGCAAATCTGAACAGAGGCACTGCTGAGAATGTACTACTGTCTATCAAAAACAAAATCATAGGCAAAACACATCAAAAGAAAGGAGAAGAGTCACTTGAGGTCGGTGAAATGTAAAATCTATAATGAAGGCATCAAAGATACAAATCCAGGTTTACCACTGAAGTACAAAGCCAAGGTAATGCTTTCCACAAGCAAGAAGATCATCAGAAACATAATTCCAGCTGCAAACTTTAACATAACATTTTCAGATCATAACAAATAAAACAAGAGATAATTCACTTAGGTATTAAGCAATTCAGAAAGACAAGTTTGTAACTGTGTCTTAATTGTCTACATTGCAGAAAATATTTTTGTCTTTCAACTGTGCATAGAATGTTACTGAAAACAATAGCAGAAAATATCAATAAAACCCCTAAACCTGAAATTATTCAGACTCTGCTTTTTGACATCTGGCACAATAGAGCCTGGAAGAATGACAGAGATTTCAGGGGACTGAGAAATCTTAGAACTGTGTATTATAATTGACTTTATAAATAGCTACTAGCACACACACATCTCTGTTTACTCATGCATAGAATACACGCACAACTCTGTTTACTCATATGTAGGACACACACACACATATACACACACACACACCTCTGCTCACTCATATGTAGGACACACACACACATACACAAACATACACATCTCTGCTCACTCATATGTAGGACACACACACATACACACACACACATCTGCTCACTCATATGTAGGACACACACACACATACACACACATCTCTGCTCACTCATATGTAGGACACACACACATAGATACACACACACACACACCTCTGCTCACTCATATGTAGGGGATGCACACACACACACACACACACACACACACAAACACACACACACACACACACACACACACACACACACACACACACACACATACCTCAGCTTACTCTTACAGAGGCCAGGCCAGGCCACCAGATATTTGTTGTCTTCTGTAACTATATACCTTATTGTCTTGATACAGGGTCTTTCACTGAATCATAGGTTTGCCTTTTCATCTCCACTGCCTGGCTAGCTATCTCTCACGATTCACCTACCTTGATCCTCTAGTGCTGGGGTTCCAAGAATATCCAGCCATGCCTGGGTTTCTTTTGAGATCTAAACTCAGATCCTCATGCTTGCTGATCAAGCACTCTCACCATTGAGCCATCTCTACAGCCCCATAAACTATTAGTTTAAAAAGAAATAAAACATAGCTAATGAGTAATTTAGAATATTCCAGAATAAACATAGCACTCTGTGACATATGTGTACAAGCACAATGTACAAGCACATGTGGAGATAAAATAGTGTTTTCACATGTTCTTATTTGAGTATGTTTTCATATTTCTAAAAACCAATTCACTTTCATTTTCCATGAAATGTATTTTTCATTTATTATCATATTTCTATTTAGTTTTGTCACTATTCCCCTGTTGATTTGCATGAACCCTTTCCAGGTAATGTTACCCGAAAGTCCAAGAATCTATTAAACATTTTATGTATGAAGAAAATTAATCCTTTTTATGCCATATGGATAACCTAGCCATTTTTCTATGTATCTTTTTGCTCTGTTGACTTTCCCTGGAGAGTTTGGTGGTTCTGTTATTGTTATTATTGCAGTAATGAAGAACTAGCTTCCACACACTTAGTAACTAAATCACAGCCAATTTAGCAGAAGACCAGAGTGTATGTTCTTAATCAGTATCTAAAGCTGCCTATTATGGTATGGGCCCTTAACATACCCTTGGCTCAAAAGAGCTGGATGTTCTGTGCAGAACCAGCTTTGTCTTCAGCCTTGTCCAGGTGAAAGCTGTGTGCTCCACTCAACTCTACTGTGGATTTCAAATCCCAGAGGATTAGACGTCTCCTTGATTTCCATTTTCAACTTGGGAGCATTGTTACTCTTCATTGAAAATCACTTAGAAGCACTGTTACTCTTCATTGAAAATCTCTGTCACTATTGAGACCCATTCTTCGAGTTTGCAGCCTCCTTCCTGCCTTCTGGACTACTATCTTTTGTTTTCACCCAGCCATGTAGCTTCCTCTCTTCAAGCAAGTTGCTGTTATCTTCCCCATTTCTACACCTGCTGGGTTGAACCCACTCAGAATGCCAATATTTCAGTCTGGTAAGCTGATCACCCATTGCCCAGAGCCATCCCACATAGCCCATCATGATAACTTTTGGGAAAACATTGCTATTATCCTGGCTCTTTTCCTCCATGTTTGAACCTCCCAATCTTTGATAAAGTCAATTATCTATCCTGTATACATTTGTCCCTGAGTAAATGATCCTACCGGAGAGAGCCAGGCTGTTAGGTAGACTGAAGGGCAGTTATATCAATGATCGCATAGAAACAAACCCTCACGGGAACTCCAGTCATGTGAGCATTCCCTGGTAACCTTGGTTCCTCCTCACCCACATCAGACTCTTAGTCTCCTCCTGATCTTATTCTCACCTCCAGACTTAAGATCTTGCTTTGTCTCAGAGAAAAATGGGTCATCAGAAGACAACTCTCCTCACCTTACCTACCCCCAAAATCCCTTCAAGTTCCCATCAGCTCCCCTTTCCTGTTGTAGCAACTGACTTCTAGATCACCTATACTTTTCATTCTGTTCTCCAAAGATTTTTTTCAGTGACCTTTGGTTGTCTCCCGTTATCTCTTTCACCATCCCTCTGGAGTTATTTCTGTCAGGATCTTATCATCGTTTTTCATCCTACATAGGATTCCTTCTTTGTCTGTGTCCCCTCACCAGCCCTACTCCATCCATATACCTTCTCATGCAATTACCTGACAATGAATTGTGCAGGGGCTTCCAAAGCTCTGCTCATATCTACTCCAATCGGTCACCATGTCATTGGCAGCCTTTCCACTCGAGTCTGACTTACAGGGGACAGGTCCTGTCACGGCTATAATCTCTCTCAGTAGCAGCTTACCTCTGCTCATCACATACCCTCACTTGTGATCACCTTTCTTTGTGCATCTGTGGTAACATATTTTCTTCCCACATCTTCTCACATCTCCCTTTCTATTGTACCTCTGCATTGTTCTCTTCCATTCAAACAACAACAACAACAACAACAACAAAAACAAAACAGCTCTCCAGGCTTCAGATCTTGCCTCATTTCTTTGAACCCCTTCCCTAATTGAAAAGTGTTCTACAATTAATCTCTCTGGCCCTTGTCTTTTCTATAAACTGCATTTTGGTCCAAATGCCCAATTAGCCTCTCAAGTCATACATAATAAGATGTGTCCTAAACTTTACTTTCCAGGGTAAACCTACTTCCTTCTGTGTGTTCCTTGTCACTCTTTGTAAACATAGCCTGCGTTCTTATTATATATTATTATTTATTATATATTATTTATTATATATATAGTTATATATTATTTATTTTATCTCTCTTTCTTGAACACTAGGAGACCATCAATTTTTTTTTCTTTACTCTTGTTTGGGTCACTTACATCAGCTTCTTTCAGTCTTTGGGCACACAGTCTGTTCTTGAGCCCTGCATCATCACTCCCACTGGGGAAGTGACCTTATGCTTTATGCTTATGCTTGAGCCCTGCATCATCCCACTGGGGAAGGGACCTTGTGCTTTAATGACTCTATTTCTCCAACTGGCCTCAAGTTCGAATGTAACTGTAGAAAACATTTTGCTGTTTTTAGAAACACAAATAGCCATCAATTGCACTTCAAAAGCTGAGTTCAAGGATTTATCTCTTCTTGAAAGGGTGCAATCTTAAGTTCTTCTAAATTTGTATGTTCAGAGTTATAAGTGAGCTGGCTTTGTGCCAGTCCCAGAGATTATATGGGAGAACTTTCTGATTTATCAGATGACGTCAGCTTAAGATGCTGTCACAAAGCCAAAAAGGACACTTCAAAGGCTTGTGTGAGCTTCATATTTTATGTTTACTGGGCATGCGTGTGGCCCTTTATGTTCCATTAGATGGAGTAGTTCTAATGTAAGGAGACTGTTAAAGGTTGATATGCTTATATTAAATCAAAGTTTTGCCCAAAGAAACATTTCAAATGTTGGAAATAAAACAGAATTTTGTTACTGTATATTATGTATACATTATACATGTGATATATATGATATAATTAATATAATATAATAACAAAGCATGAGAGGAACTTAGTGTATGATGCAATTCTCCACTCAGCTTTAGCCCTGGAAAGGTGGCAGTTAGTCTTTGTGCCATCAAGCAAAGTATGTCTGGCTTCTTCAGAAAATGTGTTGCAAACTCATCTCCTTTTCCCATTTCAATCTTCTGTGTTCTCTCTTGAACAACGAAATATCTTCTGTTCTGTCTTCTACATCTCTGTCCCTGTTCAGTCTGCCCTCTACCTAGCACCTAGCAGTCTGGGTGATCTTTGAAAAAAAAAAAAAGAAAATACAATACAATGCAATTTATATCCTTTAGTCACTGTGGCAGCTGATCATATTGTGTCACTTATTTTTTAAATCACCTTATAGCCTGTATTCTCTTGTCACTTTTAGAGAGGTGATTTATTCAAGGTCACATAGGCAGAAACTGGGGGAGTTCCAATCTAAGGCCAAGCTACTTCTCATTAGAGCCCACACCTGACCAAATGTGAGACCATGCCCATGCTTTCCCTGGGATGGGCCATTTTCCTCCTTACAGCAAGCTGAACTCTTGCAGCTCAATACTTCATCCGTATTGCCTCTGGGGACCTTGAAAATTACAGTTGACTTCCTTACAATGGTGACCATTTGTTTTTCTGGCACTCAACATCAAAGGGAGGCTTGCTATAGGTAGTGGAATTAGGGCAGACTTACTGGGGCTTCATCCAGATTTCCTAGGGGCTCCACTCAGGTGAATGGGATTTTATACACGCTATTCTGTGATACCCTTGAGATGGACTCAGTGTGGCAGTTTTTTTTTCTCCAAAAGTACAGATTAATTTAGAAAAGTACCAAGGTAATTCTAAGGAAATAACATATTTACATCCTTTTTCTGCAACTGACTGCAGAGAACTCACTGGTCTCTCATCAGTTAATCATAGTAATCAAAGATGCAGGAGACTACTCATTCTTTGTAATTTCCCCACCAAGGTCCACATAAAAACAAGCACTTTCCATTCGTTCTTGCCAAACCACCCTCTTGAGGCCCTTAGAATCATCTTTGTTTCAGTTCAAATCCATCATGCTCATGGTTTAAATGTCAATGTCTTCCTACTGCCTGCCCAACAAAAGCCAGACCTGCTTTTTGCGTTCAGATACTCTGTGATGCTGTCTGACACATTTCCTGCTTCTTTGTTACTGCTGTTCACTTTATGTGTGTTAAGATCTCAGCAATGAACTGGGTAACTCTCCCTGAGCAACACTACTCTTTCTTGTTCAGTATCTTTGTTCTCTGGCTTTCTTGTAAGTGAAATATTTCACCGGTCTAAAAAAAATTTCTATTTAATAATATTTAAAGGCCAAGGGTGAAACTTCGTTGGCATAGTGCCTGCCTAGCGTGTTCAAAGCCCTAGATATGATCCCCAACACCATAAACAAAGCATGATGGCAAACTCTTGTAATCAGGGCTTGGGGAGTGATCAGACATTTAAGGCCATCCTCAGTTACATAGCTAATTGGAGGCCAGTTAGTTGAGACTCCATTTCCAAACATAATTTAAGGTACTACATCAAATAGCACAATGGTAGGTAGATGCTAACTTAATCTTACTGTGTGCACCTGTTTTTCTCACAGCTTCGATTTTCATAGCAGAGTGCCTGAAAAGTCTAAGGAGCAAACAGACTCTTCAGTGGCCTTTGGTGGGTTGGAAGATGATAATGAAGAGAACAGAGGCAGGGTTGATTAGCTACAGACCCAGGTTTGGAGGTCAACAAATTAGGCTTGCTAAACAACAAGAGGGGCATTTGTCCAGCTCTCATGGAAAGTGAAGAGAAAGCAATAAGCCCATTGATAATACATCAATGTGTGTTGCTCCTGAGCCACTGGGAGAATTAAAGCTGCTGTTTTATCCTTGCAGTATCAGTGTCAGCAGTGTGTGGTATATCCCTCAGAACATCCTTTGTCAGTAATTTGATTGGTTATGGGATTCAGGGCCTGTTCTAGAGAGATTGGACACCTCTTCTAGGACTTCCAGTTTAGACTGTAGACATTATGCTGTGAACACATACTTTGAGAGAGACAGGAATGTTCTGACAGTATTTATATTATTTATCTCTCAGGCAACTTGAGATTTGGGTCCTATTATTATACCTCAGTGTCTCAGTGTGTAGTATAAATTAGCACATATTACATTGTTTTATAATTACCTCCCCAGTAACATGATGACAGTGCACTGTGTTAGAAGTGTTATACAAAGTAAACATTATTACCATTTTTATGATTCTACTCTGAAATTTCATTTAAAAATATACAAAGAGCTTAACAACCTAAAAATGACATAGAATGCTGCAATAGTACAGGATGTGTTTGCATAGCCCCAGTGGCTGTCAGGGAGTGCCGCAATGAGCTTCTCACTGGAGCCTGTGTAGATTTGTATTGCTATGGAAATTTTCAGGCAGATGACATTAAAGCATCTTGAACAAAAAGTGCTATGTTCTTTATTTTCATTTTTCTCTTTCTTTTCTTTATACACTGTTCAGCTGGCAGTGAATGTGATTACATCATGACCTTCACCTGAACTCTGGGGTCCTGACTATACAGGTGCCAAAGTTAGAATAGGGGTAATTATTCATCTCTCAGCTATATGTTCTAGTGCTTCTGGCTCTATTGTTAGTGTAATAAACAGAAATGACATTCAGCCAACAGTTTTCTTCTCTGAAAATGGCATGACTTCTATGGTACCTATTGAGTATGATTGTTGGGAAGTAAAACAAGATAATGAAAGTTATAAACATAAAATTTTCCTGTAGCTGATAGTCGCTGTGCTGATTAATTGCTTTATTCTTGAATAAAATTAGCTCCATGTTGAATAGGTCAAGAACCAGAGTCAGGTCTCCATATTATGAGCAAGGAGGATTTCTCTGTTTCTAGTTAGAATGGTGTTTTTCTGAGCCAGCTCTGTGGATCTGTGGATATTTGGGGGCACAGATACCCTGATTATTTCCATATATATATATGCATATATAGATCCCACCAAGTTGACAACTAACTCATATTTAAAGACAAAAGTCTAATAGTCAAGAGGTGGAAAGCTTAGGTATTTGACATCATTTCTTCAGCCTCTCTGTAAGCCATCAGGCTTTCTGACTTTAAACACTTTTACTGTCTATTTGGACACCCAGGCTGTTTTAGAATAAGGTATTTGTTTTCTGTATCTTAGAAGAACTAGCTCTGGTGGCCTGGCCCAGCCTTTAGGATTGATAAGTACTGAGTGGGACACAGCACACAGCGATGGATGAAGTCTAAAGACCAATGATCCTTGGTCTTATAATCTTATTTGTGCTTTAACAAGCACTGGTTTCCTTTCTCTTAGTATGTATGCTTTAATAAGCACTGGTTTCCTTTCTTTTACTAGTTTGTGCTTTAATAAGCACTGGCTAGTTTCTCTGTAATACTCTCTTACTATTTCATACTTTAGTAAGTACTGACTTCTTTCTGCTGTAACTCTGTTACTATTTCATGCTTTAATAAGCACTGGTTCCTTCCTCTCTAATTTCATGCTTTAATAAGCACTGGTTCCTTCCTCTCTAACTCTCTCTTACTATTTTGTGTGAATAAGTGCTGGTTTCTTTTCTCTCTCACTCAAGGCCCCCTCACTGGCCAGGCAAGAAGCTTGGAACTCATTAACATTTTGTGAAACAGAGAGAAAAGAAAGGAAAAGAATTAAAATCTTTTACACGGGCAATATGCGCACACATGCATGCACACACACACCCACACACACACACACACACACACACACACACACACACACACACACACAGAGGTCAGCCCCGACCACCCGTCTCAGCAACTCCACAAGTGTTCACCCAAACTTACAAACACATACCTATACTTCCATATCCATAAATACATTTGGTGGAAGGAGCAAAAGCTCCCAAGACCAAGTTCCAAGCACCAATGCAGGAAAAATTCATTCATTCTGCATGAAAAAGATGCTCCAACCTTTAAAGCTCTGAGAAAGAAAAAAGCCTCTTCCTATTTATTGTTGCAAGTAATTAAAAAAAAAAAAAGCCCTGTGTCTCATTGTCCTCATTCTTGGTTCCTGTATATTTTGAGAATAAGCGATCACATGGTTTTCCAAGAATCTTTACATTCCACAAGTTACTAGCAATTTTAAGACACTAATTTAAGTCATAAATTGATAAGGAGTCACAGCAGAAATGTTTACATATATTTCTATTAAGGCGAATATCTGACTAAACATTCATAGCCTGTTACTAGCTCTATAAGTTCATTAATACCAGTCAATATTTTATTTTTTGCCCTTGTAGCTACAATAAATTGTCCATTCCTAGTTTATGACCTTTAGTTATCTGTTAGTGGTCTCTCAGCTTATCCTAGAAGGAATTTTTTTCCCTGATCGTAAATCTGTTTTAAGCCTGGTTTCTTATCCTAGTGCAATTAGCCTGTGACACATGAAATTTTACAGAACCCTATTTGCAGCTTTGTCAGAGAGCTGGAAATTACTTGTATAAATTTAGGATTTCTGTAAAATCATTATCAGGAATTATGAATTATCAATTTGTCTACACAGCATCACTACATGAGAGTATTTCTTTGTTGATCTCCAGAAAATCTGTCCAATAGGGTAGGCCAATGCCTAGGAATCACTAGATTATGTAATAATGAAAGGAAAGGCATATCAACAACAAGAATAAATCCTGAAATGAGATCTCTGAAGTTCCAATTCAGAGCTTACCCATCACAGCCATGCAAAACAATGGGCCATCTCTAGAAAAGTCATTTGTCAGTTTTACTTGTTAGTTTTAGCCTCTCCTAGATGGCTCCTGACAAACTACTGCTTTCATCTGCCTGGACACTATCTCTCAGTGAGGACGAGGTGGAACTGGAAGGTTTTTCAAGTCATGGTTACAGCAGCTGAAAGATGAGGTTAGAGACTTGGATTTTCCCTCACAGTGGGTCGTCTTCACCCATTACTGCTATCACTGGATTTTTAATCTGTATCCCAGGTTCATATGGGGAATTCTCATCCCATCATCTCCAATGCCTAGGAGCCTCCATACACTTTCAGAACAAGTCAGGAACCCTTTGGTGTCCTCTAGCCCAATAGTGCATCTAACTTTAGACCAAATTTAGTATGATTCTCAAGTGGAAAGCTCTCATCTAAAGGTGTAGAGATAAGGTCTTGAGTAGAGAAGGAAAAAAAAAAAGGAGTAAGTAGCATGTGCTGCTGATCCTTCATGCTGTGCTGCTTTCTGGTTTCAACTTTCTGTCTGGATGATGATGATGGTGATGGTGATGATGATGATAATAATAATGATGATCATGATGATGGTGATAACAATAACTATATGTCCAGGGTCTCACGCTATAGCCAAGGCTGGAGTTTTTGATTTATTTGTGCATGTGTCTGTGCATGTGCACCTTATTGTATATATGGGTAGAGGCAGAAATTGACATCTACCCTCTACCTTCAATGGTAAGATAGGGCTACCCAGGGAATAAAGATTGGGCTAGTTTAGGTAGTTTACTTGGGGGACCCTGTCTTACCATCTCATGAATACAGGACTCACAGGCATACTGCCACATCCACCTGACCTTTACTCAGGTTCTAGGGATCCAAACTCCTGATTGTATGGTTACACAACAAACATTTTGCCAAATGAGCCCTCTCCAGCCCTGCAATTGTTTAAAACTAAAAACTAAAGTTGACTTTGTTTTTGAGGGTAATAGGATGAAAATGCTCTTTTATAAATATCATAGCCAAGAGCAAAACAATTAGAATTAACATTTTTATTAAACTTCCAGTAAGGAACAAAGTAGAAAGAGAAAATTAAGTTTATATTCTGGGGAAAAAAAAACAAAAACCTTTTTGCCTTAGTTAGGTTAGGAGATGCCTAAGGGATTTAGTGCCTTTGTGATATGGAAGAAAATATGAATAAGAGTATTTCACTTGGTACTTGTGTTATAAATTATAGCAGATTGCTGAAATTCATGCAAAGATCTACTTAGTCTCTATTTTTCATTATCATACTGACAAATGTTATCACTGTGTGTGGATAGAAAATAATTTTTTGAAGACCAAGAACTTTTCTGTCTTGTCCTAATATTATTTATGAATGTTTCAAACTTGATGTTCTGTGAAATTGTTTGGACGTGAAGGCACTTTAAATACCACAGTCAGCTTGAACACAGCAGGGTGAAGGAGACTATCAGATGCCTATTCTGGGTACATTGGCTCCCATTACAGCAAGGGTCAGCAAAGTATGGTGGTTTTGTTATATCTGGTTGGTAAATAAAGTTTTATTAGAACACAGCTCTACACATTTGTGTATTGTTGGTGCCCATTTTCATGCTACAGTGTCAGGGTTCTATAACTGTGATAGAAACATGCTTCACAAAGCTATGGATTTTCTGATTTGATTTTGAGTGAGAATGAGTTTGCATGCATGCCTATATACATGTGTGTTCATCTGTATGCAAGTCCACATATGGACATGAGTATGTGGACGCCAAAGGACAACCTCAGGTGCCTTCCACATTTTTGTTTTAAGTGAGGGTCTCTTACTGGTCTGGAAGTTGCCAAGCATGCTGGATCCCTGGAACCGACCTGTCCAGCTCTGCAATTACAAGTATGTGCCATCACCTCTGACTTTTTTTCTTTTTTTAAATGTGGATTCTTGGGATCCAACCTAAGTCTTCATGATAACAAGGAAGACACTTTCTAGCTGAGCTGTCTGCCAGTCCACCCTCTTTTACAGACAAAGTGTAACTTCTGCTATAGATGCAAGTTTTACAATTTGACCTCTGGTTTCAAATGTATAAATTTCAATGGACTTCTGCAATGACTGCTTGCTTCTTTGAGTCCCTCTCTCTGTGTCTCTTTCTTTCCCTCTCTCCCTCTTCTTCTCCCTCCCTCTTCTATGCATCACTGAATATTTTGTAGTTCCAATAAATCATACTGTTATAGATTCTGTATGCTTGTTGTTATAAGCTTCCCAGTAATCATGGCCATACCCTGAGGGAGATGACCCACAATCTGTGCTTTCAATAGACACGTAACAAAAGTCTAAAGAAAATAACAATCTAGATAGAGTCAATCTAATGGCGAAATAGTGTCTCTCAGGATCTGTATAATGCTTTATATTTTTTTCTAATTAGTTTGACAGTTACTCAGTATGGTAACACATAAAGAAACTGAGGCTCAGAGCAAGTATTTCCTTAAAGCAATATGTTCTAGCAGGTAAATCCAGGCTTAAATCTGAATTTGACCCAAAAGTCCACAGATGTCCTTTCTCCAGCCACATCTGGTATCTTCCCAGGTAAGCTGCAACAAGTCAGACAAATTCTACAGATTTGTACAGAAAGCAACTAGTCATTTTCCCCTCAGCTCACACCATCTCTTGCTGCATGTGGAGGTCAAGTAAATACAATTTTTTTTTCTAGCTGTAAAGCAAGAACATGAGTTTCTTACCCGACTGCTATTCATATCTCATGTCTAATTTTTTTAAAGTATATCTTCGGAATGGTGATAGAGGTCAATGTTCACACTTCTTGGGAGATTTGAGACATTTTTTTAAAAGTAGAGTGAGACATCCCCCCATCAGAATTTCATCAGCCTGTGATTTTTCAAAGAGGTACCGAGTCCTTCAAAATGCCACAGCTAAAGGTTGTTGGGGGCACGGGGAATTCGAGATCAATTATATGAGTAGCCTGCTACAATTTATCATTTGAAGATAACATCTATGTGAATTTAAAAAGAAGCTAGTCAATATCACAGCACAGAGATAGGACATGGCCAGTGTAAGAGTATTAGAGATTAAAAAGGAAGAAGTAAGCCTTCTACTCCCACCCCTCCACGGATGAGGGATGGCAAGTAGATGGAAATGCCAGGGATGCTTGCTGATTAAGCTTAATTGTTCAGGATAAAGCAATGAGAAGGCAGGGATTGTTCATTTGCAGATTTAATGCTGCCCTGTTCATCCTGGGCCAATAGCAAAGTTAAGAATAATGGATGACAGGAGTGGAATATATAGTAGCCAAGTGGAAATCAGCTTAATTGCATTAGTGTGGCTCAGTTTTTCTTTTCATTGTCAAGGTGAATTAAAGATATCTCTAAAAATAACCAAGTGCTAATCTCTTGAAATTCCTATAAAGTTAGAACAGCATTAAATGCATTTATCAATTGGATTCAGGTAGAAGTGAGTAGGTGTGGACTGGATTCTCTCTTTTAAAGTGTTTCATCCCCTATCCAGTGGCTTCTTATAGATAAAAATGTGCTATAACAATGAAAACAAACTGTAGTAAGTGTGTATATCTATATTGCTAATTATATACATGTGGTAAACAAAACTGGGTCTGGAACAAAATTAAAAAGCTGATTTAAGCTGGGCATCGTGGGCATTGTGACACATACCTTTAATCCTAGTATTTGGGAGGCAGTGACAGGTGAATCTCTGAGTTTGAGGCCAGCCTGGTCTACAGTATGAATTTTAGGACAGCCAGGGCTGAGCTAGGGAAACCCTGTCTCAAACCCTTCCCACCCTCCCCTCCCCCACACCAAAATAAAGCAAGTTTACTCACTGATTTGTGGTATGGGAATCCACTTGGCATCATTTTTGCTTCTGTGGGCTTCAAAGTATCAAAGTGTTTACATCGAGGAATGAAACATGCAGGGAGTCTCTAATTGCCCAGGATTTTAAGGTGGTGGTGTGGAAGAAAGGCCTTCTAGTCTGTTTTTGGACTGTGATCAAAGATGGAGTTCTATCGCATGGTAGAAGCAAAATCCTGTCCCTTCTGTAATTGGTTACCTTGGTGAAAAGCTACAGTAACTTTTATTCTCCTGTAGTAATTGTTGTCTCTGAGGTTTACTGGCTCAATCTGCTAACCCAGGCAGAGTCCTGGAGGCTTCTAGCCTCTGTACAAGCTTATGTAGGCCTAGAGTGTTTTCAGTCTCTAAGACTTAACGCTGAATATACTCACCCTTTCTAGTTCTAATATCTGGCTGACTGGCTCAATTCAGCTGTTCTGCCCAAAGTCCTCACCAAGCTGACTGATTCAAAAATGGCTTCTTTTGTGTCCTCTGACTGAATTGCTGTGGCTGGCCTCAAATTAACTCAAGCAATCTGTTGTAATCTTCTGGGTCCTTCTCATTCTCTAGCTTGTCTGGCATTACCTGTGTCTAGCTTGTTCTTTCTTCAATTTATCTCTGTAAAACTCTCACAGTAAAACTGACTCTCTCTTTTTCCATCTCTGCTCTACCCCTCAAGAATTGTCTTCACCCTTCTCATGTGAGTTGGGTGCATCCTTTTCTGTTAATTTATCACTGTCTGTCACTCAATTAGACATCACTTTCAAATATGGGCATGGCCTTCCACAAACTAACTTTACCTTCGTTGTTTGAGATTGCAGGTGTGTACTAAGGGTGTGTCTGTATTCCAGCCAGGGGCACTGAAGGTGTGTGCTAAGGGTCAAAGCCAGAAACAGGCTTTTCTGGTAAACAGCACAGTCATGGGGTTCACAGTGTGATCAAATATCCGGGAAGACGGCACAAGGTTCGGTTTGCAGTGTCACATCAGTGAATGGTTTTGAATGAGGCTGCCACCGAAGGCAGTGTTTTTTTTTTATATATTTATTTTTTTTTATTACATATTTACCTCAATTACATTTCCAATGCTATCCCAAACAACAACTCCAAAGCTTCTGCAAGGCAAAAGACACTGTCAATAAGACAAAAAGACCACCAACAGATTGGGAAAGGATCTTTACCTATCCTAGATCAGATAGGGGACTAATATCCAACATATATAAAGAACTCAAGAAGGTGGACTTCAGAAAATCAAATAACCCCATTAAAAAATGGGGCTCAGAACTGATCAAAGAATTCTCACCTGAGGAATACCGAATGGCAGAGAAGCACCTGAAAAAATGTTCAACATCTTTAATCATCAGGGAAATGCAAATCAAAACAACCCTGAGATTCTACCTCACACCAGTCAGAATGGCTAAGATCAAAAATTCAGGTGACAGCAGATGCTGGCAAGGATGTGGAGAAAGAGGAACACTCCTTCAGTGTCTTTTTATTCACTGGGTGTGTGGTAGGGGAGGCAGGGCTTTCCATCTTGTGTCTGGAAGCCAACTATCTCTATCTGGACCCTGACTTCAGCTTCCAATTGGGAACTTCCTGCCGTTCAGGATGTAGGGTGACACAAACAATGAAAAGAGCTCACAAAGAAGAAAAGTAGCTGAAGAATGAATTCAATGGCTCAGAACCACTGTCCTCAGCCATGTTTATAAAGGCCAGTTCATCTTCCTTGCATGCAATGACAGTGTTTGTGGATGTTGTGTTAGTCACAAAACTGTGGTTAACATCCTTCTCTAGGAGGCTAAGCAAAATATCCTCATGGCAGCAATCATCACTAATGGGAAGGATGCTTGCTTGTTCTACGTTGACTTTTTTCCAGGTTCAATGGAAGTATTTTGGCTCTTTTGATGATAACTTTCATGTTGCTGTTAGCAACATATTTCTGTAATGTAGCAGTGAACTTGAGGTTAGAGAGATTTGGGTTTAGTTCTGTTACTTTTCAGTTGTGACCTTGGCCTTATGAAGAGGATTTAGGAGCACAAGAAAGAGCAGTGGGGACAGCTGCAGTACTGAGAGATCAGCTTCAAACTTTGTCTTTCTCGACCTGTTTACTTTGAAATGAATTGCATCCATTTTTATCATCACCTTAAACACATTTATGAACACTTTTAGTGGGGGATCCTTTGTATCAGTGGGATTTCAGAAGAAGCTAAACCTTGGCTCCTTGAGAAATGACAGCTGTTGACTTAGATAAAAGGTGTCTCGGCTCTCTCTTTAGCAGGTGCCCTGTTGGTTTGTGAGGAGTCTGTATCTGCTCTGAGTAGTATGTCATCTATTTAAAAGGTGAAACCTCAAAATAAAACAGAAGTAGATTTCAGTCCTGTACCTGCCCTTTGTATGTGATCTGATCTTAGCTCTCCAAGTCTCATTTGTTTCACTTTCTATGGAATGAAAAATGTCTTGCAGTACCCTGTGGCTTATATTTGCTGCCTTTTATCAGGTATTTAATAAACTACAGATATTTTCTATGCCACAGATTGATTCCCTCAGGCAACATTAAGGGGATCCATTATGGCTAAATATCTCCTTATTGATAAATACTCTAAAGACTTCTATAGCTAGGACATACATCATATTCAGGTTTTATCTGGCTGTCTATTTTTATTCTGTTTACATTTTATTTACGCATGTATGTGTGTGTGTGTGTGTGTGTGTGTGTGTGTGTGTGTGTGTGTGTTTATGTACCTCAGAGGATAACTTGGGGTAGTTGTTTGATTGGTTCTTTCCTTCTACCACATGAGTCCCAGGGATTGAACTCAGGGTGAGGCTTAGGGTTAAATGCTCTTACCTGTTGAGCCATCTCCCTGTGACTTGAACAGTTCAGATAAAGACTGCAGACAGTTTTCTTAGCATGATGAAGTATTTTCAGCTAGCTGGGCAGTTTACTTGATGCAACCTCAGTCTAAAGATTCAGTTATATGAAAAGGGCTTAGTGAATAAATATGATTTCTAATGCTAAAACTCAAGGCAGTTGGGTGTGGAAAGGAATAAGTGATGTTCTAGGTCGTTTTCAATTTTAGAAAAAAATTATAATGTTTTAAATTGAGATTTTTCACTAAGGGACCAGCTAATAGAGTAGTTATTATAGGGTCCATTCTTACTTGATTGACACTCCAGCTCTGATATTTTTTTAAATGCAATATCAATTCACAGGTTTTACCCATTATTATGTTACTATTCATCCATCCAATTATCAGAGTCACTCTTTTTGTGTAATATAATATAGCATATATTTGATAGGTCCTGTATATGTTCTGGTATTATGAACATAGAAAAGTAAAATGGCCCCATAGTCAAAGAGCAGGCCAGTGGGATAGTACACATGTGCCTAGCAGTGACAATGTGACATGACTTTACAGATGTTAACTTCATAGAATTTGGGGAGATATGGCACTTCTTCTATCAGATAGGACCTCAGTTGGGGGATGCACATATGGGGGACCCAGTAGAAAGCTAGGGGATGGACATGGGGGTGTTATATAAGGCAGGATCTGCAGGATGGCAACATAAAAGACAAGTAAGAGGGGCATCCTGGGGCATCCCAGGAAGAAGAAATGCCCAGAATATTCCAGAATGTTCTAAGATTACATGACTTGCTTTTATTTTAACACATATTTACTTAGTTGCTTTCTGACTGCTTTGATTTAAATCTGATATTAAGATTCCATAGTCTAGCATTTAATAATGGGCTAAGTTGGGACATTAGGTGGGTTTAGAGTTTTGAAGAAGCAGAGGAGAAAAGTGGGGATTAAGGACCCCTGGGAAGGTGGCTCAGTTGATGAGATTGGCTGTACAGCTGGCTCATGTTGGTGATGCCACCTTACTGTGTTGCTGAACTGTGTCTTTTTGTTTTTCCTTTCTGGGACGGTATCAGTAACAGGATGGGGACTGACGTGAAAGATGAGCAAGATGATGCACACAGTAGGCCTAGAACACTGTCAGAAACACAGGAAGTAAAGCCTGCTTTCCAGAGTTCTCACTGGTATCTGTCTCCTAGAGGGAAGGAAACATTAAAGCCTCTCTGTGGGGCCTATACACATTTGGGAAAACTGATTCTCAAAAGTACCCAGTGGGAGTATTTCTACCAGGTAGCACTTTGTCTGTATGCATGTGTGAGGGTGGAAATGGGGAAGAACAGTTAGAGTGGGATGAAGGAAAGGAAGACACATTACTGCATGTTCCAAAGACGAATGCAGCTCAGCCTTTGTCAGAGAAACTGCTGCTTTGTTTGTTTGTTTGTTTTTGTTTTTTTGGAGACAAGGTCTCACGATGTAGCTCAGGCTGTCCTGGAGCTCACTTTGTAGACCAGGCTGGCTTCGAATTCAGAGTTCCATCTGCCTTTGCCTCTGCTTCCTCAGTGCTGAGATCAAAGGCCTGTGCCACTATGTCCATATGGGTGTCAGTTAGTGGCTCCTAACTGGTCTGAGTTCTGAGAATGAAAGACTGTCCAGTGCTCAGACATATGATGGTGTATCTGTATTACCCCCTCCAAGGCTCAGGGAGCCTTAGCAGGGGGAGGGCTGGAAAGAATAAAATAGCTGGAGAGAAGGATGAAGTGCTAGGGAATGCTGTCTTCCAGGAATAACATGGCTGCTATGTGTGTTTAGGTATGTGTACACATGCGTGCATAGGCGTGCTTGTCTGTGCATGTGAATGCAGAAGTTGTAGTTTAGAGCTTGATGTCACCCACTCTGACTCTAGGTTTTGAGACAAGGTCTCTCTCTGAACTTGGAACTCAACATTTTAGGTATGCTGCCTGCCCAGCAAGCTACAAAGATCCGTCGGTCTCTGCCTTCCACCAGCACTGGAGTTAGAGATGTGCATCACCACTCTGCCTGGCTTTTATGCCTACACTGGGGATCTCAACTTGCATCCTCATGCTTTCAGAGCAAGCACTTTACACAGTGAGCCACCTCCTCAGCCCCTATTGCATTGTTGACTAAAAGACCCCCAACGTTATCAAATATTTCACAGAATGTCCCGTCTCTTGAATTTCTTTGTAGACACAGCTGTTAGCAGGGGCTGCTTTTCTCTTAACATTTGGTGTTCCCCGAGCCCAGAGTCAGCTCAGCTTCTTCAAAGTCAGCTTCGCCTTATGTCGAGTATTCTTTTCCTTATGGAAAACCTTTCTCCTCAGAACTCCCAGCCATCTGCTTACCACACCTGTGACCCTATCTACTTGTCATCGTTGACAAATCTCTTGGCCTCCTCCCTTGTTCGCTGAAGCCTTTGATTCCTCGTGGCTTGGATTTCATCTTCACGAAAATCCTTGCTATTATTGCGGGCAAGAGTTCAGCCTCAAGATCTTTACCTTTTGGCCTATGGCCAGCTTCATATTCATTCTACTTCCTGCGCTCTTGACCCTCTATTCCTTGAATGTGATCCACAAAATTACAAACTTCAGTAGACTGATCTTCAGGCGGAATCTTCCTGCTCCAGGCTCTTATGTGGTTTTCGCTCTGTGTGCAAACTCACTGCAGGTGGCTGTTTCTCCTAATCTATGCGCGCTCTTGTCACACCTGCTGATCTTCTCCTGATGGTTAGGCTCAGCCTTGCTTCCAGGTTGATGACTTTAAAATCATCAGTGATTCCTTACCTCAGAACACATTAATAATTCTAGATGAGTTCATGTGTGCCTTTACAAATATATAACAGTGGGGGAAAAAAACCAGAAATTGCTCCTCTCAATAAATGCACAAATCTCATTCATGTTTATCAGTTCAAAGAATTTAATCAACTTCTTTCCAAAGTTAATACGTATGCTCAAATACCTTATGACAATGACTTGAAATTTTAGGAAAAAATAAATTTAAATGAGAGACAGAGAGGGAAAGCTATAGAAGGACTTGAGGGGTATTTGTTATTGAATGCTACGCTAAAGTATTCACTCAGTATAAAAAATGGGGGAAGAAATGGGCCCATCTTCATGTCAAATGTACATTGTAGTGGTCCTCAGGGTAGAGTCCAGGTCTTCACATGACAGTCAAGGCTTGCCCATATTCACATTCGTGATGTTCCTCTTAACCAACAAACCCACAGTCACCAATGGGGCTAGTTCATACCATTGCTGTTTCACTAATGATGCTTCCTCTGGGGGTTTCCTTCCTTCACATGGTTTGTCTTCATCCTTCCTTCCTTCCTTCCAGTTTTCATCAAGCAGGGCCTGTTTCAGATGCTCCCTGCCCTTCTGACTTTTCTTGACATATTTCCTTTCAAGTGCCTTCATCCTGCCTGTGTCCTCTGTTTACATTTCTCTTGCCAAGTCTCATGGCAGCCATGGCCATGCTTGGAACTTCTCAGCTACTCTCACCCAGATTCACTCCCGGCCAGCTGTGCTCCTGAGAGGAAAAGGTACCCATGTCTATCTCCATCACCCTAGCCTGGGTCCCTAAGACAGAGCAAGGCATGAAAAGACCAGTGAGAGTTTTAATGGTGCTTCTGAGAGGGGCCTGGCTGTTTTACCCAAAATTGTTAACACTAAAGCAGGTCTCCTTGGCCACAAGCCTGGGGAGGACAGGGCACCCCAGACTCTGACAGCATTTTATGCATCTAGCCTTTTCCTCAGGTCTGAGAATAGCATTTGAAAATATGTATCTCTCAATTCTGCCAATTTTTATCCCTCCCTCCCTCCCTCCCTCCCCTCTCTCTCTCCCTCCCTCCCTCCCTCCCTCCCTCCCTCCCTCCCTCCCTCCCTCCTTCCTTCCCTCCTTCTGATCCCCTATTATGCTTAGGGGTTATCTTCTAAAACTCAGTAGCCACTATCAGATCTCTGTACTAGATCACAGAATACATCTAAATGAGAGATTCTAGCATCCTTTCAGCCTCTGGGAAATGCTGGTATATGGCATCATGGCATCTGAGATTTATTTTTTGCCTAAATTGTTTCATTTGTCCAAGGTGGGATGACAATGATCTTTGTTATCAGACTATTTATTCAAGGATTTTCTCATTCCTAAATAAGCTTCAAAAGCCTTAAATTCTGAAGCTGTTTTTTTTTTCTTCAGAGCTTTTTTTTTTTTTTAAATATATATTTAGGGCAAAGACATTAAAGGAAACTAACCATACACACACACATATGTACACATACATGCACACGCACACACATTCACAGGCTCATGAGCACACACAGTATATGCTATTGTTAAACCCCACAATGGCAGTTTTAGGCAGGGAGTTTCAGGTTAAGGCAGGAAGAGTCTTGTGAAGGGTGTGGCTGGCTCTATGAAAGAGAAGGTGGCATTTTGGAGGTGCACCCAACCTTGAGTGGATAATATCTTTTCCTTAGATCTCCAAGGCTGATCAAGAGGAGAAGCCTGATAGCCTATCCACAATGGCCCCTGAATCAAAGAAAAGAGAAGTTTCAAGATGTTTGAGGATTCTTGTTGATGTCCATGACCGTGCAGGCTCATAGAACCTTCGGAGTGGCAAACCCATCCCTCAGATGGGCAAGTCCAGGTTCACAAACACTAAGAGGTGTTCTTACAGTGACACTAAGCTGCAACTTGTCAGGAATGTGGGCTGAGATTCACCCACACACACACACATGAAGTACAGCTTTGTCTACTGCCTTCTCGTGTTGAGACAACTCTATTGAGATAAATTCTTACACTATTCAATTTACCTATTTAAGGAAGATAAGTTGATAAATTTAGCCACTTTTGCATGTTCATGAGATGGGGTTTTACCATGTAGCCTCAACTGGCCTGATACTGACTCTATGAGGTAGATTACCTTCAGGTTCACCAGAGTCCTTCTTCCGTAGTCTGTTGAGTTCTAGGATTACAGTCATTTGCCCTCCGTGCTTAGCTCAATTTAGCCATCTTAAGTGAACAGTTTAGCAGTTATAACTGACAAGCATCACCACTCTCTTTCTAAGCCTTTTAGAGCCCTGAACAGAAACTCTGAACCGGAGAGGCCCTAGTTACTCAGGCCTCCTGCTTCTAGTCCCTGAGCCCCTACTGCAGTCCTCCATGCTCTGTAATACCCTAGCCCCAGGAGCCCTCCATGTCTCAGCATCTCCCAGTGCCTGGGATCCTCTAGCCTCCGTTATTCCCTATCTCCTAGTATCTCCCCACCTATGGAATCCTCCTTCTCCTAAAATTCAGTAGTCCCTGGAAGATGAAACTAGAAATAACAAATAATAGGAAGCGAGCAAAATAAACAGGACCTGAGTAAACAGACCAGAGTGTGGAGCATAGGGGCAGGGGCTGTAGGCCATGGTGGTGGAGGGTGGGACAGGGCTGTAGACCTGGGTGCTGGAGGGTGGGACAGGGCTGTAGACCAGGGTGCTGGAGGGTGGGACAGGGCTGTAGACCAGGGTGCTGGAGGGTGGGACAGGGCTGTAGACCTGGGTGCTGGAGGGTGGGACAGGGCTGTAGACCAGGGTGCTGGAGGGTGGGACAGGGCTGTAGGTCAGGGTTGTGGAGGGTACAAACAGGGTTATCTTATCTCACTCCTTCCATGCTGTGTGACCCTGGTCAGGCTACTTATTCTTACTCATTCTTTTTTCTCCTACTTCACTCTTCCTTTGTAGACTTGAGAGGTTAAACAGAATCCACCAATGGGCAGTGCCATGAGGACACCAGGAATTAATACAAGGAGCCATACTGCCATACTGATGACAAAACTGTACATAAATGTTTGCTCTTGTTACTTTAGGTGCAAGATTTTTTTCTTCCATTTCCTGTTTTTCTGATAATATAGTCTATCATACTTTCGGATTGTATTCTCAGAAGAAATTTGGTTACATTCCAATGCTCTTCTCTTTCCTTTCTACTCTATTTTCTCTCTTTTTTTGCTTGGCAATAGATGGGAATCTGGACCTAGTGGTTTTTTGAGGATTAGCTTTAACAACCTCTGCTTTTTCTACTGTGATTCTGTTAAATGTACAAGAATCTGGAAGTAAGAGTAATATTGACTTCAGTTTAAGATACTTGTTCTATCTAAAGAAACCAACCCCTCCCCCTTGGAGAATGCAGGAGGAAATTGTAGTTGATGGTCTTGTAGCATACAAATGGTTGCTAAGGGGGAGTGGCTTCCCTGAACCCAGGTTGTGTCTTTCATCTTTGGTCCACAGGAATAAATCTTGGAGCCAGGTGTTTGGTCACTTATTAATTTGATGCCAAACTTTATATGCCCCAGTACAGGGGAAAGCCAGGGCCAAGAAGTGGGAGTGAGTGGGTAGGGGAACAGGGTGGGGGGAGGGTATAGGGGACTTTTAGGATAGCATTTGAAATGTAAATGAAGAAAATATCTAATAAAGATAATTTTAAAAATTGATGCCATTGTGAGTCAGAGTTAGACTTTTGTCACCAACTCATTTATTTTTCGTTTTTATTCATTTATCTTTCTTTATGTTATATGTATCCTTGTGTGTATTTATTCTGTGTGCATATAGAACAAGAGAACAGAAGAGGGTATCCGATCTCTGGAGCTCAAGTTAAAGACAGTGATGAACCCAATATGGGTACCAGGGACAAGATCTGTGTCCTCTGCAAAAGCAACAAGCATTCCTATCTACTTAGCCATTTTTTCCAGGCCTCCTTTATTTATTTTTTACAAGGCTAAAGTTTGTGCATTTTCTTCTGGTTACTGAATGAAAAAGATGAATGAATAATTTGATTACATGCCTGCAGGGATATTTAATAAACTAGGCTGTTTAATAATCTAGGGCAGGTGAATATTACTAGAACAGAGACACTAAGGTGGTTCACAGAGGGTTAGAAAAAGGTAGGTGCTATAGATTCACACCCTCCATGGTTTCTTTGCACCTTTTGGACCCCTAAAGTGCTTGGCCTATGCTTAGCACAACATGATGACCAAAGACCCCTTTATGCATTGAGCCTGTTCTTTCACCAAGAGGCCTTGAATGGCACCCACACAATCCAGCATCCTGCCACTTCCTCCCTCCTGGATGAGCATGACTTCTGAAGACCCAACCACATCACACCAACATGCATAAACTTCACTGCTTGTGCAATCTGGCAGACCCTCAACAGCTCTTGCATTTATTCCCTTTCCCAGTGTACCAAAGACAAAAGATTGCTGTTACTTTCATGTGTCCAGGATATTCTATGATAGCTCATCTGGCTTACATCTCATGAACTTGCCTATTATTATTATTATTATTATTATTATTATTATTATTATTAGGACCTTGGTCTTGGTTGTTACCATCATCTGCAGTGGAGCTTACACAAATAGGTTCAGGCCGGCTGCTGTATAGCCAGAGACCAAGACAGGAGTAATCACTCTTCACACCAGGCGTCTCTCTGTCCTCACAGACAGCTAATATCAGCATATGGACATTCTTAAAGGTCAGAAGTGCCGGATGGGCAGGATTTCATGGGGTGTGCTCTCATGATGCTTTGCCACCATTAGGTGAAAATTGGTGAACTGTGATTCCCAAAGACAAAAATGAAAATGTTACTTTATGGCAGTGTTTGATTCTGAAATTGAGCCCAGCAGGACAAAAACCAAACATGTTATCCTGAATTTCCAGGTATCTGATATAGCTAAATATGGAAAAATACTTTAAAAAATATCAAACCAGCAATCTTTAACAGAAGGATGTAACAGGACACATTTGTCAATCATGGGAAGATCAAAATGTCTCTTGGAGTTTAAATCTGAAGATATTTGTTCTGGCTGGCAACATGTTTGTTTGATACATATGGGAGAATTTGACTCAAAAACCCATTTCCCTAAGCAACAAAGAAATAAAAAGGGTTATGGTGGGAAGCAGCTCATGATGCCACAATAGAGCACTGACCACTGCGTAGTGTGAAATCTCGTGATGCTTTGCTGCTTTTCTGGGGTTTGGAAGTCTGAGACCTGGGACCTAGCACAGCAAGGCTCTGGTGAGGAGTCTTATTCTGGGTTACTGGCAGCTGGCCAGCTCAGCCTCACCTAGAAGGGAAAGAAGGTCAAATCTCCAGCGTCTCTTCCAAAGGGTGTTAGAAAACCATGTCAAGCCCTATTCTTTTGCTTGCATCTAGTCCTAGTTGCCTTCATCTCTAGACATCATTGTGTTGGGGGCAGGGGTAGAATTTCAACGTGTGCACTCAGAGGAACACAATTCTCTCCACAGCGATGAGCTATATGGTGCTTTATAAAAATTGTTTTCCTCCCTCTCCTTCCCTCATCCTATTTTTATTTACTGGGTTTTCTCTCCCTCTTCCCCCCTTTTCTCCCTGTTCTTCCCATCACCCCTCCTTGAGGCACAAGCATCTGCGAGTTAAATAGAATTGGCAGATACATTTGGTTCCTCTGGAAATGTTCCCAAGGAACAGCAGAACCAGTGGTTGAAGATATGAAATGCTAGGACTTCTGTGTGATGTGGAAAGGTGAAAGCTCTGGCCCATCTTTCAGGAGAGACCACAGCATCCAGTTCAGAGTTGTGTCACCCGTGTCCACATCCTCACATCTGGATCTGCTCTGACCTGTATGGAATTTCACAATATGGTGTGCCCTAAATTCTTAATGTATTAAGTGAAAATGTACTAAGCTCTAGCCTGTACCGTGTAGAGCTGTGCGTGCTGGATGAGTTCCTTCACATACATTCTCTTAAGGGATGCCTAATGATTAAGGATTCTCATATGACTAATCCTCCTGCGCTCCCTTATGACGGATTGGGCTGGAGCTTTCTCAACATCTCGGTTCATCATCAAGAAGGCATTTCTTTGTAAGAAGGACACATTTTGCCTGCACACTCACACACATAGCAACCTACCACCCCCACCCTCACATGCATACATACACACCAACCACTATACACATATACTCATAAACACATATGCAAAACAACAAACACAAAAACACAGGAATATACATGCACATGTAATGCTCTCACATACATGCATATATACTAACATGCAAACAGTGAATATACACACACATACACACACACACTTCTCTTTGGCTTTTATAGTCCTAGGCTCTATAAGCATTTGATTGTTTTCCCCTTGATTTAGGAAGAAACTATAATTACAGATAAATGGAAGATGGTACAAAGTGCCAATTTTGGAATAAGAAGACCTTGACCTTTGAATATGCTTCCAGCATGCTGATGAGAAGTGATCATGTCTGTGCCAGGGGCACCCCATCCCCACTCTCTGTCTTTCTTGCTCTGTCTTTCAATGGTGCCAATGGTCAAGTCCAAAGCTTTGTTCTACCTTCTCCTATGAGAAAGCATAAAACAGTCCATGTTTTGTCATCCTCCTTAGATTTTAAAACTAAGCCTATTATGTTTTTTTTTTAAATTAGTTTTACACTTATGGTACAGCTGAAGGCACAGGCATGGCACCCACATCTCTCCACACATATTAGCATCTCTACCAGATGGTACATTAGCTGCAGTCAGGGAGCATACTGTGGATGGATCATAGTCATCTAAAGCCTTAGTTCATACCAGGACTCATTCTTGTTGGCAGTTCTATTAATTTGGATGACTGACACTGACAGGCAGCCATCATCTCACCAGTAGCTCTCTGTGTAGCTGCTGTACTCTAAGCTCTTGCTGGATTTTTATAGTTTCAATTTAGAGATTGCACACACTTAAACTTTAAAAAAAATGTAAATACGGCCCATAAGGAAAGGAAAGTATAGCTGATTTGAAAATACCAACCAGCTGGCCGCCACTGCTGTGTTCTCCTCATCTCAATTGCTACATAGCCAGGAGGTCAGGCTGGTAACATTGCCCTGCAGGTTCTCTTAAAAGTATGCAGAAAGCCTGTCTGGAACTGCTTTCACATGAATATATGTTATCTTGTCTTAACTGGGGAGATTTCAATGCAGTTTATAGGGGACCACAGTGAGGACTCTAGTTGTCTGAATGGTGTTGTCTTGGAAAGATATGTAGGATGTTCACGTGCTCCTCCTGGGAGTAGAGAAGGGGGCCCAGGAGCTGCTCCAGATGCAAGACCTTAAGATGAATTGATAGAAATATCTGAAAGGGTCAAGAACCTTAGAGCCAGTGGGTCTTTCGCAGGTATTGGGTCCAATCCCTCACTTTGACAAGATCTATGGTCTCAGGAAATGTGACTTGTCCCGAGCCACAACTAATTAACAGAAAAGCCCAGAGCTGTGCCAGGGTGGCTCGGAGCTCTAATATATGCCGCAAATGCAGAAGCTGAAATTTAAACAAATATCCCACGTGGCATAGATGGAAAGTTCTGTTTCAATTCTCAGCATTGAAGACATTTTAATAAAGAAAGAACAGAATGCAACTTTTGACCAGCAAGCCCATGTCCCTGATTCATTGCTCAGAGTAGAACATGGGTGTATATGTTTCTTGATGTCATGTGGACTCCTTCTAAAATTCCAGAGATTCTACGTGCGATACTGAAGTCTGTCCCCGGAGGATTTAGAAAGAATGAGAGAAAATGCCAACAGTCCTTGGTCAGAACACGACTCACAACAGCGGAAGCACGGTCTTCCTTCCTTTGTTCCTTCCTTTGCCTGAACTCTCCCCACCCCCCATCTCTGTATCCAGCTTTCTCTGGGTTATTTTTTTCTTGCGTAGGAAAGCCTTAAATAATGAATCTGGATAGATCATATGTTATTAAGAAGAATCTTTGCAGGCACCTCTGTGTGCTGCCTAGACCACACACCACAAGCTAATTTTCATTTGTGCTCTAACTTAATGACACTGATCCCAATCTGGGTTGGTGGGGGTTTACTCCCGAAGTCCTGTAGATGGAGGTTGGTGGTGTGTGAAGAACCATTCTGTCACATCAAGTTTCATTTGAAAGTCTATAAGTATACATTTAAAAAATGAAAACAAACCACTTCACTGTCCTAGGGACATAAATCATGTGTTTTCATTACCTCAAAAGACCACGAGAAGATGAACTCTAATATTTCAAAGACGACAAGCAATTTATATGAATGAATCACAATCTGAACTCCATTCTACCGGAGCCAAAATACACTGCAGCAAGGTTTCAGATGTTTCTTTAACAACAGCGAATAACCATATAAATACCCATGCATTCTGCTAATTTCTAATTCACTGGAGGCTTGGATGGTTGCAAGTAACTGAAGCAGAAGCTATAGGAAGAAACAGGTTCAAGGTGGCAACAGGATGCATCTGCCCAACTGGGAGCCTTGGGACCTGGAGCCTAAAGTACAAAAATATGAGGATTTGGTTTAAAGGAGCCAAGAAAACTGAGATGTCTGGGGTGGCACTGCTGTTTCAGTAGAGAGAGTGGTACCTGAACAGATGTCATTGGTGGCATGGGGAGTGGATACAGATTTGGCGAGCTGTCTGTTCCTGTACATGTCACAAGCACAGCAGCCACACATGAAGTCATTGGGTTGAAATTTAAATAAGTGTTAAAACCACCAGTGGAAAGGTCCTTTCAAGTTGAATTGCTTGTCTCCAAATCAAGGTTTTAGTGCTAAGTAATTGTGTGCTCTTTCTAAGTGCTGTAAAAATCTCTGAGCCTCAGTTTATTATGACCTATGGTGCCTACCTGCTAGAGTGGTCCAATAGGTAACCCAGTGTTGAGATGCCACACATGGGGTGATGAGCACCGTGTCTGCTGTGTACATACAGCAGACATTGCCGTCCATCAGCTGTGCTGCTGGTCCTTTGTCTCAGCAGGAGTGTAGCTCACCTCCCTGTCTCCTTGAATCTCAGCAAGTGTCAGGTTAACTATGACTCTGCTCAACATCTTCATAGGGCAGATTCAGCCTTAACCACTCCAGGTTCTCACTCAGACTCGGCCTTTTCTTGCTTCCTGGCTTTGGGGAGGACATTACTTTGAGAGAGACCACTGCTCCAGAATGTTTTCTTCAGCCAGAACCCTTCCTTAAGCTCCGACAGCTTGTCTCACCCATGCCAGAGGTCTCCCTGTGCTGTGTCTTGTCTCACCCATGCCAGAGGTCTCCCTGTGCTGTGTCTTGTCTCACCCATGCCAGAGGTCTCCCTGTGCTGTGTCTTGTCTCACCCATGCCAGAGGTCTCCCTGTGCTGTGTCTTGTCTCACCCATGTCAGAGGTCTCCCTGTGCTGTGTCTTGTCTCACCCATGTCAGAGGTCTCCCTGTGCTGTGTGCGGTCCAGGCATTCTCTTCCATCATTTAGACCAGTATCTTATGGTTTTATTCTCTTCTGTTTTCTAATTATACATCACCTTTTATAGCCCTTTCTCCATGAAAAAAATGCAGTGTTTGTCCTAGTCTCACTTTAAAATAATCTCAGTTGTGTGTGTGTGTGTGTGTGTGTGTGTGTGTGTGTGTGTGTGTGTGAGTTTTAAAAATATCAGCTATTTCTGTTGGGTTGTTTTCTCTGGGTCTCCCAGATCTTTGAAGATGTTAATTCTGCTTTGATTCTCCTTTTAATCAGATTTTCTTTCTGAAGCCCTCTTGAGTCCTATTGAAACTGTACGCGATTATACCTTTCCCTAAGGATGGAGAGAGACAATCTTTATCTTGGCAATGCCTCACTGTTCCACCCCCACCCATAGCCTAATACTATAGACGTTGTTACCTCCTCTTTCTCTTCCAGGACCCAGAGGGGTGACTCCATTTCATTCTCTTCTCCCTCCCGTATGCCTGTACCACAGTGTACCTCTTATACGTGGTGGTTGAATGAAAGCTGAACAACCAAGATAAGATTGTGGCAGTTTGATTTTCTAGAGGATTTTTTTTTTCATCTTTATTTTTGTGCTCTGTCATGGAATTTTTAGACACGCAAGAGCCAAATTAGAGGCATGAGCTAAAAACAAAGCTTACTATAAGACATTTCGACAGAGCAGCTCGGATGCAAGGCCATGAGTCTTGCATGACTTATAGAGAGCAAGAGTTTGGTTAAAACTCTGAGAAATCCTCTCTAGGGCTTTGTAACCACCCTCTTTGTTGTTTTGAAAATACATTCGTTCAAATCCTTCGATGCCTGTGAAGTAAAGAGATGGATTGGTTTATTTGAACCAAAGTAAGCGTACCATACCAAATGACTCCTTCAAATTCAGAAGAGGTGGCAGCCTCCCAGCCATCATACAGTGGCCCGAGGGAAATGAGCCAGGAGTCCCCCTTGGAAAAAGTTGACAGGCATCCATGACAGGCAAGTGCTCACTGCGGGCCGCAGCCTAGTTGTCAGCTGTGACCATGGGTGAAGATTGAATCACCTTAGAGGCAGGTCCTGACTAGTTTCTCATCTTGAGGAATGGTTGGGTATCCCAGCAGAGTGAAAAGGACGTCAGTGTGGCTGTGAGCACAATACCAATGTGATTTAGCCCTCAGCTTTTCCTGCTCCAATCAATTCCCTTTCCTACAGCTCGAGTGATTTTTTAAAAACAGAAATTGGATTGTGTCACTGCCCTGATAAAAGTCCAGGTTCCTTGATGTGGGCCGAGAGGTCCAGTGGGAAGTTGCCTGAGCTATGCTTTCTCTCTAGCCCTGTTTTCAGTAGGCAAAGCTTCCTGGATCACCCTCTGCTGCCATGTGGTACATCATTTCTCTCTTCTCTGCTTCACTCCTACTTCAAGTGTCAGATGAATCGGCACCTCCAAAGACTTTTTTCTGAACAGAGAAATGTTCTGTGACCCTCCTCTGTGACCCTCTCAGAGTATGTAAAATGCCTTGCGAGAAAGTCTCCTATCTTTGGTAAAAAAAAGTTATCCAAGGTTTTATACGCTGTGAGGTCCAAAGTGGCAATTTGCTCATTATTCTGTCAGGCTCAGTAAAGACTAATTAATGTTTTTTTTTAACTATTTAAATGCTTTTTTAATTTTATTTAACTTTATTTAAAAAGTTGTGTGTGTGTGTGTGTGTTGGGGTGGGAGAATGTATACATGAGTGAAACTTTCTATGGAGGCCAGAAGAGGCTATATATTGAAGCTGTAGTTACAGTGGTTACAAATTACCACATTTGTGTGCCAAACACTGAATTCTGGTCCTCCAAGAGAGAAGTACATTTTCTTAGCCTTTGAACCATTATCACCAGCTCCCAACGATGTGGCTCAGACTGGCTTCAAACACACGACCCTCCTGCCCTCCCCTCTTCAGTATATCCTACACCACTGTATGATACAGTATGATACAGCCATCATACACCGCTGCAACTGATGGATTAGGTTCTTAAAGGTCACAGTTCAGTGACTCTCTCTCCCCTTCTAACTCCACAGAGACGGAAAAGGTTTCTTCTCCAGTTTCTCCTCCGAATACCCACCCACATTCCTTACCTGATCAATTCATAGTCTTTTAAGATCCATTTTCGTTGAGGTAACTCTTTATACTGGTTAGAGAAGGTTCAAGGACGTATCTCAGTGGAGACGTATTTCTCTATCATGCAAGATGTTAATAATGCCTGTTTGATGACCCACTTGTAACTCAGGGTCCCTTCTTGATCCCTGGGTATGTTTCTGTGGTTTCTAAGTCAGCAACAAGCTAATGTAGGGGCAGATGGTGGCTCTGATGCAGATGTAGAGGCAGATGCTGGCTTACTGCATGTTTCTACTCAGATGGATGCTGTTACACTCAAGCTTCATGTGCAGTCATGTAGCCATGCTTAAATGAGATGAGGATGTGGACATGTGATCTTGTTGTGTCCAAAAATATGAAAAACTGTATGAATAGTGCTACCACCACAACCTTTCTTTATACCTGGCTTCTCTTGTGTTTACAGCCTTTCACTTCCACCGGTTTATCCACCACCACTCTATGGTCATACTGAAGGCTTGCAATGAACAAGCTGCTTTTTGTGTGAGCTAGTTTTATGCCAACTTGATACAAGCTATAGTCATCTGAGAAAGAGGAGGGAACCTCAACTGAGAAAATTCCTCTATAAGATCCCAGCAGTAGGGGATTTTCTTAATTAGTGATTGGTGGAGGAGGGCCCAGCCCATTGTGGGTGGTGCCATCCCTTGGTTGATGCTCCTAGGTTCTATAAGAAATCAGGCCCAGCAAGCCATGGGGAGCAAGCCAGTAAGCAGCACTCCTCCGTAGCATCTGCATCAACTCCTGCTTCAAGGTTCCTGCCCTGTTTGAGTTCCTGTCCTGACTTCCTTTGATGGTGGAGGGTGATATGGACGTACAAGCCAAAAAAAAAAAAAAAACAAAAAAACAAAACAAAACAAAAAAAAAACCCTTTCTTTCCCAGGTTGCTTTAGCCATAATGTTTCTTCACAGCAATAGCAACATAAACTAGGACACTTTCAAAATAGTGCATCAGGCTCTCTATCTCTGACTTGATTGCATAAAAGAAGTACGACAATGACACTGTGACTCTGTTCCTTTATCCGGATTTTTGCTGCAAGTGACGTTGCCTGGAACACTCTCTTGAGACAGACTGGCACAGAGGACATTGTTGGCTGCTTGAGTTCTTTCATTAAATTGTGGTGCTTTTTCTTCTCATACCAAAGTTACTAAGTCTTGTTAACTGTGGGTCTCCTCCTAAGACCTCAATTACCCAACAATAATTCTTATTTATAGGTTGACAGCTCTTTAGGACCGAAAAGAGTCTAATTTTATTCCACTGTGCTTTATTGGGAAATAAATCAAACTATGTTTCTTAAGAAAAAAAAAAGATAAGTGAGTTTTCTAGTGACTTGCTATAGCCATTTTTTCTCTTTTCTATAAATTAAAATATTTGGATGTCAGTAATTATCGAATAAACTGGATTTGACTGTTTTCAACTTCAAGGGCCTTTCAGTTGACGTTATAGCTAATAAGAGACGTAGGAATTCAAATCCCATGTGTAGCATGTTAAGTGGGGTGACTGACAGATAATTTAACTTCTTTGAACCTCATTTTCTAGACTTTAAAATAGAGGTGATGTGTACACTTTGATAGTGGAGTTACATTCGAATCAAGCTCGTTGATGCTTAGGAGGCACACAGCATTTGTATCAGAACTGCCACAAAGGACAAGCTGATAAGGGCCTAAAGGTTCAGAGTGTCAAATGCAAGTCTCTGATAGTGACTATCAGACCCTGAACTAGATCTCACACTTTTCTGTCTTGGGTTTCTGTGTTGTTTTTAACAACCCCACCAATAATTATGTAATTGTACTTTGAACACAATGAACATAAATCAAAATCTGAAAACCTAACTTCTAGAAAAGACTGAACCCAATGTTTACAGTGGTAAGGTATTTTCATCTTCATCAGGAATTACTTTTAGAAAGCAGGTGTCTCTCTGACCTCCATCCCAAAGAGAATGCTATGGTCTGTTGAGTGAGCTCATCACCTGGTACACATCTCCAGGTCAAAGCACCAAAGTGCAGATTTTTGCATTCCCCCAAATCAGTTGCTGTCTTCAATCTAGGGTACAGTGTGGAGGAAATGGCTGCAGCTTCATTTGGTAACAGATGGATTAAAGCATGTCTCAGTCAGACACATGAGCAGAGAGGGACTGAATTCCTTGATCTTGCTGATGAAAGTGACACCATGTCCCATGAATGCCCAATGCATATTAATAGGCCTCAGTGTGACAGATACACAGCTCCTTGATTTGGGACATTTAAAGATAGTTTCTCCCTCGGTGAGAAATTAACAATTGGGTTCATCTTCACCCTCCTTGGGTTCTCAACTGTGGCACCTCTCCATGCACCTTTCTAGAATGCTCTCAGCTCAGAATGGGTTGCAGTGCACCAACTGGCTTTGTACTTAAGCATTCCGATTTAATGCACCTTGCTTTTACTCCTGACGCCAGTGACCATTCACCTTCCACAATGTCATTACAGGGCAATTATACTCTGATTCGATTGCTCCACTAACCATAATTCTCTTTCCTCTTTTTTTTAGATATCGATGAGTGTGCAGCAAAGATGCACTACTGTCATGCCAACACGGTGTGTGTCAACTTGCCGGGGTTATATCGCTGTGACTGCATCCCAGGATACATCCGTGTGGATGACTTCTCTTGTACGGGTGAGGAATAAGGTTCACGGCTGCTTTGCTAAGTCATCCTTGCTCTGCACCATCTCTGTACCATCACCGTTATCTTCTCACGCATACAGTCCTGCTATTCACCCTAGCATTCTTTGCCTGCCTTGCTTCAATATCATCTTTTGAGAAAAGAATAATGACATAAGCAATTTTGTCTGCATAACTGATTCCCACAGCCAGTACTTCTGACTGTGTGTGCGAACATATACCAACAGGTTATGTGTGTTTAAATCAAAGCCCCAGTTGCCTATGGTAACACTGAGGGACCAAGAGATGGGAGTTCTAAAAATAGAAAGTGTCACACTATTCTCTTGCCATCATGATGAAATGGGTATTTTTTGAATATAAGAAAATGTCAGGAAAGATAATCATTAGATGGTCAGGGGTGGTGAGTGCATTTAGTCATCAGAGAGTGGGCATCTGGAAGCCAGTCCGGATTACTTGGTTAAGGTTTACTTATTGTTAGTTTCTCATCTCTTTTCTCTGTGCTAAAACACTAGCCTGCAGCCCTATGGATCTGAGTCCCTGTCTCTGCATGAGGGGGGCTCTGACATGTCATAGATCTAATTTGTAGTTGTATTGTATTTCTGTGTGTGTGTATTATGTGTCTCTCTGTGTGTATGTATGCATATATACAGCTTCATAAACTTTATGACTATAAAATTATCTCGAAGGCAGCATCTTTTGGTTTCTGCACTCAGCTTCTATCTCTCTCCCGAGTTTCTGAAATATACATTTCATCTGTTGTTCAAGTTTACAAGAAGTCATGTTCTACCTAACATGTGTAGGACAGAGCTCTTAATTTCCTTCATTTTCTGCATTTTTAATGAAGCTGTCAGTAATGGTATAATGTGCCCAGTTCTTAGAGTTAAGCATTTGAAGCTTGTGCCTGATTCTTTTTCCTCTCTTGGAGCCATGGATGATTGCATCTGTACTTCTAGTTTTGTGTGACTCCATCTTCCCACACTCCCACTGCCCCTAGCCTTTTCACTTCCACACACAGCTATTCCATTCAGGAAGAGTTGACTCAATCTTCTACTCTACCATAATCCATTCTTCATATAACAGCCAGAGCACACTTTAAAAAAAAAACACATTTTAATTTCTCTCTCTCTCTCTCTCTCTCTCTCTCTCTCTCTCTCTCTCTCTCTCTGTGTGTGTGTGTGTGTGCGTGCGCTCACATGATGTGAGTGCTTTCAGTGGCCAGAATGAGCACTGGACCTTTCTTCCTCACACCATGGAGCTGGAGTTACAGGTGTTTGAGGTCTAATGGTTATGAGTACTGGGAAGCAGGCTCTGGTCCTCTGGGAAAACAGCACCCTTTACCACCAGGCCATCTCTCCAGGCTCTTAGAACACATTTTATGAACTGGAAGTATACAAAACGTGCTCAAAACTCTCTAGTATATCTCAGTACACAGAAAGCCCAATCCGATCTTTATATTTCAATGGAGAAGCCTGGTGGTTTTATCCTTTCGGCTTCTAACTTTATCTTGCAGCATTTTCCTCCCACCACTACAGGATGCTGGCCTTCACTGTATCTTCTCTTTCCAATAAGCTTGTTTCTGCATGGGCTGTCACTCCTTGTTGGAAGCTTCTGGAAATTTCTTCATCTTGGGTCTATATACAGGGAGTTCTGTCCTGTTGAAATCTCAGCATAAAAATGAGGCTTCTACTGAGCAATGTAAATAACCTATGCATTTATCCTGCATAGGTTAAATGACATCTGAATTTAATCCCATGAGGATGAGATGATCATATAGAGTATGTATATGTGTGTGTATGTGTGTATATATATATATATATATAAAGTGTGTGTATGTGTGTATACATATATATATATATATATATACATATATATATATATATATATAAGTGTGTGTATGTGTATATATATATATGATTTTTTCCTTTCGCTTTCTACACTGCCCTGATGACCTACAACAATTGCCTGATGCAGACAGTGATCAGTGAATAGTTTTAGAGTAAATGAATGCATTAAAGATATGAACCGTAAATGACCTTTCCACTTCAGAAACCCTCAGATATAAAATCTTGCATCCACTTACAAGTTATAAAAATTAGCTCATATATTATACATGAAGGCAGTTGTCTTAGTTAGGGTTTCTATTGCTGTGAAGAGATACCATGATCACAGCAACTCTCATAAAGGACATTTGTATGGGGCTGACTTATAGTTTCAGAGGTTCCGTCCATTATTGTCATGGCAGGAAGCATAGTGGTGTGCAGGCAGGCATGGTGCTGGAGAAGGAGTTGAGGGTTCTACATCCAGATTGATAGGCAGCAGGAAATGACTGAGATAAACTTCCTTAAACAATGCCATACCTACATGGCCACAAATTCCAATAGTGCCACTCCCTGCGAGCCCATGGGTGTCATGTTCTTCCCAAGCACCACAGTAGTTAATGTGACACTTAGCCGGGAAAAGATACTGTGCTGTTAAAAATAAGCCCAAGCATGAGAAATTTCACAGCTTTATCTACTGCTGATGAACAAGAGAGCCCTGCTTAGCATTGTGTTGGGGTTCAAGGTAATGGCAGAGTCACCGTGATGAAAACTGGGGAAAAGAGAACATGGAGTCCCCCTGCAGCTATGAAATGCCCACTAGGGAGCAGCAGCGGTCGCCATCTTGGTCCGGGACCCGCCGAACTTAGGAAATTAGTCTGAACAGGTGAGAGGGTGCGCCAGAGAACCTGACAGCCTCTGGAACAGGCGGAAGCACAGAGGCGCTGAGGCAGCACCCTTGGTGGGCCGGGGACAGCCAGCCACCGTCCGGACCGGAGGACAGGTGCCCGCCCGGCTGGGGAGGCGGCCTAAGCCACAGCAGCAGCGGTCGCCATCTTGGTCCCGGGACTCCAAGGAACTTAGGAATTTAGTCTGCTTAGGTGAGAGTCTGTACCACCTGGGAACTGCCAAAGCAACACAGTGTCTGAGAAAGGTCCTGTTTTGGGCCTTCTTCTTCGGCCAGGAGGAGGTCCAAATACAAGATATCTGCGCACCTTCCCTGTAAGAGAGCTTGCCAGCAGAGAGTGCTCTGAGCACTGAAACTCAGAGGAGAGAATCTGTCTCCCAGGTCTGCTGATAGACGGTAACAGAATCACCAGAAGAACAATCTCTAAACAGAGTCAACTATAACTACTAACTCCAGAGATTACCAGATGGCGAAAGGTAAACGGAGGAATCTTACTAACAGGAACCAAGACCACTCACCATCACCAGAACCCAGCACACCCACTTCGCCCAGTCCAGGGAACCCCAACACACCTGAGAACCTAGACCTAGATTTAAAAGCATATCTCATGATGATGGTAGAGGACATCAAGAAGGACTTTAATAAATCACTTAAAGAAATACAGGAGAACACTGCTAAAGAGTTACAAGTCCTTAAAGAAAAACAGGAAAACACAATCAAACAGGTAGAAGTCCTTACAGAAAAAGAGGAAAAAACATACAAACAGGTGATGGAAATGAACAAAACCATACTAGACCTAAAAAGGGAAGTAGACACAATAAAGAAAACTCAAAGCGAGGCAACACTAGAGATAGAAACCCTAGGAAAGAAATCTGGAACCATAGATTTGAGCATCAGCAACAGAATACAAGAGATGGAAGAGAGAATCTCAGGTGCAGAAGATTCCATAGAGAACATCGGCACAACAATCAAAGAAAATGGAAAATGCAAAAAGATCCTAACTCAAAATATCCAGGAAATCCAGGACACAATAAGAAGACCAAACGTACGGATAATAGGAGTGGATGAGAATGAAGATTTTCAACTCAAAGGTCCAGCAAACATCTTCAACAAAATTATTGAAGAAAACTTCCCAAATCTAAAGAATGAGATGCATATGAACATACAAGAAGCCTACAGAACTCCAAATAGACTGGACCAGAAAAGAAATTCCTCCCGACACATAATAATCAGAACATCAAATGCACTAAATAAAGATAGAATACTAAAAGCAGTAAGGGAAAAAGGTCAAGTAACATATAAAGGCAAGCCTATCAGAATTACACCAGATTTTTCACCAGAGACTATGAAAGCCAGAAGAGCCTGGACAGATGTTATACAGACACTAAGAGAACACAAACTGCAGCCCAGGCTACTATACCCAGCCAAACTCTCAATTATCATAGAGGGAGAAACCAAAGTATTCCACGACAAAACCAAATTCACGCATTATCTCTCCACGAATCCAGCCCTTCAAAGGATAATAACAGAAAAAAACCAATACAAGAACGGGAACAACGCCCTAGAAAAAACAAGAAGGTAATCCCTCAACAAACCTAAAAGAAGACAGCCACAAGAACAGAATGCCACCTTTAACAACTAAAATAACAGGAAGCAACAATTACTTTTCCTTAATATCTCTTAACATCAATGGTCTCAACTCGCCAATAAAAAGACATAGACTAACAAACTGGCTACACAAACAAAGACCCAACATTTTGCTGCTTACAGGAAACTCATCTCAGAGAAAAAGATAGACACTACCTCAGAATGAAAGGCTGGAAAACAATTTTCCAAGCAAATGGTATGAAGAAACAAGCAGGAGTAGCCATCCTAATATCTGATAAGATTGACTTCCAACCCAAAGTCATCAAAAAAGACAAGGAGGGACACTTCATTCTCATCAAAGGTAAAATCCTCCAAGAGGAACTCTCAATTCTGAATATCTATGCTCCAAATACAAGAGCAGCCACATTCACTAAAGAAACTTTAGTAAAGCTCAAAGCACACATTGCGCCTCACACAATAATAGTGGGAGACTTCAACACACCACTTTCACCAATGGACAGATCATGGAAACAGAAACTAAACAGGGACACACTGAAACTAACAGAAGTGATGAAACAAATGGATCTGACAGATATCTACAGAACATTTTATCCTAAAACAAAAGGATATACCTTCTTCTCAGCACCTCATGGTACCTTCTCCAAAATTGACCACATAATAGGTCACAAATCAGGCCTCAACAGATTCAAAAATATTGAAATTGTCCCATGTATCCTATCTGATCACCATGCACTAAGGCTGATCTTCAATAACAAAATAAATAACAGAAAGCCAACATTCACATGGAAACTGAACAACACTCTTCTCAATGATACCTTGGTCAAGGAAGGAATAAAGAAAGAAATTAAAGACTTTTTAGAGTTTAATGAAAATGAAGCCACAACGTACCCAAACCTTTGGGACACAATGAAAGCATTTCTAAGAGGGAAACTCATAGCTATGAGTGCCTTCAAGAAAAAACGGGAGAGAGCACATACTAGCAGCTTGACAACACATCTAAAAGCCCTAGAAAAAAAGGAAGCAAATTCACCCAAGAGGAGTAGACGGCAGGAAATAATCAAACTCAGGGGTGAAATCAACCAAGTGGAAACAAGAAGAACTATTCAAAGAATTAACCAAACGAGGAGTTGGTTCTTTGAGAAAATCAACAAGATAGATAAACCCTTAGCTAGACTCACTAAAGGGCACAGGGACAAAATCCTAATTAACAAAATCAGAAATGAAAAGGGAGACATAACAACAGATCCTGAAGAAATCCAAAACACCATCAGATCCTTCTACAAAAGGCTATACTCAACAAAACTGGAAAACCTGGACGAAATGGACAAATTTCTGGACAGATACCAGGTACCAAAGTTGAATCAGGATCAAGTTGACCATCTAAACAGTCCCATATCCCCTAAAGAAATAGAAGCAGTTATTAATAGTCTCCCAGCCAAAAAAAGCCCAGGACCAGACGGGTTTAGTGCAGAGTTCTATCAGACCTTCAAAGAAGATCTAACTCCAGTTCTGCACAAACTTTTTCACAAGATAGAAGTAGAAGGTATTCTACCCAACTCATTTTATGAAGCCACTATTACTCTGATACCTAAACCACAGAAAGATCCAACAAAGATAGAGAACTTCAGACCAATTTCTCTTATGAACATCGATGCAAAAATCCTTAATAAAATTCTCGCTAACCGAATCCAAGAACACATTAAAGCAATCATCCATCCTGACCAAGTAGGTTTTATTCCAGGGATGCAGGGATGGTTTAATATACGAAAATCCATCAATGTAATCCATTATATAAACAAACTCAAAGACAAAAACCACATGATCATCTCGTTAGATGCAGAAAAAGCATTTGACAAGATCCAACACCCATTCATGATAAAAGTTCTGGAAAGATCAGGAATTCAAGGCCAATACCTAAACATGATAAAAGCAATCTACAGCAAACCAGTAGCCAACATCAAAGTAAATGGAGAGAAGCTGGAAGCAATCCCACTAAAATCAGGGACTAGACAAGGCTGCCCACTTTCTCCCTACCTTTTCAACATAGTACTTGAAGTATTAGCCAGAGCAATTCGACAACAAAAGGAGATCAAGGGGATACAAATTGGAAAAGAGGAAGTCAAAATATCACTTTTTGCAGATGATATGATAGTATATATAAGTGACCCTAAAAATTCCAACAGAGAACTCCTAAACCTGATAAACAGCTTCGGTGAAGTAGCTGGATATAAAATTAACTCAAACAAGTCAATGGCCTTTCTCTACACAAAGAATAAACAGGCTGAGAAAGAAATTAGGGAAACAACACCCTTCTCAATAGCCACAAATAATATAAAATATCTCGGCGTGACTCTAACGAAGGAAGTGAAAGATCTGTATGATAAAAACTTCAAGTCCCTGAAGAAAGAAATTAAAGAAGATCTCAGAAGATGGAAAGATCTCCCATGCTCATGGATTGGCAGGACCAACATTGTAAAAATGGCTATCTTGCCAAAAGCAATCTACAGATTCAATGCAATCCCCATTAAAATTCCAACTCAATTCTTCAACGAATTAGAAGGAGCAATTTGCAAATTCATCTGGAATAACAAAAAACCGAGGATAGCAAAAACTCTTCTCAAGGATAAAAGAACCTCTGGTGGAATCACCATGCCTGACCTAAAGCTTTACTACAGAGCAATTGTGATAAAAACTGCATGGTACTGGTATAGAGACAGACAAGTGGACCAATGGAATAGAATTGAAGACCCAGAAATGAACCCACACACCTATGGTCACTTGATCTTCGACAAGGGAGCTAAAACCATCCAGTGGAAGAAAGACAGCATTTTCAACAATTGGTGCTGGCACAACTGGTTGTTATCATGTAGAAGAATGCGAATCGATCCATACTTATCTCCTTGTACTAAGGTCAAATCTAAGTGGATCAAGGAACTTCACATAAAACCAGAGACACTGAAACTTATAGAGGAGAAAGTGGGGAAAAGCCTTGAAGATATGGGCACAGGGGAAAAATTCCTGAACAGAACAGCAATGGCTTGTGCTGTAAGATCGAGAATTGACAAATGGGACCTAATGAAACTCCAAAGTTTCTGCAAGGCAAAAGACACTGTCTATAAGACAAAAAGACCACCAACAGACTGGGAAAGGATCTTTACCTATCCTAAATCAGATAGGGGACTAATATCCAACATATATAAAGAACTCAAGAAGGTGGACCTCAGAAAATCAAATAACCCCCTTAAAAAATGGGGCTCAGAACTGAACAAAGAATTCTCACCTGAGGAATACCGAATGGCAGAGAAGCACCTGAAAAAATGTTCAACATCCTTAATCATCAGGGAAATGCAAATCAAAACAACCCTGAGATTCCACCTCACACCAGTGAGAATGGCTAAGATCAAAAATTCAGGTGACAGCAGATGCTGGCGAGGATGTGGAGAAAGAGGAACACTCCTCCATTGTTGGTGGGATTGCAGGCTTGTACAACCACTCTGGAAATCAGTCTGGCGGTTCCTCAGAAAATTTGACATAGTACTACCAGAGGATCCAGCAATACCTCTCCTGGGCATATATCCAGAAGAAGCCCTAACTGGTAAGAAGGACACATGCTCCACTATGTTCATAGCAGCCTTATTTATAATAGCCAGAAGCTGGAAAGAACCCAGATGCCCCTCAACAGAGGAATGGATACAGAAAATGTGGTACATCTACACAATGGAGTACTACTCAGCTATTAAAAAGAATGAATTTATGAAATTCCTAGCCAAATGGATGGACCTGGAGAGCATCATCCTGAGTGAGGTAACACAATCACAAAGGAACTCACACAATATGTACTCACTGATAAGTGGATACTAGCCCAAAACCTAGGATACCCACGATATAAGATACAATTTCCTAAACACATGAAACTCAAGAAAAATGAAGACTGAAGTGTGGACACTATGCCCCTCCTTAGAAGTGGGAACAAAACACCCATGGAAGGAGTTACAGAAACAAAGTATGGAGCTGAGATGAAAGGATGGACCATGTAGAGACTGCCATATCCAGGGATCCACCCCATAATCAGCCTCCAAATGCTGACACCATTGCATACACTAGCAAGATTTTACTGAAAGGACCCAGATGTAGCTGTCTCTTGTGAGACTATGCCGGGGCCTAGCAAACACAGAAGTGGATGCTCACAGTCAGCTAATGGATGGATCACAGGGCTCCCAATGGAGGAGCTAGAGAAAGTACCCAAGGAGCTAAAGGGATCTTCAACCCTATAGGTGGAACAACATTATGAACTAACCAGTACCCCTGAGCTCTTGACTCTAGCTGCATATGTATCAAAAGATGGCCTAGTCGGCCATCACTGGAAAGAGAGGCCCATTGGACACGCAGACTTTGTGTGCCCCGGTACAGGGGAACGCCAGGGCCAAAGGGGGGGAGTGGGTGGGTAGGGGAGTGGGGGTGGGTGGGTAAGGGGGACTTTTGGTATAGCATTGGAAATGTAAATGAGCTAAATACCTAATAAAAAATGAAAAAAAAAAAAAAGAAATGCCCACTAGGAGGTGATGCTAAACACAGCTCATTGCTGAGATATAACTGGAATTTCTGGCCACAAAGAGTGGGGGAAATGTAACCCTGTGGTGTCTTCTGGTGGAGAATCAGACATATTGGGTATGTGTGCTAATAAACACTATAAACCAACATGTGATTTTTTTTCTTGACACCGGAAGCTCTCTCTTGATGATTTTGTTGCATCAGTTGATGATGTAATAGAGAAGATGGTCTCAAAAAATAACTAAGGTAGACGATACACTTAGTAGTGGATTGTTTGCCTAGCATGTGAGGCCCAGTGTTCAAGTCTCAGAACTGCAGAATCAAACAAAAGCAAATTTTCCAGATTAAGCTCATTGTATTATGTATTATGAGAGAGGTACAGGCAGTCATAAGAAAAGGGTCCATAGCTTTCAAGAAAGAGTACTAATTATTCTTATTTTTGCAATCCAGAGGATGTTACTGAAATTAACTGGAACATGTTCACATATGGTGAATGTATTAGCTCAGAATTTTACAGTGGGCATTTGAGATGAAAATGGAGAGCCAAAAGGTACCCTTCTGGTTCTCATTTTGTCTCTAGTTTAATTCAGGGGCCTCTGACAAAAATAGTAAACTGAGTTCCTGGAACTAGGGCATCTATCTTGAAAAAGGCTAAATATAGTGTTTACTGTTCAAGATGGAACCTGTCTCCACCTAATATTTGACATTCACTTATTTATTGATGAAGACTTCTTCCCGTAAGTCGTAAGTTGGTATGAAACAAAAACGACATGTGATAGATTTCTGCAAATGTATGGGTATGTATGTATATGTGTGTGTTTGTGTGTGTGTTTGTGTGATCATATTTCTCATTTCTAGATGACAATTTACTAGAGAAATTGCCAGGTTAAAAAGCATCTATTGTTATCCTAAGAGTTTGGTATAACACTTTTCCATTAATATTCTTTGTTTCCATAAATCACATGGTCTCCATTCTGGGTCAATTATCTACTCTTCCTGTTGGTTTTCTAGTGTGTCAAAGTTGTAGCTGCTTCTTGTTCTTTTCTGTGTATTCCATGTAGAACTCATCAGCCATCATTGATCAGGCATTTGGTTAAGATCAAACAGAGACCTCAGTAGACATACTGAAAATTTTCATGTAACCATTAATTAGTGAATCTGTGTCCATAGAATTCATGGCTAATGAGGGACCCGCTTTACATTGAAGAAGCTCTTATTTACTTGCTAACAAAAATAGTTCATTTGCCAAACGAACCAACCTTCTGTGGGTAGATGGGACTAGATAATTACCAGATGTTAAATACTCAGTAGCCTTTACTCCTTGAAATATATAATATAAGGGCCCTAAACTACCTGTCTCAAAGGCTTTATGCTAGAAGTCCTCTCAGATACCTGCAACTGAAACTGGTCCTGAAACAGGTCAAATAGAAAACAGATATACAAAAAGAATCCATTTGTTTTTATTTTATTACTTCTTTCTTGTTAAAATCTGGAGGAAAAATAGACCTGAGGCTCTGTTAGTAAAATGCTTCCCTGACAGGCATAAAACCCAGGCCTCTATCCCAAGCACTGTATAAAACAAGTGTAGTGGCCCTCATTTCTAATCCAAGCACTCTGGAAGTGGAAGAGGATTTAGTGAGTTATAGTGAGTTATAGTGAGTTTGAGGCCAGCCTGGGCTAACTATGCCTCACCACACACACTCCCCTATCTACCTCCCTATCTTCTAACTCTAACATATTTGCCTTTTGACTCTGTGCAGTATGGGGGTAGTCTTGAAAGTGTTTGCCTTGACAGTTGTGTCAGCCTGGAGCATTGTTTGTCCTCTCTGGGGTTCTTTAGTGGCTCCTTTATGAAAGGGCACCAACCACTATATAACTTAGTGTGTGAGGAGAGACTTCTGAATACTGTTTTAATTTTCGAAATGGTCGACAGGCTTGATTTATTGGCTTCTGACTTTGATTTAACCCCAGCTAAACTCATGCTATGGCTGTTTGCGAAGATGTTCTCATTAGAGACGCAGGCAGGTTTAAAGAGATTCTCCTGATTTACAGCAAAAGCATGAGACAATAGGACAGTAGCTTGACAGTAATGGGTAAGCATCCATTTTTATGCCAAAAACTTCCCATGAAGGTAGGATAGAAAGAGAAAAAGTGAGATAACAAATATATCATTTGATTCCTCTTACATCACTAAAGAGATTTTTATTTTCTTAATGTTGGTGTGGAAGAAACCTTGAAGGAAGCATATGTTTGAAATACTCAGATAAAGCTTAAAGAATTGGATATGAAAGTCTGTTAGCTAAATGGCTTGAATTTAGCACCTTACAATGAAGAGAGGTTAGACAAGTCCTTAAAGCCCTTTGAGGAACAGTTAGCTGGTAGAGATTTTAGGGTTGTTTTCTGGAACATAAGGCAGATGATATACAAATACTTTCCAAATGTCAGGTTGTTGGCCTTTCCCCACTTAATATTGCATGCCATGTGAAGTGAAGAGAACATTCCTCAAGTTGATGGGATGGTGTTGTCAAGTATTCTTGACTTTCAGGTACATGGAGTGTGCTTGCTTCAGGATGCTTGCAGTTTGTATTTTGAGCTGTCTGTCAGCACTGGGGGTAAGGTTACTGGAGCGATTATTTGTTTGTGGGTTTTAGAAGAGGTGATAAAATTGTGCTAATGCAATGAGTCAAAATGTTAGTCTAGAAAACCTTACTACTAATTAGACTCAATAGGTTCTAAAAATAATGAGAGGACATGAAGTGAAGGAGAGGCGTTTGGGAGAAGTAGAAAGGGGACTGGAAATAATAAAATATATTGCAAGTATGGGTGAAAGTTTGAAGAAATTAAGAAATCCTTAAAACTGAAAGTTCCTATGCCTACTAAGATTATCAAATATGTTTATTAAAGATAAGAGGAATCACTTGTCAATATATTGAATAAGAAGAGATGCAATAAGACATGCATCTTAAAAAAAAAAGACATGCATCTTTGGATATCTAAATACCTAGAAGGTCTGACTACTTGAAAGAGATATTTGTCTTTTGTTTTGATTTGTTGGTTTGCTATTTGCCTCTCTTTTTCTTTCCTGTATTTAAAGAGATAAGGGGACCCTATGGTCTACCTACCCCCCCCAAAGCAGGAATGTGACTGTACTATATTAGCATTCCAACGGGCAGTCAAGGTTGGGGGTTGCTGGTTCACAGAGAGCAGAGGAAGTCACCATGTGAGGAGGAAAAAAATAAGAATAGATAATTGTCATATATATATATATATATATACATATACATATATACATATATATATATACATATATATCCTAAATATATATATATATAATCCTAAAATGGTGGCAGTAGACATAGGATTGGAAAAGCAGTAAAAGCAGAAACTACAACAGTGTTTAAAGGAAGGCCTTACATTCAAGGCTGCACTTTGTAATTGACAGGGCATAGAAAAGAAAAGGGCCATGTGATGTCCTGGAAGAGATCCAACATCTTAAGCTGTCTGTGTAGACCAAGCTGGGTATCTGTACAGTAACTTTGTGTTGTATGTATCGTATTGAGCATTATGTGGATTGGCTATTTGGAGTCCTATAGACCTGACATGGCCCAAAAGAAGTGCAGACTGCCCACCATGATCAGGGAAATCATTCCGGGGGAATTTAAAAATTATACAACACTGCATTAATTACACATCTTTGAACTAGAAAAGTCCATTTATTACAAGTGAACAATGTCAATGTCAAAAAAAGAGAAAAGAATATTAATTCTCTCTTAAGAGAGATTGTGTGGGTGAGGAAATTTTTAGTTTTCCATATGTAATACTGGAAAATTCAATGTTAATATCATGCTGAGATTAATTCGGTCTGGAAAAATGCATGTCTGAGAGGCCACCAGAGAGTGTTTAGCTTGAACTTTTATGATGGAAGTCATTCTGAAGGACTGTTGGGCTTCTTTGTTGCTTTAAGTGGTGTTCTTTTTCATCCCTGTCTGTGTTATGAAGGAGCTGAATCACGTGGGCCACTGTAGAGCAACCAGGACAAATGATGGAGCTCACCCCTGGGGCGTTTGTGCACAAACCTATTAAGTACTGTGCTGCCCTTGACCCAAATTCATCATAAAGGCTTGTGAATATTTCTGAACATGCTATTGTTAGAGTTGCTCTTTCAGAATGACAATTAAGTTTCACATAAAGGGGTTTGATTAAGAGTATTCCAGCACTTAAGAACCATATAGGCTGGGTTATAGTCCCACCACATCTGCATCTGGGTCATAAGTTTCTCTCTAACAACCTGGCTTTCTGTCTGTCTTGCATTCTTTATTTCTGTCCAAAAGATTGTATGTGTGTGTGTGTGTGTATGTGTATTTGTATTTGCACTATCTATCTAATCTCTCTCTCTCTCTCTCTCTCTCTCTCTCTCTCTCTCTCTCTCTCACACACACACACACACACACAGAGAGAGAGAGAGAGAGAGAGAGAGAGAGAGAGGTCTTCTATTCTTAAGGTTATATTCTGATACTTATGCTGGAGAGAGAATTGTGAGATATGGTATGATATGTATGTGTGTGTATGAGAGAGAGACAGAGAGAGGCAAAGAGACAGATACAGAGAGAGTGTTAGTCCAGGTGACTTTAACAAATATATACATATATATATATATATATATATATAACCAAATCTACAACCAGTAAGTCAGCTGTCTTGTAAGGCAAGCTCATTCTCATATAGCTCATAAGCTAGAAACATAACTTCTCTGTTAATTCAACCCCTCCATTTCATCCTCACTGTAAAGTTCTTCCAGAATTTTTACTTTATTTTTTTCCATTGTGATACTTTGGAACCTAATCAAGTTCTTCTTATAGTCTCAAAGTTAACAAAACTTTTCCAAGTGTTAGAGCTGAACTCAACCACAACCCAAACTCACAAGGAAAGACCATTCTTTCCTTCCTGTCTCTTCTTGGGACTCAGGATGTCTTTATCTGAAGTGCCACCCTAGTAGATTTACTTCAGTGTTCTACTGACAAAAACGTAGTTTGGTGTATCAGTTCATAAAATGTATTGTGAAGAAGGGAAGAGAGTGGCCTTGGATGAAGATTTATCTTCTCTGATCCTAGGGTAGGAAACAGTTTCTTCTGTATACTTGCTCAGAATCCTAACAACAATGTATGCTAAGTTGTCAAGAAAGGAGAATATTTGTGTGGGTGTAGCATGTATATGAGAGAGAGTGCATGTAAATGTGCATGTATGTTTCTTTGGGTGTCCATGTGTGCATGTGTGTGTAAGTATGTATGTGTAGATCTCCCAATTTCTAGTGCAACAGACAACATATATTAGAGTTACTTAAATTTTGAATAAATTTTTCAAGGTTAAGAATAATGAAAATAGAAATTTTCTTGAAATGTGTGACTATATAGGTGGGTATATGGAGAAATATTGTATATTCACATGTATGTCAAATAATAGGCATTTTAATACATTGCCTTGGGAATACAAATTGCTGTAAACTTTCTTGCAGGTCATTTGATGAGTGTATCAGAAACAACTTATTTATAGCAATTCGTCTCTAAGAGCTGCTCTGTCACAATTATTACATAAGATTTTCATTGTGGCCACTAATTTCATTCATTGTTTATAAGGAGAAAAAAAAGACTGGAAATAGTGTTAGTATACAGTAGTGGAGATTTGGTTCTTGTATATTATATACATATAATGAAATACAATATATAATAAATAACATTTAAAGGATAGTTAATTATCAATAGAAAATTCACACTTTGTAGGGTGGTAAGATTTAAAATGAGCATATTGTTTTTAGTTATGGCTATACATACTCAGACATGCATGTGCAAGAATATAAGCACAGATTGAAATATCTGTGATATAAGTAGGTAATATAGAGTAACAGAGTTGATGACATTTTTTTCCTATATTCACATATTTGAAAAAAAAACCCCACAGACACAGATATCAGGTGTACCTGCACTTTACTATCAGAAAAACATGAGATTAAAATACTAGAAAACAAAAATCTGATAAAGATGACATTGAATGTTTTCTCTTCAAAGTCTCTCAAATGTTATCTGATTTTTTTTTTAGCCAGTGTTTTAACTCCATAGTGTTAATTTCTTCCATTTTTAGTTACATGGTTTATGGATCTAAGCTAATGAGATTAAAAGGCTTCGATATGTTTTATTGAATTCCAGTAGAATTTGGTGACTGGCATGTGTCTATCGGTATGAGCATCTGAAGTCATGGTTCTTTCTTAGTGCATTCATTAACTCAGTGGTTTGTCAACAACAGAAAGGGACGTCTTCTCACTCAGGCAGAAACTTCTAGATCAAAGCAACTGCAGATTTCATGCCTAGAAAGGACATATTTGTCACTTGATCTTTACATGGTGCAAGGGGTGAGGGACCTTCCTAGATGTCTTGTATAAGGGCACTGATGACCTATTTGTATCCCTGAGGCTTCACCTATGGAATGAATTCCAGGATGTAGCAGATGTGCAACTCACTACAGATGTTCTCTTGTCCTTTGGTACCTAGCACCTGACATCACATCTTACCACTTGGTATGATACAAGCTCTTCTGGCAGAATTTCCAGAACCAGAGCGGTTGCCCAGGTTTTTATGCACCAGGGTTGAGACAAAGATATTGAGCAGAGACACAAAACACCAAGGGTTTCCTCGGTAAAGTGGCCTTTAAATCAGAGTCAGGAAATGGCCTCACGTAGCTCTCGCCAATAGTCCACCAGATGAATTGCGCCAAGGCTATATATAGTTTTCTTTTCTTTGTTGGACCTTGGCAGATTAAAGTTTCAGTCAGAGGGGTTGGGATTACAAATTAGATTTCTTCTGAAAAGAGATTCTACAAAAGAGGATTTTACAAACTATTACTTTTCTAATTCTGTGATTCTGTAAGATTTGGTTCCTGACCTCCAGGAGGTTATGGTCTCTTTGGGAGACATTAAATTTACATTTAAGGAGAATAACTTTATAGGGCATATAACTGACTGCTAAATTGTGAGACACGGGCGATAAATGCCAGAGAACACGGATACCAGGAAGAAGAAGGAATTAATTACTCAGAAAGGGAGAGAGAATGTGTGCTTTCCACCCTTCCACAGGGTATCTGACCTGTTAGGGTTTGATACTGGGAAGGAGTTTAGGTGAGGACAATGAGAATTAATGGGGTCAGGTGCTTTCGAATTAGGTCCATTTGTGTATGTCAATCTACAATGGGTTCTGGAGATGACTTATATAAAAACAAAAAGACCATGTGGGCTGGAAAGATGGCTCAGTTGTAAGTACATTTTGTTCTTCCAGAGAATTTGAGGTCAGTTTCTAGCACCCACTACAGCAGCTTCAACTCCAGGGTGTCCAACACCTTCATCTGGCTTCCATGGGTACCTACCTATACACACACACACACACATACAGAGAGAGAGAGAGAGAGAGAGAGAGAGAGAGAGAGAGAGAGAGAGAGAGAGAAAGAAAGAGAGAGAGAGAGAGAATAAACTGTTTTTAAAAGAGAAGTGAAAAGAGCGGGAGGTGCTAAAGGAAACAGGCCTAGATTCCCTAGACTCCTGCCCGACCTCAACACTCACCAGGATCAGCCTGTACCAACTCCAGGAAATCAGACTCCCCTTCCTTCTAGAACCTTGCAGGGAATGAGACAGAGACTATTTGCAAAGTGTTTGGAAGAAGAGCCAATGGAGTTCTGAAAGTGCAAATGGGACATAGTTCATCTGCTTGATGGGCAGCTACCATTCTTAGGACGAAGTATCAAACCTCTGAGCTTGGGATCGTGGCTGGGCCTGCTCCAAGAGCGCATGCTTCCCTTTAGCACCCTAAGAGAAGGCAGATCTTAAGGCTGGAACACGACGGAGACAGTGCAACAGTCACTCATAGTAAGTGTTCAACTGAAGTCCTGGGGTGCACGTCCCCCATTCCCCTCTCATCATCGTAGAGCTCTTGAAATACTTAGCATCACCTTCAGAATATCTGTTCACTTCCAGAACCAGTGAGAACACAAGCCTGCAGTGCCCTGCTTCAGGATTACGGGTTAAGAAGAGGACCAGCGTGAAGTGGGCTCGGTGATGGCCTTTGTAGCTCTGCTGAACACATTCCTGTGTTTAAAGGAAAGTCTTGTCTTCTAGGACCCTGAATCTGTAGGTTGTTGTGAAGACAACATTGAAAAATGTTCTGTTTAAAAATTTATCTATTCCCCAGAAGGCAAGTCCCTTGAACTCTGAGCAACTTCTGTATCTACGGGCTTCACTTGGTAGCATCTAGTTAGTCCTTGAAGGGAGCCAGGGGGCAAAGTGATTTCAAAAGATGGATAAAAGCCCATGAGTTTGGTGGAAGTTGGACAGCAGGCTGAGGGTTGGGTTTTGGAAAATGTCCTTAGAGGGAGTTAGAGTACACAGACAGTGTGTAGAGAAAGCAGAAATCAGCAAAGTCATGAAAGGGCTTTTCTTAATAATGACAGCAGTGTGTGAATACTCAAGCAACATGAAGAAACTAAGAACAAGAAAATGAAAACTATCCATAATTGAGCCAGTGAAGATGCCTTTAATGTTCGGAGTATTTCTTTCCTAGTAGGTTTTAAACAATTCATGATTCTCTATAAAGTGAAAAAAATCATATTGTAACTGTTGGGTAATATTTTTTAAGCTTAACTTATTTCATAAGATTTTCCTAAATTGGCTAAGTTCCTGTAAGAAGAGTAGAAGTAACTGGATGTGGTGGCGCACGCCTTTAATCCCAGCACTCAGGAGGCAGAGGCAGGCAGATTTCTGAGTTCAAGGCCAGCCTGGTCTACAAAGTGAGTTCCAGGGCAGCCAGGGCTATACAGAGAAACCCTGTCTCGAACAAACAAACAAACAAAAAACAAAAAAGAAACTAAACCAAACCAAACCAAAACAAAACAAAAACAAACAAAAACAAAAAGAAGAGTAGAAGTATTTATGGTCGATAATATTGTCATCTCAGCTTTTCCCACACCAGAGAAGGACTAATATCCAGTCTCCTCTCTGTCTTCCTTTGGTTCCATGGGGACATCCACAAGCTTTCTTTTTCCCTCTGTTGTGATGGCCCTTGGTTCTATTCCATTTAGATGAAGAGTGAGTCACAGACAAAACCAAGGCACACCAATGCAAGAAATACACATGCTTAACTGTAGGTGATTGGTAGATGGAATGACAGCTTCCCTGGTGGTGTTTACTTAGACAGATTAAATGCCCAAATACTGTGTAACCTGTTTGTGTACCTGTGAGTGGGTGTACTTACCTTTGTATGCATGTGCTAAGAATTCATAGTCAGTTTCTCAAAAGTTAAAAATAGAAAACAAAAACAGAATTATCTGACATGGCAATTATACTCTGGATGTGCCCTAAACAATCAAAAAATGGTGTCGAGATGAAAGACTTTTATCCTAGTATTGACCAGAGCTGCATTCGCGAGAGATGCAGTACACAGATAATCCAGGGGGCTCACCAGAAGAGGAACAGACAAGCCAACTGCAGCACAGGTATGACAAATCTGTTTTCCTTGAAAGGAAGGGAGTTCTGAAGCACTCTACAGCAAGGATGAAACTCTAGGATATACAGAGTGGAGTAAGCCAGCCGGCTACTGACAGACAAGCACTGCAATTCCAGTTGTGGGAAGCCGCCAGGGCAAGAGGCAGGAAGTAAAAGAGCCATGGGTGCTGGTAGGCAACATAAATAAGCATGATGCCACCAAATGGGACAGAAGAAAATGGTGACAGTGTTAAATTCTGTTGTGTGTAGTTTAGCACTGTAAAAATTAGGTAACACTGCCTCCAGGGAAAGATTTCTTCCCTAAATGTCTAGAAACCAGACTTAGCATCACTTCCCTTGTGTCTAGATTGTGTGTGGGTCATCAGCCTCTTTTTCAATTCAGAGTGTGTCTTCCTAACTCCTGTCTTTGTTTATTCATGTATCACATATCTATTGAGAATGCTCCATCAGATGTAATTATGGCTGTCAGGGATGTGCCAGTGAATGGAGGAGGTAAAGTACAGCTCTGAGTAGTGCTGGGGTTGGCAAGCCGTGAGACACTGAACATACTGGGTGGGACGATGTTCTAGAAGATGACACGCACTAGGCAGAAGCTTATGCTGGCAGATGGAGCTCAGCTGCATAAATGTAGAGTTGCCATTTTACATGGAATGGCCTGGAAAAATCTCACCGATGATGCACAGTAGACATGAAAGCTCTGAACCCACTGCTGAACGGTACGTGGTATGTCCTGTGCAGAAATCACATACTGTGTGCTGCACTGTGGAAATCTCATACTGTGTGCTACTACTGATTTTGAAGACCATATGCTCTACTGTGGAATTTCATGTGTGGCAGGATTTATGGTTCTCATCTGATCCTGGTCTGTCCTTTCACCTTTGTGAACCTTGATGCCATCCTCCATAAAACATAGGAAATAATAATTTCCCAAAGGAGTTGGGAAAGTGATCAGAAAGTACAATTGTAAAATGGAAAATAAGAACCATTATTACTAGGGTTTTACACTGGAATAGATACATAAAGTGATTTGCATAGGTATACACACATATATGCACCTGCACATACATGTATCTGCACACATGTACACACACACACATACACACACACACACATACACACACACACACACACACACACACACACACACATATATATATATGTATATATATTCACCTGCCCACGTGTACACCTACACATATTCACCTGCACACATATACCCATACTCATATGCCTGCACATGCATGCACCTGCACACTTGCAATCTTACACAGATGTGCCTGCTCATACCTGTCCACCTGCACACATATACAGTGTACATTTGCACACAAGACAGAATATCCCAGGTAATTTCTAGTATCTGCCTTTTAATTTAATTTTTCCAGTTTATAGAATAGGACTTCAAATAGTCATCTCCTTAGAGACTTAGGATTAAGTACGGGAACTTATTAAATCCATAAACTGCAATTGGCCTCTCTCTAGCCCGCCAACTTCTCTGGTTCTCTCTGCTGGACTAAATCATGTGAGATCCAAGGCTTGGGAGAGTGACTGATTCTGGGCCAGTTCTGTCCTCCCAGGGGTTGTAGATGACAGAAGCCAGCCACTGGGTAAATGGGGCGCTACTGTATTTTTCTTCTAAATAGAAAGCAAGGCATCAGTGGCCCTAGCCATTACCAGACAATATCTCTCTTAGAAGAGGAATGCAGTTCAGGAAGGGGTATATCACACCCAGCATGTAGGAAATTCAATGACAAAGTCCCATTACTGATAACAAGGCCTTCACATTTAATCCTACAGGCCAACTGTGGCAGATCCAGAGCCCAGGCCAGAAAATCTCTAAGCAACAACGCAGCTAAAAGAGCCTAATATTCCCTACCCCTTTTATTTTCACTTCTGTTATTTTCTATTTTCTTTGCTGTTGATAAATAATTCAGAAAAGAAAAGAGGGCTAGAGCCCTGGCTTGTTAACATAGAGGACAATTAGGAGACTGATCCCCAGTCACCAGAAAGGGACTTGCAAGTTGAGTGTTTCATATATATATATATATATATATATATATATTTTTTTTTTTTTTTGGTGGCAGTCTGTCCTGTGGGACTTTGCAATCAATTGGCTTTGTTTTTGTAGCTAGAAAGGATGTCAGGGCTGTGTGGATGAAATTCACAGAAGGAGTCTTTGCAGGTTCTTAATGGGTACTCAGCAACAGGTCTTAAAGTGATAGGCCTGGGTTTTCTATTCATATGGGCTTAGGAGAGAACAGCAAGATCATCAAACGACCTCAGCATGCTGTCTTAAAATTCAGGTGGACAGAGCCAGGAAGATAACTCTGAGCATCTGAAAACCCAGATTTAGCTGGTATCAGAGGTGAGGAGCCAGGGAGTTCATGATGGAATCTTCCCATGTGCAACTAGGTTGTGTTTACATAATTTGGTGTCTACCTATTTATTCACTTCTGAAAGTTGTCTCTATTAGAAGGAAATATCAGTAACACAATGTATTCATAACATATGCGTATAATACAGAAGTAAACTCAGAAATAAACTTCAATATAATTATCTGGATTATTTATTGTCTTAGGGTTTTTATTGCTGTGAAGAGATACATTTAACTAGGTGTGGCTTACAGTTCAAAGGTTTAGTCCATTTTCGCCATAGAGGAAGCAAGGCAGCATATAGGCAGATGTGGTGCTAGAGAATTAGCTTAGACTTCTACATCCAGATCCTTAGGAGGCAGGAAAAAAGTGACACTGGATATGGCTTGAGCTTCTGAAACCTTAAGGTTCACCTCTAGTGACACACTTCTTCCGCCAAGCCCACACCTATTCCAATACAGCCATGCCTCACTCCTTGTGAGCCTCTGGGGCCATTTTCATTCCAACCACCACATTTATGCAAAAGCAACATTTCCATAAATATATTAAGCAAATAATTGGGGCTACCAGTAGTGCTGGTTAACACTAATTGAGAACCTGTTGCAACATAGAATGGAGTCTTAATGAGGCTTTCCCTATATCAAGCTGCTCTGTAGGCATATTCCTGAAGGAATGTTTCTGTCTCAATTGTTAATTGATATCGGAAGACCATTCCCATTGTGGGTTGCAACTTTCCATGGGCAGGAAACTGCTTAAGAGAGGAAAAAGGTAACAGGGCAAAAGCAGCAAGCAAGCAAGCACCCATGTGTTTACTCTTTCTATTCTCATCTGTGGCTGTGATGTTCTATGTTCATGCCTTGACTTCCCTACAAAAATAGACCATAACCTGGAATTGTTTGCCTGAGAAGTCCTTTCTATCCTAAGCTGTTTTTTTGGCAAGGATGTATCACAGCAACAGACGTGAAACTAGGACACCCGGTATGGTGGATGCTGGGTGTTTGCAAAGCTAATGGGGCAGAGATGAAAGGATTTGGCATTGCACACAAGACCTACTGTGATCCAGACCAACACACTCTATAACATCAAATGTGTCGTTGCACCCTTCAGGCTTCAATTCCATCATCTGTTGGAGAATTTTAGATTATAGAATATAGATTAGATTATAATTACTAGAATTTAGATTATATATGGATTAGAATAGTAGATTATACTAGAATGTATATTATATATACAATATATAGAATATGTTGGACTTTCAAAAGTTTCAGGAAACTCACCTCTTTAAAAACATGGTTTTCATCATGTCCTCCATAGTAATGGTGCTAATGAGAAATGCTTGTTCTTTTGTCTTTTGTTTTGACTTAAACATATACCCATCATCATTTTTAGCATTAAACTTTGTTTGACTTATATAACTTATTTTAAAGTCCTTTTCAGTCTTATATGTATAGCTTATAAACAGGCATCTGATAGGAACCCAAGACCGTCATTCTGACAATGCTCATTTTTTTGGCTGTGTTTGTTCTTGTTAATATCCCACGGAACCTTTGCATATTGGCTCTGGCTATAATAATGGCAGGCACTTGTCACACAAGTGATAAAGGGCCCTCCTTTGTAGCTTGAGAGTATTGTTTCTGTGATGGACTGTTGGAGACTCAGGCTAACAGGAATGCTGTCCTGCTGAGAACTGATGTTTGTGGGCAAGCACATGTTAGCATTGTCCTTGCTGTTTGTTTATTTGCTGCCCAACAGGGTCAGGCTGGATCTGTACTTGCCTAGGATGTGGTGATTCTGGTGCCAATTGAATAGACTAGCCTATTTGGAGAAAGGTTGGGAAGCAACGGAGAGTATGGAAGAAATACAGTCACTATTGTAACGTCTGCTGCCTTCTAGGCTCAGATTGACATCGCTTTGGACAAAATGCACTGTCACTTATTTCTGTTATTCTTTAATATATGGTGAACACATCCATGTATAGTTAGTGAAGTCTATGTCTGTCATGAGTGACTGAGATCAGAGAGAAGTCAGATCCTCAGCCAGGAGGGCTAGGAAGGCATCTTTGGCACTGTGAAATGGGATTTTGTTGTTGGGTGGTGAGATTGTGAGTTTAGACTTCAGTTCTGGGCTGGGTGGAATGTAAACAAGACGAACGGCTCAAGAGCTATTTAGGCGTGTCGTCTTAGATATTCTGGCCTTTAATCTTCTGCAGGGAAGAGAGTCCTTCAAAGGATGGAGCACCCTTGAAATCCATCTGTGCATCTTCAGCTTCTTCGCCTTGAAGTCCCTAATTTTGACAATTCTGGTAAACATGCAGTCAACAGCACATCCATATTCACTGAGTGTCAACTATGTACCAGATCCTCCTTTGTGCTAAGGATGTGATGGTCAGAGAGGCAGTATCCCCCACTTCCCTGTGAGAAACTCTGTAGAGGCATCTGCTATCTGTGTGCCTACTTCAGACTTCCTATGAAGTTGGCCTGAGTAGAAGCAACGTTCTAGCCCCACCTCCTGTATCCTTGAAGGGAGGAGTTTGTTAGCAATAATAGGCTGTTACATAGAACACATTTTGGGATTCAAAGTTCAAATCACAGGCATGAGCAGAATCTTGGCATTAGCAAGCTCAGGCTTTGTAGCTCTCTGAGTTTTTATGATATTGTTGAATTCACTCAAAGTGTGATTGCTTTATGTATACTGTGCATAGAATTAGTGTTTACATCACATGTGCAATATGTCAATCTGTATACTCCTATTAAAATTACAACATTTGTTTCTAACACTATTAAACATGGAGTCACAGTTCCTCATTACAAAGAAAAGAAAATACGGGGATCATCCCTATTGTTCTCTACTAAATGCAGAGAGAGCCTTGATTTTGGGAAGAGTAAGGACCAGGTGATCAGTCTCTTTGTGGGTTATTTGAGTAGGAAGAAAAAAAGTTAATTCTCTCTCCTCTGGTACAATAGTGTTTGCACATTTTGGGACTGATATGTCCAGTGGGTGTTAAATTATAAAGAACTTCATCAGAGGAGTGTATAATTATCTGGCATGATGCAAATATCCAGAGAGAATACCAGGCTGTGTGAAGCAGAGCTGAGTCTATGGTTTGGTTTCAGAAAGATCAGACTCCGTGTCTTTGTTTCACAGCTGTGTTACCTGCAGCAAGTCGCTTTAACTGCTTTGAATCCATTTATATTGGCAAGGCAAGAATGGGGGCAATAGACTTGTCTATTTTATGGACAGCTTAGAAGTTCTGTGAGTCATCAGATGTACAGTCTGAATTGGTACCATGGCACATGACACTTGTGTCAGCACTTCAAAATATGACAGTATAGCAGTTTCTTGATAAATAATGGAGTCCTCTTTTTTATCCTTAAGTACCTTATATTTTCTCTATGTCTGTCTGTCTGTCTGTCTGTCTCTCTGTGTGTGTATGTCTCTCTTTCTCTCTGTGTGTTTGTGTGTGTGTGTGTGTGTAGAGAGGGATACATGTTGTATACATGCCTTGTGTCTGTACATGGACACCCATGCATTCTCATGGAGGGAAGAGGAGGGTCTTTGGTATCCTGTTCTATCACTCTCCACTTATTCATTTGAGATGCTTTAACCAGCTCAGAGCCAGGCTAGCAGCAAGTGATCCCCCCAACATTGCTAGATTTGTAGTTGTACACGTGGCCATGTTGGATGCTGATGTCTGAACTCAATTCCTTATTCTTGTGCAACAAGTGCTCTTAGTCACTGAAACATCGGTTCAATCCTCATCCTAGAAAGGTTAGCATAGTTTCATGGGTTTGGATAAAATAGTTGAGCATACTTTTAATTTAATCATAAGTTTAAGTGGCAATGATTTCTTCAAGTCCAAGTGATACCATCAACTTTCCTTTAGAGGCTAAAAGTTCATCTTTTACCAGTTTGCACACAAAGAGAAATACAAACTGGCTAGACCTCTCCTTGGACATAATAATTGGACCTGCAAATTATATTTCCCAATTAGTGCTTTAGATTTTTCTCCATCTGATTGGTCCTAGGCACAGACCTGGGAATGAATAAGGGTAGTGAAGAAGTCTTTTAAGAGTCTGTGTGCATGGAAATGCCTAACTGAACGGAGTGTGAGAGACATTTCGACAGTTAACAGAGACAGGACTGAGTCACCTCAGTTCAGAATTGTGAATAAAGAAGAGTGAGCTATAGGGATGAGACACCCATGTCAGGACCAAGAAGCAGCCCAAAACAATAGAGAGAGTGGCAATAAGTTCAAGAAATTATACAGAAGTACAAAAGGCTTGGTGGTAGGCAGTGTTGTTATGGATAGTATGGAGGCTCAGGAGTCAAAACCATAAAAATTCCATTATGCTTGGCACAAAGAGCTGTTGGCAGTATTCCAAAGAGCAGAGGTGTCATTGCTTCTAATAACAGGATTTTAAAAGAGAGGTTTTGATGGAAAGTTGGACAGAAGGTAGAGTTTGGAAGCTCTGTCCATTAGAGGATTAGAAAGAATTGGAGAGAAACTTGAATCAGACAGCCAGGTCAAGTGAAAGATCTTGGGGCCTCTTCGAGCTCACTTTTCAGATGAAAACTGAAAGGCTACATGGGAGAAGAGGAGTAAGGGTGTTTAACCCAATCGTCATGGCAGACAGGCCACAGGTAGATGAGCTGGCTGTAAAGGAGCATGGTTGCCTTTCCTTCTGCGTTGCAGACTAACATCAGGGGATAAAAACAGAGAGAAAGGCCTATCTGGAAAGCTATGCCTCTGGTGCCTTCATCTCTTCACCTAGTACATTTTGTCCAGCATGTTCCCTTGTTTTAGAACCATGAAGACCAGGTCTGCCTCAAACAAATAGAAATGTCAGAGTTTCCCCTGGAGGAAGTGTTGAAATGCCTCAGTCTTATTTGCAAAGGTGACTTGCCCTCTGAGGTGGTAGGGGATGCTGGTAGGATCATGAAGTGACACATCTGGAGTTGCAAGCTCTGCATGAATGATGTTAATCCTTACTACCTTGGAACTTTTGGGAAAATAGCATAATTTCTCTCTCAGTATCCAAATCTTTAAAACTGGGATAAGCTGTTTTTCTCCTCCAGGCACCAATGGATTACTGAGTTAATGCTTTGTAAGTCACAGGAAGGTTTGCAACGGGACGTTACTGTCATTACCTGCCTAAGAGACACAATGGTGGTCCTAAGGATGTATTTATGACCTCATGTTCATTTCGATGGTGATCACCTGGTGTTTATAAAGAGATTATACATCCTCTGCCAGAGCAAAACCAGAGGTAGATCATCTGTTACCCAGAGGCACATCAGCATGAAGTGTAAACCAAATACTCTGTTTGTTTTTGTCTCTGTACCAAGACATTGTTTCAGGTACAGCGGCTGCTGTAAAAGTTCCTCTTGAAAACAATGGCTGCCCCCTACATTGTTGGAAAAATATTTAAAATCAAATGAGATCTGAAGGCTTTGACAGACATACTGGGGTTGAGATTTCTACGTATGAAACTTGATATCTTGGTGAGTAAGTGTGCTTTACTGGTAAGTGATGAGCAAATTTGGAAAATAACCTTAAACAGCATGTTACCCACAGTGCTGTGGATTTGAATTAGGAAGAGGTGATAGCTTCTGCTGAAGGTGTAGTTGGTGCATTTTTCTTGGAGTAGGTGCTTTCAGATTCAATAACATAGCAGTAGGAGCCACTCTAGTAAATTCTTGTCTCTGCTCAGTTACATGCCTGAATGCAGCTTGTTGTATGTCACGCAGAGCTTAGTTCGGAGGCTTGGCTTGACCCCCACAGCATAGTGATTAGTGATGTCTCTAGGGACCTGTGTGTTTTGCTTTATGTCCATGTTTCTTTTCTTTTCTTTTCTTTTCTTTTCTTTTCTTTTCTTTTCTTTTCTTTTCTTTTCTTTTCTTTTCTTTTCTTTCTTTCTTTTTTTTTTTTTTTTTTTTTGACTTCTGTTGTGAAAGTCAGGGAACTTCATTTATTTTCAATATGAGTACCTATTGCTGCATTTCCCCTTCACATCTGGGAGACAGAAAACATAGTCTGTGAGAAACTGGAGCACAGGAATCTGATCTGGACTCAATATTACCCAGAGTATATACATGGGTTTTGTGCATGAGTACCCTAATGAAAATTGGGATATTTATAATAGAGAAAACAAATAACAAAACAACTATAAGACCCTCTCTAACAAAAAAGACCCCTTGCCTCTCAAAGCCTAAGTCTGATCTACCTAAGACCTAAGAAATTCATAAATAAGGTGTATGGACTCTGAGTGATGAGGTGGAAAAACAGATGTGAGAATTCGAATGAGGTCATAGGTAAACACAATGGAACTTAACAACAGTTACAATTACTCAGTGGGAGATGAGGAAGATGGTTCAGTGGGTAACAACACTTGGTGTAAAGGCACAGGGCGTTAGTTCATATCCCTAGCACCCATATAAAAGCTCTGCATGGTGACTTATGCTTGGACCTCCAGTGCTCAGAGGGTGGGCAGATACTTAAAGATCACTGGGACTTTCTGGGTAGTCAGCCTAGCCAAATCCCAGAAAGTTCCAGGTTCAATGAAAGAGCCTCTTTTAAGAAATAAGGAAGAAAGTCATAAAGGAGTATCACATGTTCTCTTCTAGACCCTGGCATATGTGTGCATGAGTATACACAAATATATAATACATAATACATACATACATGCATATGGACTCTCTCACACACACACATATATACATACATAAATATACATATATATATACACACACAAATATGCAAACATATACACATATATACATATTACTTTTGTCATTATTCCAATCACAAAACATTTGTTTTCAGGGAGTCCTCTCTCTTGACTGTTACCCGTTTGGATCAGATGTCAGCCACAGTGTTGACAATCTACACTTAATCCATCCTAAGAGAGTTGTCTCACCTCATATAGCTCCAAATGGACTCAGCTTACCTCCTGTGTAGGCCATTAAATATGAAGAAAATGAGGGTTGTTTCCATTCAAATATTGCTTGTATTGTGAATTCTTCACTGAACTACTTCTCATTCAGTAATGAAAGCATTGCATTAGAGATTGTAACTCTACAAGAAGATTAGTGGCCAGCTAACTATATTTCTTTTGTTTTATGAATGTGAATCTAAGGCCCAGAGGTGTGAACTTGCTCTAGGTTTTACATGGGTTCATAATGGCTAAAGTGGAATTTAAAGTTGGCTCATCACACAGGGTGATATGTGAAAATTCTCCCCATCGTTAAGGTTGGAGATAATACATGGGTGACTATTTTATAGACCTCATGAAAGAGTCAACCTATATCCTAAGAGAACAGAAAAATGAACTGCTTTGCAAGATTTCATTTCCACAGATAAAAAGCAGTCAATTTTATCATTTGAGAAACTGGAGGCTCAATTTTATTTCATTCTTTACCGAATATGCATGAGTTGTATTCAAGATATTTGCAGAGAGAAAAAAAAATCTTGCTTTACTAAAGTAACTGATCTTGAAAATCAAATTTGAGATCTCCAAGCTCTAAAGAAATAAAGCATAAAGAAAGATCTCAGTAGAAAACTTCAATCTCTTGATATTCAGTTAATTGGCCCTTCAGGATATAGTCTGATGCAAGCAGCTTCCCTTCACCATTGTGGGACTCTTCTTTATACTGTGAGCTTGAGAGTTATGTGAGGAAAACTTTTTATCTGCTACGGATTGTTATTTTGTGTTGCTATTTTATCCTTCAGTCTCACTGTATAACCTTGGAGGAGCCACTTAACCTCTCTGAGCCCCAGAAAATAAAAGTCAGTCCCTCCCTACTGCACAGAGACGTAGTAGAGATAAATCATGCCTCTGTGAATTTTAAATAAGGAATCTGTGAAGATAAATGGTTGATAGTGCTCGAGGCTTATACATCCAAGGAGAATGATAAGGGAGGTGATTAAGGCAAGAGCAGTAGCTTTGAGCAGAGGGCAGACTTCAAGCATGTAGCAATCTGAGAATGATGGTGTTGCCATTTCATGGTCTCTTCTTTCTCCTTTTTATTTCTCTATTTCTCCCACAACTTCTTAATAGAGCCATGGCTCAAAGGTCAACTGCAGCATATGGATTTGTGTAACAAATACCAGTTCAGTCTCCGTTTTCCATTCCTTCTGAGTTTTCCCAGCAAAGATATCTAATTCTTGTCAGATCTTCTGTTAGGAGGAAGCCATTATCCCTTTCAAGAAAAATGATTTGAGTGTCATTGAACTATCCATAACATACTAGGGCTTTGGCTCACCCAACACCCATTCCAACCCCTATAGGTGTGTTCTCTGTTGTGTAGAGACTGGGATGGTCAATAAATATTTCTCAAATCTCTACCTGAGTTCCAAATTATATGGCTTGAGGTCTTTAAAAATAGCTATATCTACCAAATGGAAGTACATATTACATGGGTGTTTTTATTTCTTATTTGTTTCATTCTTTCTGAAATCAAAGAAGAGGCTATTTTCACTTGCTGTGTGTGTGTGTGTGTGTGTGTGTGTGTGTGTGTGTGTATGTGTGAAACAAATAATTACACCTCAAAGAGTAAGACTCTCTGGGGACAAGTGAATGTAGACTGATTGATTATGTCTATTCACAACCCATTGGAATTCATGTAAGCTTTACCCAGTGTCTTGGGCTTCTATGGCTCTGATGTAGAAGGGTCCATAGTAGTGGTTCTCAACTTGTGCTTTGCAATCCCTTTGCAAGTAGCATATCAGATGTCCTGCATATCAGATATTATCAGATACTTACATAATGACTCATAACAGTAGCAAAATTACAGTTATGAAGTAGCAACAAAATAATTTCATGATTGGAGGTCACCACAATATATGGGACTGTATTAAAGGGTCACAGCATTAGGAGTTTTGAGAGCCATTGTTATATAACAATCTGAAATGCCAGTGAACCCCAGACTGACAGTTGAGTTACTTTTCTTTCCAAAGGGACTCCTGACTTATATAGGCTTACATCACAAAGTCACAATGAAATGACGTATCCATCTGTGCCTTAACAGAACTGAGTGAGAGTCCAGAAATAATAAAGGACACATTGTTTTGATTATGTATAAGTGATCTGTGTTAGGACTGGTGCACTGACAGGGAACAAGAAAGTAAACCATGGGTGGGGCTCACAGGTAGCAGAAAGTATAAAAAGAGGATGAGATAGAATAGACTCAAGAAAATGGAGAAGTATGAAGTTGAATTTGAAAGGAAGAAAAGGACAAAAACACCTTAAAATAAGTGAAGAACAGAGTGACCAAGGGGCACGAGATATGGATGTTGCATAGAGAATGCGTGAAGTTAAGGAATGTGAACTGTGCTCAAAGGATCAGCAAGTGTGCAGCAGTGCATGTGCTTGCAGGGGAGCATGAGTGGGCTCCATGATGGGCTTCAGGGCATGGAGTGATAAAGAGAAAAACTGGGGCAAGCTCTTGCCCATGTGGAGGTTAGATGGAAACCAAAGCTTTCTTGCCTATTCATCTCTTGTTGGGAACTAAGAAGGGGCCCAGGGGAAGACAGGGAAGGGGAAAACCCACACTCTGCCAGAGTTTTACCTATTCTCTGGTCTGTCAGAAGTGGGAGGGCTGCTGTCTACCTTCCACTCATCCCTGGATGGGCATTCAGCCTCTGGCCCACTGTTCAGGGGGTGGTCAAGGGGCAGCCCTACTTGGGAACCCCAGAGCTACTTTGCTAAAGCCTCCAGGATTATTAGGAGAGAGGGATGAGGGAAAAGGTTCCCAGCACTGTCCAGAGTGAGTGCAGCGGATCTTGATGAGCAGAGACTCTCTATGGTTTTAGAGCTTTATTATAGAAATGCAGGGAGAAAGAGAGAAGGGAGGGAGGGAGGGAGAAAGAGAGAGAGAGAGAGAGAGAGAGAGAGAGAGAGAGAGAGAGAGAGAGAGAGAGAGAGGAAGGAAGGAAGGAAGGAAAAGGCTAGAGAGAAAGAGAGTAAGAGGGAGAGAGGAGAGGAAAGAGGAGAGGAGAAGACAAAGAGAAAGGAAAGAGGAGAGAAGAGTGAGAGAAGTGAGAGGTAAGAGAACAAAGGAGTGAGAAAGCGAGGTGGGGGTCTAAAAGCCCCTTCTATAGTATGCTGACTTATCTTATTGTTGCTAGGTAACTGGGGAGGAGTTTAGCCTGAATGTCAGAAGCTTGGGCCATTGCCTACATGACTACTGACCATGCTTCTCTTATGGGGGCTGTGGGGGGCAGTAACTTATGCAGGAGCCAGAGTTCCAAGAGCATAAGGGAACACCTACCATGTCATTTAGGTGAATTATCACTCTTCAGGGTTCAGACCTCAGCTCAACTGGAGACCAGCCTGCATTTCCCCACAATCTCTGTAGGATATTATGCTCTAACTGATTCAAGTGACTTGAGACCATGAGATGTGTACACATGCTCACATCCTTGCATCTTTCTTTTTATGTTCAAGGCTATCACTGCATCAGTAACCTGTTGCAACCCAATACAGTGAGGTTCTAGGTTTTGAAATATGTCAGTAATGGAGGGAGATTTTGAGAATACTGATTTATGTGACAGCATAAGTATCCCAACTCTGATGTGAGATTTTCTTTCCTACTCTGTGACTAGGACCTCATCTCAATAGGATGAGTTAGTGGGGACAGAGGAGAAGGCATGAACCTTTGTGACCCAGTATCTGCTGCTTTTATACTGACTGACCACGGGGCATAATGGGGAATGAAGTAGTCACAGCAGGTGGAAAGCTGCGATGTATACTACAAGAACTAAATTTTCTTTAGAGGCTCAGAGAAAGTCACTGAACAATTGGTCTGAACAGAATACTAAGTGGGAATGATCATTGCAGCAGAATAACGCACTGTGAGTGGTCAAGAGAAGAAGGCCCTGAACTCAGAGATAAAGAAATTTGTTGAGCATACACTATACGTTTGTTCCCTCTCTCCATCTCTAAAAGCCTGCCTTCCTGAATATTGACATGTGCCTTTAGGCAAATCTCTTCAAACGCTCTGAGGCTCAGTTTCCTCAGTCCCAAAAGTTAAAGAATAATAATAATATCTACCTTAAAGGACTGTTAAATAATGGAGATAGGACCTACAAAGCACTTGGAACAGAGCCAGGCACATAGCAAGTGTTATGTAGCTATATATGTTTATTAATAACACTATTATCATTTTATGTGCTGAGTACAGAACAGTATTTTATATCAGCAGACATTATTATTGCCTTCATTTTTAAAATGGAAGAAACGAGTCTTTGAAAAGTTGAGCTACTTGTCCAACTAATAAGTGAATGAGTTGGCTGTGAATCCAGACAATCAATTATAGAACCCCAGCTCAGAGACATGGAAACCAGTCAGGTGACTGACACAAATGAATGGATCAGCAAATGATAACTTTGAGTGTGGTTATTTGAAATAGAACTGGTATGGAAAGAGAACATCTAAGCAGCTGAGAAATAAGGTCTGGCTGTGCAGTCTTTAATCAAGTCAGATGCAGAACTGGGGGCGATAACACTCTTGTTTGGGGTTTAGGAGCCTGAGCCACCTAAGCCACAAAGAATGCAAAGACTAATGGTGCCAAACTATTTCTTATTTATTCAACTATAGAAAGATACAATGCAAAGCTGGGTTTGGGACTCATGTATTAGTTGTGTTGAATAACATAAATCTAGGAAAAGACCCCTCCCTTATTGGAGGACCTTGTCTTAGATAGTACATTCCTTGGAGCAAAGTCAGGATCAGGAGCCCCATCATCGTGCAGCCTCATGATTCTATTTGAACTTGGGACGGGGGGAAGGGTGAATTTTATTTATCACAGTTGTGGAGGGGGTGCTGACTCTATTTTGTCTCTAGTCCTTTTCTGTCTCTTCTCTACTCTGCCAACAAGGTTTAGTTCAGGGTCTTAGAAAGAGGTTTACAGAAAGTAGCATTCCAGAATGTCCTCTGGTTCTGTATCTATTTCTCTTGGGCAAGATAAGCTAAGAGACTCTGTGTTGAGCTTCTTAGCTCATTCATGAGGACAAGAATACTGATCATCAAAGGTTGTCACAAGAATCAAATTATATGACACATGAATGCAATTATCTTGTATAATTCCTCGAACCCAGAAGACATTAATAATTAATGGTTTCCTTCCCTGCTCCATCAACCAAAGTTAGAACGGAAAACAAGAATTTATCTCCAAATGGATTTGTGGTGAGCCTACGTTTTGGAGTTAGAAGGATATGAATCAGGAGAATCAGAGTTAGGAAACCATCATCACTCTCAGGGCTGAAGGATGAAAAGAGGGGTTGCAGGGCACACAGAAGACAGAGATATGGGGCTGTATGCTGCGACAGCTGGTCAGAGCTGTTCTAAAGCTGTTGCCAGTGGAAGAGGCAGCATTGCTTTTCTCACCTCCTGCCTCTGAATTGAGAGCCAGCCAGCAGGGAACCTGCAAAGGGACAAAGCTCTGGATCCGGCAGGAGAGGAATGGATGCAAAAAATAGAATGTGTGTACGTCAGTGGTCAGTGGAGGATCATCGGTGCTGAAGATTAGAGAACAACAATAGCAGCAAAACATGGCTCACTCTAAGTATCCAGAAGTGCATCTCCCCACCTTCATGGCAGTGAGGCAGGTGGTGGCATGGGCTTCCAGAAATAACACTGAATGCATTAACTAAAACAACACTCCATGGAAACATTTTTTTGCGAAGTTGTAACAGCCCTTGTTGGAAAAATGGCTTTGGTGCCTATGGATATGGGAGATGCTGAGGTAACAGCAGTTAGATTTACTAAAGTTTTCTCAGTGCCTTTAGTAAGGATTATTTTGAGTCACTCTGCAGGGGATGTAGTATGTGGCACTCCTTACATCAGTTTTTGTGGAGTATTTCATGACAAAACTCTCCTTGAAAGGTAATGAAGGAGATTCTCAGCTAGGGATGATGGTGCAAGGGTCATTTAAGACTGTCTTACCTCTGCTGTAAGATACAAGCTGAGGCTTTCTCAAGGTCTTCACATTTAGTAGCAAATGCCTGTGTGTTACGATATTCTTCAATTTCCTCCAATATTTTTGAAAAGGAATGTCTTTGGATTAGTTTGTCATTACCAGCCATAACCTACAGGAGAGTTAAACTGTGCAAATAACTATCTTCAAGCTAAGGCCCCACTGGCAAGCATTTCTCTCTCTTGTGCCTCCTCTGACTGCCCATGTTAACATTCTTGATACAATTTGACAGGAACCTTGAGTGTAGATGACACTGAGACATACAGAAGTTGACCCTGTCTTTGTCATAAAGTCAATGGATCGATTATTGTAAATAGACATACACACTCAAAACACTTGTGGGAAAATCAGGATAGCTTTAGCCAAATACTAAAACCAGTTGTAGAATCAGTGTATTGTAGTTAGCATTAATTGTTAACCCAACACAGCCTCGAGCCATTTGAGAAGGGAGTCTCAATTGAGGGATCCCCCAGATCAGACTGACCTGTAGGCATGTCTGTGGGGGACTGTTTTGACTTTTAATTGGTACAGAAAGGCCCAGGCAACTTCAGTCAGCACCATCCTCTGTGCAAGTGTTCCTGAGCTGTATAGAAAAGCTAACAAAACATGACCCTACACGTAAGACAGCAGAGTTCTTCCATAATTTGGTTATTCAATATTCTAATCCAGATCTTGCCCTGAGTTGCCCTCAGTGATAGGCTGTGACCTGAAAGTGTAGGCTAAGTAAATCCATCCCTCTAAGTTGCTTTTGGTCAGATATTTTTATGACAGCTATAGAAAGGAAACTGGTACAAGGCTATTGGAAGTAATTGTTGGAGTTATACATATGGACAAAAGGGTGTCTTGTTTTGAAGAGGCTTCTGAGCTCCCCAGAACTTAGGTAGACAGAGGTGGGGAAAGAGTCTGGAATTTCATGTAGAATAATAGAATTTAGTGGATTGAGAGGAGGAAGGATTTGGCAGGCATTATGTCTGTTCTTTGGGTTATAGATTCATGGAAGGAAAGGATCAGCTGGTGACTTTTATGGCAAACCCTAAGAGGTTAGCTGGTTTATGAGCCTTCCCTCAACTGGTCCTTGGGCAGCTAATGGACAGTGTGGCTCAGCTTCTCTCTATGGACTATTAGTCAACTTTCTCCCACTGACAGTTAATTACAGGGAATATCCCTCTGCACGTTATCATGTGGATTCATCTGTATGGAGTCAGTAAGTTGGGTTGGGGACCAGTTTGAATTTCCTTTGAGGCGTTTTATTTCTGATGACATATTACCAAAATAGAAGACCCAGCAACTTCTGAGTTAAAGTAGTGAATTTTCTTTTTAAAACAATTGTACATATGCACCTGTAAAGATGGCTCAGTTAGTAAAGTGCTTACAAGGATGAAGACCTGAATTTTATCCCCCAGATCTATGGATAATACCAAATCGTGGTGTCATGCTTTCTTTCACAGTCCTGGTAAGGCAGAGACAAGCCAGTCCCCTGGGTCTTGCTGGACAAGCATCCCAGCTTACTTGGTGAGCTATAAGGCCAACAGAGGTCCTGGTTCAGAAAACAAGGTCGACAGTACCCAAGGAATGACAGGCTGGCCTCTGACTTCCCATGTATGCACACTTCTTCCTGAACATACACATGCACACACACACAGGGATGCATATGCTAGATCCCTATGATACCACATTTCTTTGTATTGTAGCACTTAGGGCTATGCTGTGGTCTTAGAACTTGAATTTCACAACATACAATAGATGCTTGCTCCATTTGGTCAGTTGTCCCAGGGTACCTACTCCACCTTCTTTCTTTCTTCTATATGCCACAGTTCACAGAAAAAACACCAGGGGAAAACCATATAGTTTTTGTTCTAGTTTTACATAGTGACTTTGATTGTACTTATGAAGGGCACCCACCTACTATAGCCACATAGTAGTTAAGAACACAGGCATTGCCTGACATAGGCTGAATTTGGCTGTGGTACTGGTGACCTGACCAGTAAGGGAAGGTGAGACTTAACTTTGGCATTAGGCAACCCCTTTCACAAAATATCATAGGGGTCTGGATCTCCTATTTTAGATTCCCTGCAACCTAAATGAATGACCTGCTCATTGATTATGCATTTGACTTATCATTTTGTCAGATATTTGTCAAGCTCTGACTGAAAGTTAGGTGCTGTTGCTAGGGAGAGAAAGATGAACATGAACAGAGTTCCTGCTCCTGTGGAACTAATGTAGGTGAGAAGATGTGAGTAAGAGGACAGTTTTCACTGTGTGTTTTCTAGAATGACAATTTCAAGTTGTGATAACGACAATGGCCACAACCAGTAATGAATGCTTTGAGGAAAACCAAGCAGGGCAGTTCCAGCAAGTCACTAGGGACAGGAAGAAGGCTCACTGAAGTGGGTTTTTAGCTTATGCTTGAGGATTAAGAAAGAATCCCATACGTGGCACTACAGGATGAGCATATTTCAGGAAGAAGGGGGAAGAGTGACGGACAAAGGTCCTGTGGCAGTAAGGTAAGTGTTGTTGTAGTCTAGTGAGGCCTGTGTAGCAAGGGCATGTTAAGAAGATGCTATAAGGTGCCCTGTGAACAAAAGGGAAGCTGAGTCTGTTGGGTTCTTGCTTTACTTTCTCCTAGTCAGGCTATGTAACTGTCAAGCATCCATTATCTTTTACCAAGATAACACAGTCAAGAAGGTGCTTCCAGGTTGCCATGGGACCTGCTGGAGCCAGGGCTTTCTGCTTTGGCTTAGCATTGTCAGCTTTGTAGTTTTAGCTGAACTGAAAGGCTGCCCCCTAGTGTTGCTTGGTGCACCTGTCCTGTTGCTGAAGGGCTGCAGAGGGGCTTGAGGGACTAGACGTGAAAGTAGAGCCTCTTGCCTTCTCCACACTGTGGGTTTTTGTGTGTTGCTTGTGTTCAAGCATCCTGGAAGGGCAGAAAAAAGCATTGCTAACACTAAATGACCCCACATCCCAGTTTTCTGATATGGGAGAATACTGGGGTCCAGGACCCCCCATTCTTCTACATAAAGATTCTAAATTGATTGATCATATATACAACCCAGATTTAGATAATTTTCTCAAACCTAGGTGAATACCACATGGCTCATCTGTGCAGCCAGGCTGTTCTTCTGGTCTAGAAAGATGCACATTGACATTTTACTGTTGTTTTCTCCAATGATTTTGGCTTTAGAACCAAGATCCTTTATCAAATTAGAGAATTGTTCCTCAGTTGATAACTCAAGAATTTCTACCAAACAGGTAGGTAGGTGTGCGTGTGCGTGCATGCGTGCATGTGTGTGTGTGTGTGTGTGTACATGTGTGTTTGATGGTATGCCTGTGTGCCACATTTATAATTTGTGTGGTTACATTGTGTGGTTACATGTATGTGTGTAGGTGCATTTAGACACAATGTGCATATGGTCCAAAAGTTGTGTGTGTGTGTATGTGTGTGTGTGTGTGTGTGTGTGATTATGTATGGCATGGAATGTGTCTAATTGTCATGTCTATAGTCTGTAGTGATGGTTTCCATGGTGATGCATGTGAATTTGAAAAAGATCCTGTATATCCTTAGCCATTTATCTATAATGGCCTTATTAAGTGATTTTTCCTTCTCTGCACTCTAATTTCTACTGTGAAATTCAGTGTGTCAATGGACTACCAGCCCTGCTCTTCTTGTAGGGATTAGTTAGGATAATACTATGTTCTTAGTTCCATGATCACAGTAAACCCTCCTTAGAAGTCTTCAGATGGAGATGAAATCTTAATGAATTTATGTTACCTTTCTGTGCCACATTTGTATCAGTTAAGTGGAAATAGCATTACTGTTGAACAGTACTTTGGCAAAAGAAAATTAGTTGCTCTCTTCAAGCATGTAAGTAATGTGCTGCAGAAAGTGAGATTCCTGGGTAGGTCTTTCTTTGTTGAAATATTTTTCTTCATCATTTGCCCTCCTTGGATTCTTTGCTCCTGACAGATGTAAGCATATTGTTTCTTCCCAACTTGACTCTGACCTGGTCCACAAATTACTGGGTATGGATACGTGATCCTGGTGGGGAATGAGTTTGGCTCAGAATTTGTGGAACACGGGAATATTTGGACTACTCACCAAGTTTCTAGGATCCTGTTGTGCTTAGCCACAGTTGTGAACATTTTCACCCTGTAAGGAGTGACTGGGGAGGACAAAGCTTTTGGTTTATACATAACGTTTGTGGTCTGGCAGTGGTTGCATCCGAGTGCTTGAGAAAATTTATATTTTAATCTATTTCCTGATCCCAATTCTCTCCTCTCTGTCACTCTTCTTGCCTGGCTGTCCCACTATGGGTTCTTGGCAGGTGGTGTGTTTCCAGTGGACACTGATTAAAGTTGTCCATTTCTCAAAGTGAAGTGTATATGGAACCTTGACCCAGCAGAGACTGGTTTGGCTGAAAGACACCATTTCAAATATGTTTCTGAAAAGTGCAGTCTGCATTTGTTTTCTTTTCAGAACAGTTCTGGAGCTGTTGGGAGTTGGAGGAAATGACAAAGCTGGGACTTGAAATAATGTTGACCTTGATGAAATGCTGGTAATACTGAGGACACTTAGCTGGACAGCTATTGCTGTTTTATCTTATCGAATCCAGTTTTCTGCTTATCTTTAAAACTGGCAGCTATAAAATGGACCTTAAAATTAAAATTCGATCAAATGAGTTGCTTTTTAATTAAACAAAAATATGCAAGGAGGAAATTATATGATTCATTTTCTTTCCAAGAATGAGTCTGAGAATAAAATATCATAGGCATAAGGCACTTTGTATCTTTGTATTATTTTAAGGATATCTATTCCCAGGGGCTTTTACCTAATTATATCTGAATGATATTAGAGTTTGGCCTCAATTGCTTCCCTGCTTTTCTGCATTTACATAGAATTTCTCAAAGAAATCTCAATCATTCCTGGTTGGCTTTCTGCAATTTTATATTTGTTACCTTGTAATACCTTATAGTGACTGTGCAAAGTATTTTTTCTGAAACCCATGTGATGTGTCCTTCCTGGTGAGGCAGATGGCTCGAGGCAGTTGGGACTTTTAATGTTCCTGTTAACCTTCTTAGAGTAGATGGATTTCAGTCCAGGCATTTAAAATGCAATTGTGTTTTTATCAGGTATTTTATAAATCATAAAATTGCTAGTGTGTTAAATAGAATTTTTTTATTTAACCAGATGGACCATTCATTTAGTCTGTCTGAGGTTAGAAGACACGCTTTCAAAAAATGAAAAGCTCAGTTTGGGGTTTTGTGTCTGAATTAATAGTGTGGTGTGGGGTGTGTGTGTGTGTGTGTGTGTGTGTGTGTGTGTGTAAGGCACAGAGAGCTGTTATAGTTGAGAATAAATTAATATTCATTGAAGCAAACCCAAAGCTTAGTGCCTACCATGTATCTAGTCTTTCCTTGACTACACTCCAATCTTGTGGTGGCTTGAATGATAGTGTGTCCCTTCAGCTCCGATATCAGAATGCTTGATCCCCAGTACATAGTACTAGTTTTATGGGTTTAGGAAGTATGGCCTTCCATACTTCTGCTCCAGTCACTGTTTCTGATGCCTCTGCTCTATGCATCATGGACTCTATCCATTTGGAACCATAAGCCCAAATAAAAACTTTCCTCCATAAGTTACCTTGGTCATCGTGTTTTATTACAGCAACAGGAAAGTAACAAAATCCTTATTAACTCTTTAAATAGATGATTACTGAGAACTTGCTATACACCAAGCATGACCCTATGCATAGGCACTGAGAAGGCAAAGACAAGGATACAGATATATCATTCTGTCCTTTTGTATTCCATCACCATTCAGACTTGGGGAAGTGGAATGAAGAAGGGGGAAAAAGAAGCAATATTTACTTACTGTCTACAACTTTTCTAGACAGCTAGATAGCTCACATCACCTTATTTATACTAATTATACATACTAAGTTAATGAGCTAAGTTTTTTATTCATTTTTCTAGGGAGAAAATTAAAGCTCATAAGTTAAGATCAATTTCTGAAGATTATACCACTGTTAAGAGCTGCATTAAGGACTGTCTTCTGACTTCAAATTTATACCCATTCTCTAGCATTTTGTTTTTTCTCTTTAAAGGTTGTACAGTGTTCTCATCCATTAAAAAACCCTACTTTCAACCCGTGGAGGCAGCCTTTGGTTTATCAAGCCTTTTCTCTAGGATTGAGAGCCATTCTCTGGGGTTGCACTAAAGAGCTCATGTATGACAAAATGCATATCTCTTCCTAGATTCCTATTTACTGGACAATGTAATTAAAACTGCAATGGAACTAGATTGCCCAAATAATATGGCATGTGACTCCATAGATGTTATTGAATGTTTTGGTTGAGATATGTTCTATTGTGGAGAAAACACTCATCTGAAGGGTTTTAATGACCTGCTGATGGTAAGATGGAATGGATAGTTTTTGAGACCCTACTTCTGTATCTATTCAAGTCTTTGATGCCTACAAATGCCTACATCTCAAATAAATTTGTTTTTATCCTGTGGAAGAAGTGAGATGAACTCTAGATTGAAGGATGATTTGTGTGTGACTTGATATGACAAGAGGAATCTATCTCTGCAGAAATCTCTGAAGACAAAAACTGAGCTAGGAAATCTGCTTCTACTATATCCACTGAGTGTTCTGTTCATCGAGTGGCTGTTTCCTGCAGGCTTCATGCTCAGGTCTGACAATTCTGATATGAATAAGTTGTAGGGTTCTTTCTTTCCTTTAATAAACACAAATTCTAATTGAGAGGTATTTATGTAAAATGTAAAATGTAGATTTTCTTTTGAGGTGAGTGTGGCAAATACAAACCAAGGCAAAAATTTTCAAACTAATCTTAACATAGGATCTCTGAGTTCAAGGTCAGCCTGATCTACAGATCAATTTCCAAGGCAGCCAAGGTTACACAGCCTGTCTCTAAACACAAAACAAAACAGATAAAGACAGAAGGGGTTGAATGAAGGCTTTTTGAGGGAATGTAAAGATGAGTTTTGTTGAATATGAGGAGATCACCAAGAATCAGGACAGAAGATGAGGTATGCTGATCAGTGGAGACAGATTCAATGGACAGCTCCAAAAACAAGTCATACGTGTATGAGGGAACAAAAGACCATGAGCTGCTTTAGTTCGTACAATCATTAATATTGATTAATAAGCTCTAGAATCACCTAGGAGACCAGACTTTGGGTGTATCTGTGAGGGAGGTTCTAGACTAGGTTGATTGAGGTTGAAAGACCCACTTGGAATGACCAGGTGGGGGTCTTGGAGTGAATAAATGGAGATAGCAACTAAGAGGTAGCACTAAGTGCTCTCTGCTTTCTGAGTGCAAATGTAAGGTGGCCAGCTACCTACAGCTCCTGCTGAAATAACTCCTTTGCTATGATGGACTCGACTCTCCAAATGTAAACCAAAATAAGCTAATGTTACTTTCTCTCGGACATTATATCACAGTAACAGGAAAACTTACTGATGCAGTCATTTTCCTACCACTCCTTCAAAATACATGAAGCAATCAACTTAAAAATAGAAAAGCTTTACTCATAGTTTTGGAGCCTTGATTCCATGTACAATTTCCTTGTGCATTTGGACCTGTGAAGAGGTGTATCTTTTAAGAAGAATAGATTGGAGAGGAGTTTGTGACACTTAAAATCATGGGATGGTAGCCTTATGACAGAGTTCATCTAACCCATCCAAGGTCATGTCATCATTGCCCTAGTTTCATCTACTAGACCTCAACTTCTACAAGTCCATCATTTCCCAGTAGTATCATAGACTGGTTTCCAGACCTAGCACATGGTCCACTGGGGCTCATTCCAGGTCCTTAGTATATCATATACCATGTTATGGAGGGTCTTGTGCATTAAGAAGAATGTACAGAACTTGGTGTTTAGTACCTTTGGGAAGGTTTTGTGGTAAAGTTCGAGTGGAAAATTCCTACAAATACATTGTTCTAGGTAAGAAAGTGTCCTGAATCAGGTCAATGAGGAATGAAAAGGAATGCTTAGTCTGTGCTAAAGGTTACAGTACTGGAGACCAATGTGGTTTAGTTGCTGATGGTAGACAAGTCTTCGGAGATTGGATCTCAGGTTCTGACTCAATGGCATGGATGGTTGGTGGCTTTACTGCCCAGATATTATTTGTTTATTTGGGTAAATGGATGAAGGCATCTTTAGAAATTCTGCTGGAAATAACTGCATCTTGAATAGATGCACATAACTGAAACTTTTGCAGCACTGGGCAGGAAGATGTGCATTTTCAGGATGTCAAGATAAGAGTATCACTAAAAAAACACTCAGTACTTGAATGTAGAACATAGTGATAGTACACAGTTTACTGTGCATGAGGTCCCGTGCTCAGTCCCTAGCACCAAAACAAGTATAGAAATGTATGGGCTTACACGTCAGAGAGAATACAGACCAGAGCCTGTGACAAATCAGCAAATAAGTAATTAAGGAGAAAGAGGAAAACAGCCAAAGAAACTGAATAGGAAAACCATCAGTAGTATATTGTTTTCAACTGAAGGGGCCTAGGATTTGAAAAAGGGAACTGAGAGGTCAGATGGTACTCCATGTGGATTGGTTTCACCTGGAAGGCTGTATTGTGGCCCTTGCTAAGGATGTGATGCTGACAATGTACACAAGTCAGTACCTTAGGCTTAGCAGGTAGGACTGCACTTTGACTCTTGTTTAGGATGCACATAAGACTGCATTGTGAGCTTGGCTGAGGATATGAGGGCACACTGAATAAAGATCACGGCTATATAATAGAGTGTGAGTGAGTGATCTTGGAATGAAGACAGATTGTATAAATAAAAATTTCCAAGACACTGTCTAGAAAGAAATTAAGGATATGGGGTGGAAAAAAAATAAGGCAATGTTACAATTCAAGAGGACCTTTAGGTAAAGGACATGTTCTCAGAGTATAGATGTATTAACCAATGGGGAAAGTTCTCACCTTGGATAGAACATGAGTCAGGATAAAGGAAGAAATGGAAATGTACCAAATGATGGAAATTCATCATTGGGTCAGTGGGTACTGTGGCAAGGGCTGTGAGTCCCATTGGAATATGAGGCATCTGCTGGTAATAAAAGAATAAAATCTCAAATTCAGTGAGAATATGGTTATAGGATAGCCTCAGAATTGGAAAAACAATTTGGAGTATGCAATCTAGTTGAATGGGAAAAGTGAGTATCTTGGGCAAAATCAGACGCTGGGACAAGTGATTTGACTTCAAGGGGAAGAGTTGTCCACACTGCCATAGAAGAGACTGTTTTTAGGACTAAGCTTCCCCTGGGTCCAGGGAGTTGTGTTTGATGGAGAGATAAGAGTGTAAATGGCAGGCTCTGTGTAGTACTTATCTAGACTAAGAAGTCACACAACATGGAAGCAATGGGTGGGGGAGATATCTATAAACTAAAGAGAAGTGAGACTGGGAATAAAGGAAATGAAGATGCAGAAGGAGATAAAGTTGTAAGGAGAAGTCAGGATCCTGGAGCTGTCAATTCTTCATGTGGGTCCCTTCCAGAAGATGACAATATACAGCAGACATTAATGGAAGGAAGACACTAAAGGGAGGGATGTAATAACCGTTAGATTTAAACGTGTTATAAGTTGAAAATACCCTGGAAAATGGGTCATCCATAAAGGTTGGGGGGATCATTAAATCAGCTACATGCACACTAAAATTATTTTTTAGAACCCTCAGCCTCTTGAGTTGTTTGCCTTGTATTTGTTGACTCATTCAACCTGAGTATCTATTTGCCATTTTGTTTTTTTTCTCCCTTCACAAATAGAAAGTACAGTATTAGATCTATTTATTTGTTATAGAAAATTACACAAGCATATTATAGCAAACATTGGGCATGGAGGCAAGTATTCAATATGGAATGAATTAAAATGTTTACCACCAACTTCTGCATTTTGCAAGCTCACACTGACGATTGACAGAGTACATGCACTTATCTTTATAGTTCTTGGTACAGTGGTTCTTGCTGAGACACAAGAAAGCAAATTGTCTCTGCCTCAAATGAAAGCCGTAATCTTAAATTGATTATGTATGTTAGTGGTTCAATTTTGAATTCATGTTTCTGAGATTCTGCTCTTCAATAACATTACTTTTTTTTTTCCTGAGAAGCAATATGACATAAGACTTTAATACAAACTCTGGAGCCAGTCTACTGTGCACACATGCTGCTTGCAATCCCTTACCTTCAGACAATTAACTGACCCTTGATGTGGTTCAATCTTCTTGTCTCTAAAATGAGTACAATGCTGTAGTCACCTCATAGCATAAACATAAGTATTAAATAAGGTTCAAAAAAGATAGGTGGATCCATTTTAAAAATAAATTAATATTTTAAGCAGTACCTGGCCATTTTATAGGAGTTCCTTCTATTTCATTTTCCAGTAAATTTGCATTTATATAAATGCATAATCACTTAAATGCAAAACATGATCTTATCATCTAGACACTACTCTTTTCTCCTTTTTGGCTCCTATATGATGTTACTGCTGGATAGTTTTGGTTTGTTCTGTTATTTTTTTATGAAACCATCTCACTCTAAAGCCCAGGCTGACTTGGGCATTATCATGCACCCTGAAGCATAAGCCTGCCCTGTTGTTTCAGACTTTCCTCTAAGTGCTGAATTGAAAGGTATAATTCACCATTCTTCCTAGATAGTATAGTGCTAATTTGCATCTGAAAAATAAAATTATAGTCATCTATGACATGTAGATTTCTTTTTATTATTATTATTTTTAATTAGGTATTTTCTTCATTTACATTTCTAATGCTACCCCAAAAGTACCCCAAGCCCTCCCCCCACTCACCCCCCCCCCACTCCCAATTCTTGGCCCTGGCTTTCCCCTGTACTGAGGCATATGAAGTTTGCAAGACCAATGGGCCTCTCTTCACACTTATGGGCAACTAGGTCATCTTCTGATACATATGCAGCTAGAGACAGGAGCTCGGGGGGGGGGAGGGGTACTGATAAGTTCATATTGTTGTTCTACCTATAGGGTTGCAGACCCCTTTAGCTCCTTGGGTACTTTTTCTAGCTCCTCCATTGGGGGCTCTGTGATCCATCCAATAGCTGACTGTGAGCATCCACTTCTGTGTTTGCTAGGCCCTGGCATAGCCTCATAAGAGACAGCTATATCTGGTCCTTTCAGCAAAATCTTGCTAGTGTGTGCAATGTTGTCAGTGTTTGGGGGCAGATTATGGGATGGATCCCCGGGTATGACAGTCTCTGGATGGTCCATCCTTTCATCTCAGCTCCAATCTTTGTCTCTGTAACTCCTTCCATTGGTGTTTTGTTCCCAATTCTAAGAAGGAGCAAAGTGTACACACTTTCATTTTTGTTCTTCTTGAGTTTCATGTGTTTTGCAAATTGTATCTTTTATCTTTGGTATTGTAAGATTCTGGGCTAATATCCACTTATCAGTGAGTACATATCAAGTGAGTTCTTTTGTGATTGGGTTACCTCACTCAGGATGATGCCCTCCAGGTCCATCCATTTACCTAGAAATTTCATAAATTCATTCTTTTTAATAGCTGAGTAGTACTCCATTGTGTAGATGTACCACATTTTTTGTATCCATTCCTCTGTTGACGGGCATCTGGGTTCTTTCCAGCTTCTGGATATTACGAATAAGGCTACTATAAACATAGTTGAGCATGCGTCCTTCTTATTGGATGGAACATCTTCTAGATATATGCCCAGGAGAGGTATTGCTGGATCCTCCAGTAGTACTATGTCCAATTTTCTAAGGAACCGCCAGACTGATTTCCAGAGTGGTTGTACAAGCTTGCAATCCCTCCAACAATGGAGGAGTGTTCCTCTTTCTTCACATCCTCACCAGCATCTGCTGTCACCTGAATTTTTGATCTTAGCCATTCTGGCTGGTGTGAGGTGGAATCTCAGGGTTGTTTAGATTTGCATTTCCCTGATGATTAAGGATGTTGAACATTTTTTCAGGTGCTTCTCAGCCATTAGGTATTCTTCAGGTGAGAATTCTTTGTTTAGCTTTGAGCCCCATTTTTTAATGGGGTTATTTGATTTTCTGGAGTCCACCTTCTTGAGTTCTTTATATATATTGGATATTAATTAGTCCCCTATCTGATTTAGGATAGGTAAAGATCCTTTCCCAATCTGTTGGTGGCCTTTTTGTCTTATTGACAGTGTCTTTTGCCTTAGAGAAGCTTTGCAATTTTATGAGGTCCCATTTGTCGATTCTCGATCTTACAACACAAGCCATTGCTGTTCTATTCAGGAATTTTTCGAGGCCTTTCCCTACTTTCTCCTCTATAAGTTTCAGTGTCTCTGGTTTTATGTGGAGTTCCTTGATCCACTTAGATTTGACCTTAGTGCAAGGAGATAGGAATGGATCAATTCGCATTATTCTATATGATAACCACCAGTTGTGCCAGCACCATTTGTTGAAAATGCTGTCTTTCTTCTACTGGATGGTTTTAGCTTCCTTGTCAAAGATCAAGTGACCATAGGTGTGTGGGTTCATTTCTGGGTCTTCAGTTCTATTCCATTGGTCTACTTGTCTGTCACTATACCAGTACCATGAAGTTTTTAATCACAATTGCTCTGTAGTAAAGCTTTAGGTCAGGCATGGTGATTCCACCAGAGGTTCTTTTATCCTTGAGTAGAGTTTTTGCTATCCTAGGTTTTTTGTTATTGCAGATGAATTTGCAGATTGCTCTTTCTAATTCGTTGAAGAATTGAGTTGGAATTTTGATGGGGATTACATTGAATCTGTAGATTGCTTTTGGCAAGATAGCCATTTTTACTATATTGATCCTGCCCATCCATGAGCATGAGAGATCTTTCCATCTTCTGAGATCTTCTTTAATTTCTTTCTTTAGAGACTTGAAGTTCTTATCATACAGATCTTTCACTTCCTTAGTTAGAGTCACACCAAGGTATTTTATATTATTTGTGACTATTGAGAAGGGTGTTGTTTCCCTAATTTCTTTCTCAGCCTGGATATCCTTTGTGTAGAGAAAGGCCGCTGAGTTGTTTGAGTTAAATTTATATCCAGCTACTTCATTGAAGCTGTTTATCAAGTTTAGGAGCTCTCTGGTGGAATTTTTAGGGTCATTTATATATACTATCATATCATCTGCAAAAAGTGATATTTTGACTTCTTCCTTTCCAATTTGTATCCCCTTGATCTCCTTTTGTTGTCCAATTGCTCTGGTTAAGACTTCAAGTACAATGTTGAATAGGTAGGGAGAAAGTGGACAGCCTTGTCTAGTCCCTGATTTTAGTGGGATTGCTTCCAGCTTCTCACCATTTACTTTGATGTTGGCTACTGGTTTACTGTAGATTGCTTTTATCATATTTAGGTATGGGCCTTGAATTCCTGATCTTTCCAAGACTTTTATCATGAATGTCTGTTGGATTTTGCAAGTGCTTTCTTCACATCTAAGGAGATGGTCATGTGGTTTTTGTCTTTGAGTTTGTTTATATAGTGGATTACATTGATGGACTTCCATATATTAAACCATCCCTGCATCCCTGGAATGAAACCTCAGGTCAGGATGGATGATTGTTTTGATGTGTTCTTGGATTTGGTTAGCGAGAATTGTATGGAGTATTTTTGCATCAATATTCATAAGGGAAATTGGTCTGAAGTTCTCTATCTTTGTTGGGTCTTTCTGTGGTTTAGGTATCAGAGTAATTGTGGCTTCATAGAATGAATTGGGTAGGGTACCTTCTGCTTCTATTTTGTAGAATAGTTTGTGAAGAACTGGAATTAGATCTTCTTTGAAGGTCTGATAGAACTCTGCACTAAACTCATCTGGTCCTGGGCTTTTTTTGGTTGGGAGACTATTAATGACTGCTTCTATTTCTTTAGGTGATATAGGACTGTTTAGATCATTAACCTGATCCTGATTTAACTTTGGTACCTGGTATCTGTCTAGAAATTTGTCCATTTCATCCAGGTTTTCCAGTTTTGTTGAGGATAGCCTTTTGTAGAAGGATCTGATGGTGTTTTGGATTTCTTCAGGATCTGTTGTTATGTTCCCCTTTTCATTTCTGATTTTGTTAATTAGGATTCTGTCCCTGTCCCCTCTAGTGAGTCTGGCTAAGGGTTTATCTATCTTGTTGAATTTCTCAAAGAACCAGCTCCTTGTTTGGTTGATTCTTTGAATAGTTCTTGTTTACACTTGGTTGATTTCGCCCCTGAGTTTGATTATTTCTTGCCATCTACTCCTCTTGGGTGAATTTGCTTCCTTTTGTTCTAGAGATTTTAGGTGTGTTGTCAAGCTGCTAGTGTGTGCTCTCTCTAGTTTCTTTTTGGAGGGACTCAGAGCTATGACTTTTCCTCTTAGAAATGCTTTCATTGGTGTCAGCATTTGGAAGCTGATTATGGGATGGATCCCTGGATATGGCAGTCTCTAGATGGTCCATCCTTTCGTCACAGCTCTACTAGTAAGATTTTGCTGAAAGGACCCAGATAGGGCTGTCTCTTGTGAGACTATGCCAAGGCCTAGCAAACACAGAAGTGGATGCTCACAGTCAGCTATTGGATGGATCATATGGCCCCCAATAGAGGAGCTAGAGAAAGTACCCAAGGAGCTAAAGGGATCTGCAATCCTATAGGTGGAACAACAATATGAACTAAACAGTACCACCCTGGAGCTCGTGTCTCTAGCTGCATATGTAGCAGAAGAAGGCCTAGTCGGCCATCAGTGGAAAGAGAGGCCCATTAGTCATGCAAACTTTATATGCCTCAGTACAGGGGAACGACAGGGCCAAGAAGTGGGAGTAGGTGGTTGGGGGAGAGGGTGGGGGAGGGTGTGGGGGACTTTTGGGATAGAATTGGAAATTTAAATGAAATAAATACCCAATTAAAAAATATCAAAAAAAAAAAAAGAGAAAGAAATGCTTTCATTGTGTCTGAAACATGGTCTGCCCCAGAAGCCCTGTGGCTTCCGTTTGTCCCAGGAGCTGTTAGCCTCTGCAGTCCACACTCTCACCTGTGCAAACCAGTCTTGGCGGAATCCGGGAACCCAAGATGGCTCCCCCAGATCGACATATAGATTTAATCCAGACTTCCAGTTAAGTGATATAGAACTTATTGGGCTAAAATTATTTTTATTTGCAATGTATTTTTATTTGCATTATTTGCAAAAGATGACTTTTCTCCGGCTTTCTTTTCTATTTTAAGAAGGGAATCATGTGCATGACCCTTGTTTTCCAGCTTGTGGCAATGGTTAGTAATATTTTTTATACTGTAATAAGTAATGAATGGAGGAATTGAGAACTTGCTCGACTACCCTAGGTCACCTAAGTATCAACTGCGTTTTTGGTGTGTTCTCATGCCCTGCTTAGGCCTCCGGCTCTGTCTTTAATTTCATGACTCAGTTCTGATGAAGAGCCTAGCTCTAACTAGAAGTAATGGTGCTAGGCTCCTTTTTTTTTCTGTTAGAAACAACTTATCAAGTATTCTGCATTCTCTATAACTGATATCTTACCTCATTCTGCTAGCTAGTCACCCCTATGATCTATGTCCTTAAACTTAGGCCCAAGATTTGGATCTCCGTGATTATCTATGATCACTCTATGAAAAAATCAACTTTTGGCTCACAGTTCATGGGCATCCATACATCATGGTGGGGAATCCACAGCTGCAGGAATTTTAGGCAGCCCTAGTGACTACATTCAAGAAGCAAAGAGTAATGAATGTGTGTATTCAGTTCACTTTCTCCTAAGGAATGTTTCAATCCACAGTCAATGTATCTTTTCAGTTACCTAATCAATATAAAATTTCACAGGTATGTCAAGATGTCTGGCTCCCAGTTGATTCTAGATCTCATTAAACTGATCACTGAGATTGGCTACTCCACAAATGTTTCTGAACCACCTTCCTTTGCATCTCTAAGCCACATGTCTTAGGTTTTCTAGTGGGAAAACATAACATGCCTGATTGTAACTAAGCAGAACATAAGCATATTAGGAGGACTCTGAGTTGATGTTATTGAGTATGAACCAAAAATGTGGATGTACCACCTTCAAGATCTTGATTTAGGAATGGTCAGATGGGATTCCGCTGTAGTTTGGATGTTGAATGTCCACAAACATTTGGGAGATGATGGGTCTTTTTAAGATATGGGAATAAGAATTATATTCTTAAGTCATTATAAGTGAGCTTTCAGAGGTCACGGTAGTATCTTGGCTTCTTTTTGTCATTTCTTTGGCTTCTTGCATTATAGGGTTTATCCTTTTACATATACTCCCTTTCTTGGGATATTCAATAAGAGAACTGAAACAATGTGGCTAAACTAAACACACTAAAACTGTAAGCCAAAATGTGTGTGTTTATTTTTGTAAGTTAATTGCCTTAGGAGTTTATAATGATAGAAATCAAATACAGTTTCACGAATGATACTTGTATCTCAAGCCTCTGTTCTAACCAAAGCCTGTCCCACTACGTCTGATTTTTGACAACCCAGACTCTCAGCAGCACATGTCCCTTGAGGTCCAAATCTGTTTCCTTTGCAAGGGATACTCTAATGCGTTTTATATGCGAATTCCAAGGAGCTTGAAGGCTTGAGAGGAAGCATCTGAGTTTTTGAGTCAAAGTCACATAACTTTACTCTAGCAATTTGGTTATAGGGATGAGTTGTTACCTTTATCATTTAAAATGTTGGGCATAATTCTACGAAGGAATCATGAAATAACTATTAAATAGTATTAATGACATCTATAAATTTCCTTCATTCACATTGGAATGTCAATTGGTGTTGTCACCATGCAGGTCTTGGAAGGCACACTCTTCAGATCTCAATGGGTGCAGTCTCTGTGTCATGCCTAGAAGGCACTATCATAACAGGAGTCAATCTGGTCATCCCTGACATTTAAAATGATTCTACCTCCATCCACAATTTTCCCATGCATCTTAGGTGTAAGAGTTGCATTGTGAATGTATCATTTGGGGCTGGGCAAACCACATTTACTTATTCTCTGCAGTTTGACCAGTTGATCTCTGAAAGAGTCTCCAACTGATGTTGCAAAAAAGAAAGTTCTTTGATGACTCTTGAGACCTACATTTATCTGTGGGTATGAGGGTAATTATTTCGAATACAGTGATAAAGAGCTATAGGTTATCAATGGCTTCTGAGAGAAGGAGAATTAGTTTTCTATGGAAATGAGCTCCCTGCCACATTATCCAATACTAAATGCTCAGCCCTAAATATGTGGATATAAAAATGTCATTAATTGGGCTCAGTAGGCTACACACACACACACACACACACATGCAGAGAGAGAGGGAGAGAGAGAGAGAGAGAGAGAGAGAGAGAGAGAGAGAGAGAGAGAGAGAGAGATGGATATTTGAAGGAATGGGGAGAGATGAATGGTGTTATGAGGGAAAAGAGGGTAGGGTTAAAATGATGTAAATATAATACTCATGTATGAATTCTTAAAAAATGAAAATAAAAGTTACTTCTTATCTCATTCTATGCTGCTATGAAGTATCTGAGACCAAGAGCCTTGCAAAGGAAAGAAATGTCCATACGGCCTAATTATAGTGGCTTGAAAGTCTAAACAGCATGATTCTGGTATTGAGTGTGAGCTTTTGGGCTATTTAACAACACAATTGAAACACAGCAAAAGAAGTGAGTGTATACAGAAGTGGCATATGCAGAGGCCTCGTTTTATGATAACCCATTACCTTAGTTACTAGTCTTACCTGAGAGATATAATTCACTTCTGAGATAAAGGCATTAATCCCTCTCAAGGGCAGAGAGCACACGATGTCAACACTACTACCTTGGAGAAGTCAGCCTCAATATGAGATTTTATTCTTTAAGAATTTCAAACAGGTATAAATGTATTTTGATCATATCAATTCTCTCTTTTCACTAGTTTCTCTCAGACTTTCTCCAGGTGTCACTCCCAACTTCATGTCATGTTTATTTCTTTCTTTTAAAGATTTATTTATTTTTTTACGTGTATGAGTACACTGCAGTTGCCTTCAGAAACACTAGAAGAGGGTCCCATTACAGATGGCTGTGAGCCACCATGTGATTGCTGGGAATTGAACTCAGAACCTCTGGAAGAGCAGTCAGTGTTCTGAACCACTAAGCCATCTCTCCAGCCCTCATGCTTATTTTTTAATGGATTGTAGTTAGTCCTGCATGTATGTGCATCAATATAAGGCCAAACACTGTCCACTAGAGCATGGACAACCTAACAGGGAGTATCTAAAGTAAACTCGTATGTAGCTGTGAACACTGTGAGCTACAATAATTACCAACCTGGCAAGATCTGTCCATTGGTGCAGTAGAGGCATGAATATTATGAGGGCAACCAACTGTTTTCTAGTTGGACTTAACACCCAATGCACAGGACAGAACACAGTATGAGTTTTCATATGAATAAAAAAACATATAAGCCCTGGTGGGTTTTTACTTGTTGGTTAGAACTCAAAGGTAAAGTACGCCAATTATCCACTCTCCTAGAGATGGTAAGGGTTTTCTTTCCCAGACCATCGTAGCTCTCTGTTGCACTCAGGTGAATGATTCAGACATTTTTCACCTGTTTGGTGGGGACTCACACTTAGCACCAGATGCTTTCTCCTAAGAAGCATACTTAAGTTTCTACCAGCAAGCTTCCTTAAACTACCTGGAAAGCATAATGGTAGTGATTCCTAATGGCTTTAGGAGTCTCTCAAGGCACATCATGTCCCATTAAGTAATCCAGCATCACCAAGCAATTACAGCTCTCCATCTTTTTTCTCCATTAAGATATCATTAAGGAAAAACACACTCTATTACAGAGTACAAAGGAAGCCTAGCTACATCTCCTCCCATCCCCTTTTTAAAATAAGGACAGGTGAAAACCCCAGAAATAACTTAAACTATAAACAAAAGAAAGCAGCCTGTAGAATTCGGCTGCATGGGAACCACTGGGGTATCCACAGCCATGCAGTTTCTAGGCATTGCTTGAAGACTTTTTCTCAGCTAATATTTCATCAGACACTGTCATAAAGGCCCGCTCTGAGACTTCCTCTGACAAGATGTTTGCTGGGTTAATCATTCAGAATGGAAAGGCGTTTTCATCTTAAGCCACTCTTCACTGTGCAGGGTACTTCAATTCCGTTATGTGTATCTTTTTGTTCTGGTGTTACAGTTAAAGGGGAACAGAGTTTCCCCAGATGCACTAGGCTCTGTTTAGCAATTTGTATTTTTCTGATATTCCATGACTGGTATTCATCTCTCTGTATGTGTAATCACTACATTTGGAATATCCCATTCTTTTGTTTAAGGGAAACAAATGGAGCTTTCAGGAAATGGAATTTATTTATGAATATTTTACAAGCTTTTAGCAATGGAAATTTTATAGCGAGGCAAAAAGAAACTAGACTAATAGTGCGTTTTCATAGAACAAAGGGAACTTACACATTGCTATTTCTGTGGTGTTGCCTCAGATATGTTTTGCTTTAGTTCTGCAACACATGAAAAGGTCATCTTCTTTTTCGCCGTGGATGCATTATGGTAATCTCTTTTGGAAATAAATCATTTTAGACCGAACATTCTGATTTTAAATAACTTATTTAATTTAAACATGTACACTGTCATGGACTTAGCATTTTAATTGTGTTGTTTTTAAAAACTTATTTCTTAGCCTACATTTATACACACACTAGCATTTTCAGTTTGAATTTTATTTAGAAATATTTTATATAAGCCAAAAACCACAGAGGGTGCCAGCTTGAACAGCTGGTCTCAGGGAACCTTTTCTGCCCGCAGCCCCTCTTCTTTCCCACTGGCAATCTTCTCTGTCACCCCATCCCTTCTTACTTGGATTGCTGCCCTCTCCACACTCCCCTACTTCTCTCCTTCCATATAGGACAACATTGTAAACATAAAATTAGAGCCATTGATTTCAATTTTAATGAGTCCAAGTTTAAAAGGAAAATATTTCAATTTTTTTAAATAAGATATCTTATTTAATCCCCATGACAAAATCCTATTTAACAAGTAGTTAGTATATCACCAGTGAGGTATTTTATATTATTTGCTTGTTTGGGACGAAGTTGCATGAGCTGATGTTGAACTTCTGATCCTCTTGTCTCTGCCGATTGGCATGCACTACCATACCATGTCTATATAGCTTTAGGGGTCTAACCCAGGGCTTCCTTCACTAGGCAACCACTCTGATATCTGAACTATACATCAACCCTGTACATTCTTTTATAAAAAACAGCCTTTGAAAGTCAGAATTCATTTTACACTTTTAGGGCATCTTTATTTGGACTAGGCATATGTCACATGACCTACTTCCTGCTGATGCAGGAATCTGCATTCTGTTAGCTTTCTAGCCTTGTTTGCTTTGTTGTTCTGAGCCTAGTGCTCTGAGAGAGGGGATACTAGGACTGGGAGTAAGATGGGCTTCAGTTGAAGTGAGGGCTAAGGATCAAGGAAGCTATTAGAAATAACTAGGTTAATGTGCCTAAAGGCCGAGCCTTGCCTGGTGGCTTTATTGCAGCTTGTTTTGTCTTAGGGTTCTGTAATGTATTTGTAAGTTTCTCCTCTCCAGAATGGCTAGGCTTACAGTCCCTGCTCTCTATGTCAGAGGGAAAAGAGTACTTTCTAAATGAAATTGGTAAAGTTTTCTATTGAAGATATTCAACTTTTTGATGTTATAGAATCACTGCTAGGGTTGTGTGTGTGTGTGTGTGTGTGTGTGTGTGTGTGTGTGTGTGTGTGTATGTGTGCGCGTGCGTGCAAACAGTGTCATATAGTGGCTGCAGATAGTCAGACCATTATATATCTGCTTTCTTTCACTGTTGTGGACAACACTTGATTAGTAATTTTGGCAATGTGTGGTCTTTATATAATTTTATGTTTTAGCAGTTTAATTTGACAATATATTTGAGATATATATGCAAAAAGATGATTTCTGAATTTTTATGCCCAACATGTTTATAGTGTAGGAAGGGAAGTGTGGAATACTGTAAGAGTATAATAATGGAAATGGGCTAAAGGAATTCACTGAGAAAGAAGGGTTTTCACCTACTTATGGGACAGAAAGTATTTTCTAAGTTAATGGCTCGGGTTCAGTATTTTGAGAAATCTAGTGTACCTGAGAGATAAGAATGGCTGGACATCCAAACAGAGAAATCAAGAGGGAACTCTGTATAGCTTCTCAGGAATGGCTTTCAAGAACAATAATGTGTTTGTTGTCAGAAGTGTCAGGAAATGAAGATGGGAAGCCAGGTAGACCCAGATCATAGCACCTATGGGCCATGTGAAGCTCTTGAACATCATCTTAGAGAGTATAGTACAAAGATAATGCTTGCACAGTGTTGTTGAGGGTATCTGGAACATGATTTAATGTTATCTAAAGATGGATTGTTATAGAAGCCTTGGGGATAGTCTACATAAAGAATGAAGATTCCTAGTAATAACTCAGCAGCAGAGAACATGGGTTTGGTGTCTACTATTTAGAAGATTAGACATTTAGGATTTGGTGGCTGTTTTGTTTTGCCAATATGTTTCACTAAAAGTCAAGGGTTGAAGCCCTACCAGGCTTTTAAGGAGACCAGATAAAATGAGGTTTTATTCATCATGTTGGTCTACAGAGCATTTTATTATAGGCATTTATTTCTAATTGTACTGGAGGCTCTGGTAACTGCAGATGCACATCATCTGAAGATCTTAATTCTTAGCCTGTACACGGCAGCCTTCTTGCTGTGGCCTTGCTTGCTTGTTATAGAGTGGAGAAGAAGCACCATTCTCTCTTAATGCTTTCCTAATGATGTGAATTCCATCACACAGGTTCTGCCTTTGGGGTTTAGTCTAGAGTGAGCCATCTCCCAAAATCTCTCCTTCTAAAAATCATCACAGTGGAAGTTAGGGATTCCACACATGTACTGAAGAATATGAGTGTACACTAGAGGTCATCAGGAAGGGACTCTCATTCAACAGGACTGATTGGTGTACTCCCAGACAAATGAACAGATGCCATGATCACGTATGCATAGAAAAAAGTTCACATGAGGACATGTAGGAAAGGCAGCCATAAGTCAGAAAGCAAGTGAGCACTACCTTGATCTTGTAGGTTTGTCCTACAGGACTGTGAAATAATTTCCTTTTTTTTTCTGATAGAGCAGATGATCTCTGATAGACATGAATCATAAATCTCTTTCACCTATGGTTAGGTTCATTGCTTATGCTTTACTCTCTGTATTTTGTCACAAGCATGAGAAAAAAAGTTGTTACTTTGTGAAGAACAAGAGGCATTTGTGGCTCAAATGAAGAGTTAGCTGAATGCCAGGATAGATGAATGAGTATCAGAATTCTGTAGGAATAGCATTTCTGTTTATTAAGGTGATACCATACTTTGAATGGTCATTTCATGCATGTGCATAAAGATGGAGCTGTTTGTCCCCTTATCCATCTAACTATTCAGAATGGCTTATGTGATCAAATCTCTGTCTCCTTCCCTTTAGCTATTACTAGATAATAATACTTCTTCTTGGGGGGGGTGGGGTCATTGGTATTTCTACACCTGAAAAAAACTATAGTAATATAGATCTGCATTTATTTAAAAGAAGAAAAGGGTTGAAGAAAGAGCAGTCCTCAGAGAATGAGAATCTTCTATTATGATATATTCCCATCAAGAAAATGGAAATAATGCAAATATCTCTGCATATTATCTCCTGGTAGGATTTGACTATTTTCTTTATGGGACCACTTCTATTAGTGTCACCCATATGGAATTTGTACTTGAGTCTATCACATTGATCTCTAATAGCTTCAGAATAAGATCTCTACACTATTTGGAATTGATTGTTGGGTATGGGTAGAGGTTGGTATTGTCTCCATTCTTCTATATATGAATATCCTATATTTTTAATTAATGTAAAGATGTGCCTGAATAAAACAGAACCATAAACACACAAAGGAACAAAATGTCAAGTGGAATACTTACTATAAAAAGGTAGATCATTACAAGGCAAGGCTATTTAGAGTATTAAAATATCAATAAGATAATTCCTGTTCAGAATGTCTGTAGTGGGTTTCCTTTCTCTCATGATAAACTTGAATCCTCATATACTTGGAGTGGCTTCCTGGTCTTTTGTATACCAAAGACCAGGAAGCCACTACAAGAAGTTTTAGCAATAAAGATGACAGAATGATGCCTGAAACTTGAAAGTCCTTTCATAAAGCTGATTTAGGGGAGAGCAGAAACAAATGGGTTGACCCATGTCATTCTTGTGATTAGTTTTTCTTTTTCTTTTTCATTTTGTGGATTTAATTACATGCAGTTTTGTCAATATATGTGGTGCCATATCCCTTTTTGGTCTAACAATGCACCAGAGAGCATTCTTTCAGTCTTAGGAGGAAAAGGGTTCCTCTCTAAGAACAAGCCAAACAAATGTGTTGGGATTATGTTGTTGGCTTGGGCAGACCTGACCTGGGCTCTGCGATTCTGAGTCATGTGAGGCAGGGAATACCATAATGTGGTCTCCTTAGTTCAGTAATACCCTCCTTTGGTGTTATGGTTAGCTCAATTTTTCTAAACACTAAGGATATAAAATCTGGGCTATGATTAGGAGGAAAACGAATCATTGTGATGTTGCCAAGTGACATTTGACTGTTCTATATTTCTGGAACATTTTGTAGGCTCTCCTGCCTCTAACCTCAGCCTTGTTTTTTTTTTTTTTTTGTTTGTTTGTTTTTTTTTTTTCTGTATCTTGCAATAGTCTTGGTGTACTTTTTATCTTTGAAAATCATCCACATTTCTCTGACTCAGGGCATTTGACTCCTATTCTGTCTGCCTCAGTGTCCCACCTACTTTGTGTTCACAAGGCTGCTGTTGAGAGAGAATTTATTCTTTATATTTCAAGTTAAAAGCACTTGCTAGCATAGTTGTGCATTGAAGACTTAGGTAGGAAACACTGTATGTAACTCTTCACTGCCTCTTAGGAAAGCTATACTATTGGATTTTCTTTACTAGCATGTATCAAAACTTGTAACAATTTGTTTCTTAGTTATTGCCAATATTTCATCTTGTTTGAAGCTTTTGGGGGATCTTACTCCATGCCCGATCTTTGCAGGTATTAAAATAAAATGTCCTAAAACCAGTTGGCAGTCAGTATAAAGTCACAAATGAGTGAACTCCTAAAATCATAAGAATGCCTGTGACTATGACAGAAGAAAAATTGAAAGGCCATCTTTGACAAATGGCCATCCAACCTCTGACAAACCAATCTTGGTGACACTAAATTTATTATCTCCCCAGGATGAATATTCCAACACTGATTCAGTAGAATGCCATCTCCCAACACCTTTAAACTGACTTTAAAAAATACCATCTCACCATGACCTAGTTAGGCTTACATAGTTCTGTTCCCTAGAGCCCAATTTGAGTTGAACACTGTCTTATGATGTTGAAGGCAGCTATCACATCCTCCTCTGCTCCTGTGTCTTCTTGCCTTTAAACTTAGATTTCCCTAATGTCTCCATCTGTTCTTGTCTAACAAGATTTTGACATCCCTCACCAACTTGGTGACTCATCAATTAACATGTTTCAGAATGTCTATTTCTGGCCATGCTAATGATGCAGGAATTATTACTCAGGTCTGCTAAGTAGGATGTCACCCCACTTTCTCTTAGATATCACAGATTGTATTCTTCTTATGTGTGTTATATAGACTAACAGGGAAGTTACACTCAGTTGAAACTCTTTAGTGTCTTCCCCAATTGCTGACAAGCCTCAGATTCATTTACTTGTGAAATTAAATTGTGTTCTGCCTCCTTTCTGTTTGAAGACACTGAGCTGTCTGTGGGGATCATTTTTTTTTTTTTTTTTGAGGAAGTCAGATGGTCTCTCAGGATGCTCATTGATTAGACTCCTAAACTGCCCCAAATGACTTTTGTGCCATCTTTCCTCCAGAAAGATGTCAGTGCCCGTGACACAGTTCTACAATGCGCTGTACTCATTCCCTGGGTGGGATCAAACTTGATGTTATTACATAATTCTTTCTGGAATGTGTGACTTACAGAGGACTCTTTAGTCTCCCAGTCATTCCAGGTCAGTGGCTCTCACCCTTCCCAATGCTTTGACTCTTTTATACAGTTCCTCATGTTATGGTGACCCCCAGCCATAAAATTATTTTTGTTGCTTCTTCATAATTGTATTTTTGCTACAGTTATGAATCTTATATTTACAATGGTTTTAGATGACCCCTGTGACTCCCAAAGAAGAGAAGATTCACAGATGAGAACCAGTTCCAAATGCTCTAAATTATGCCTTTCAGCCTTAGCAGACCAGTGGGACAGCATCTGTTATAAAAAGGGTGCCCCATCCTCATAGAACTACTTTTGACAAGCGATTTTCAAACTTAGTCAAGTAACTGGTGCTGAAGAGTGTGTTAGGGCTCACCAAAGTGAAGGTAGTTGTGGTACTGTAAGGGTGGAGTTAGCGATTTCAAGGGCATGCGACAGAACATCCCCCTTTTTGTTGTGAAGACATAAGAGATAGTTTTTCTGTATCAAATGAAGAAAAGGAACTATTTCTTTTGACTTGTTACTTTGTGATGTGTACTTTAAGATAACTTTGCAATTTTATGCTTTTGACCAACTGTTAAATATTAGGGTACACATTTGGGTTCACACACAATACCAAGAATTGTGCACTACTTATTTCTTTTACCAACGTGACTATTGGGTTAACTACCTCTTCCCATTTTCCTCTTAATGTGAAAATATGAGTTGGTGAATAATTTTCTATTTTGTAATGAGCCATGCTAATAAAATTTTTTTGGGGGGAGGGGACACATGTCCTTTATCACTTTACTTTAGGGACACCCCCCTTTAATCTACAGTTACCTTAATATTGTCAATCATTCAATGGTCACTTTTGATGGTCAAGTTGCTATTGTGATCCTTTCAACACATGACTAGACATATGCTCCAAACCAGCTAGTTATAATAATCCCTAGTCTTCCCTGTGGAAGGCCTTCTTTGGGGCTTATGATTATAAGGACAGGTATTGAACTGCAAATGTCATCCATCCTTCCAAGTAGTACTTTTGTATATAAGCTGTCTTGATACAATAATAAGAAAAACTATACTGAAACCAAATAAAGGGGTAAAGGGAAGGAGACGAAGAAGGAGAAGGAAAGGGGAGAAAGGGAGGAGGAGGAAGGAGAAGAGGGGAGGGAGTGAGGGAGAGAAAGGGGGAGAGTGAATTATTTTAAAGAGTTTTTTATTTTATGTATATGAACGTTTCGTTTTCAAGCACATCAAAAGGGCATCAGCGTTCATTACAGATGGTCGTGAGCCATCATGTGGCTGTTGGGAACTGAACTTATGACCTCTGAAAAAGCAACCAGTGCTCTCAACCTCTGAGACATTTCTAGCCCAGGGGAGTGAATTTTAAAGATATAATTTGAAGTCCATCCAGGACTGAAATGGATCCAATTCTTTATGCCACCATTATATGCCAAAAGTAGATTCCTATCACTCCACCAAAATAATGGACTGTTCTATCTTATTTACCTAAAATATACTATATTCCCTAGTTCTTCTATATACATTTTATATGTTTCCTTAAATACTTCACGAAATGGAGAATGTCAGTGTTCACAAACACACACACACACACACACACACACACACACACACACACACACATATATTACATGCACTAATGTCTGTCTATAGATAGGTATCTGTCTTTAGCTATATAAATATATATATAGTTGACTTAATAAAACACACAAGGAAAGTTTACATTTATGTCTACATCAAACATTTCATGGCACTTAATCTTCCTGGTTTGATATCATTCTTTGATAAGTATGTTCTATCATTTTCAATTTTAACCTACCAGGAGATATATCCCTAGAGAAAAATGTACTCTCCTTTTCCAACAGCTGTCTGATGCCAGGAGCTAATCAACTAAAGGTGTGACTTTGTGTCCATGGTTCCTGCCTCTATACTGGGATTTTTTTTTTCTGGCTTAAGTTTGCAAATAATAAGAGACCTTCAAAGTCCTCAACCCAAAATGGGACATCTACATCAAACCCTCTCTTCCCAGGTCGGGGTTCATTGTGGTAAAAAAGACGGAGTGTAAGAGCAGAGACAGTACATGACCACGAGGAAATGTTTCCAGACCCAACAGGACAGATACACATAGGAACTCACAAGGGGTTGTGACAGCAGCATAAATGGGGAAACACTCCCTTTGTACTATTTTAGCCATACACACATTGCTTTCTGTTTGTGTGTCACACCATTATGAAACACATACCTTCATGTCAATCACTAATTGATGGAGTACATACAACAATATGCTTTGAGCTCATATATGTCATCTTCAGACCATGTAGGCTCCGCACCTTAAGTCAGGATTTTCTTTACAGTGTTTTCTTTTTGTGAGTGAGTCCAAATATATCCTGTGTTTATACATTTCTGACTCTAGTGATACTAAAGATTGGGCGTCCTGCTGTTTCCCATTTATTCTTGTAACAGTAAAACAATACAAGTTGACTGTGGAACTTGTATGCAATATAAATAGATATGAAAGCAAGCAGAATTTATTTTTAGTCTGAAAACTAAAAGTAACTTGGTAACTCTGGATTCTTATGCTTTTCTTTTTTATTTTGACCTAAAAGAAATATAGCTATGTATTATTTTTTACCACACATGGTAGACCTGTTTACAGAACACACTGTATTTCTGTCTGCTGTCAGCATTTATAGCACCACAGGCTTTTTCTATCCTTGCGTGCACATGGAGGCCTTGCACACCTCTAGGAGATGTGGTGTCCTTATTCTATCTTCTCCTTTGGTCTCAGCACAACTGCATCTCTTTGCATTTGGAATTGGCACATATGAGCTAGTATAACTCTTTCCTCAAGAAACTTTTGAGAAAGTTTTCTGTGCTAAACTCAGTTCTGTGATATACTTCTGGGGCCACGGGCTGTGGGTTTGGGTTTCTCTTGTCTGTCCAAGATTTTTTCTAAACTAGATCAAACTTCCTTACTGCTCTGTTATTGTTTTGCATAGATTCATTTTTTAAAGGATTTTTTTCAAGAAAAATAAAGTATTTTTTCCTCACTATTTTTGCAATTGAAAATACATTTGCATGTTTCTGAACTTTCTTTGAACCTGGTGGAATGTTCTTTACAGTATTCTGGTTTTCAAAGGGCTGAACAATTGCATTTGAAATTTTCTTCCTGCCTTCAGCTGCTGTGAAAGCGCTTGTGAAAATCCAAAAAGAGTGGTTTGAAAGTATACCGCAAAGGTTACTTTTTGGGGCTTACTTTTTGAATATCTCAGGCTCATTAATGTTAATCTGGCCTATATGAGTTCTCAGTTAGTTTTGAATTTAAAATTCTAGATTCTGTATTATTAGATTTGAAGCTAGCAACAGGGACAGTTTTATACTGGTAGACCAAGGGACTACTAACTTTCAGCTGGAGTCTCTTAGTGCTTGTTGACTTTCTGAGTGTTTTCTGGTACCCATGATGGGAAAGAGTAGAGACTAGTGATTCATTTAGGCAACCAGACCCATGGTGCAGCCAAGAGACTGCCTTTGTATAAGTGCTTTTCATTTGGCATATATTCCTTCTGTACCAGCATATGACTGATCTGTCCCAAGTGTACTCTCTTGTCTCCCACCTGGCTTTGGGAAAACGCTAATAATTCTGGCATCATCTGCACATCTTATGTCCAGGGTGTATACTCTAAATTTCCCTGAAGGATTAGCCCCCAGAGTCTAGGTGGTGGTTTGAATGAGACTGATCCCCATAGGCTCATTTATTTAAATGCCTGGTCCCCAGTTGGTGCAATTGCTTAGAAAGGATCAGGAAGTTTATTCTTATTGTCGGTGGCATGTCGCTGGGGGTAGGCTTTGAGGTTTCAAAGACTTAAACCATTCCCAGTTAGTTCTTCTCCCTCATGATTGTGCCTTAAGATGTAAGCTCTCAGCTACTGCCTCAGTGCAACGTCTACCTCCTTGCTGCTATGATCCTTACCCTTACAGAATCTAACCCTCCAAAACTTTAAGCTCTAAGTAAAATCTTTCTTCTATAATTTGCCCAGGTCATGGTATAACAGAAAAGCAACTAACCCCATCTATTTTAAAATACAATTTTTTTATGTATTCACTTCCTGACTATGTACCTTTTCTTATGGACTGGGATAATGAAGAGCAATTACTGAGTATCACCCTCCACATTTTACAGTACTCTCAATAGTCTATGTGCATGTTTGAAGGTCAGGATATTTCTGTACAGATATGTAAAATATATATTAATTCAACTTAGAAACAACTTGTATTAGCTTATATATTCCTATGTAAGTATAATGTGGAAACTGGGTCTTTCGATGTCTGTGTTGGCTATTCATGAAGCACAGAATATGTGCAGATGTGTGGATGTACACTTAGCAGATGTGCAGATGTATGAGTATGTGTGGATATGTATGCTTATGCCAGGGTACTATACATATATACATATATATATATATATATAGAGAGAGAGAGAGAGAGCTGTCAGAAACAATAGGGGCTGAAGTGTGGGATTTGCCTGTTAATACATGTAGTTCACTTTACAGAAGATATTGTTGTGGGATGACCCCTAACTCTTTATATGCATTTCAGATTGGATTGGACTGGAGAAATTTGATTTGCCTACAAGTTCTTAGAAAGATATATGCAGGGCAGGTCTGAGGTATGAGACATGTTGCTTGAGGCCTCCTCATTTTGATGAATTATTTGACAACCAGAAGCAAATGAGGTAAATTTCGAGCTGGAATTTAGAGTTCAGTGAGGGAAAGGGCAAATTATAGAGTCTTAGGTGGATTTTTTGGAAATATTGCTCTCATCTCCAGCTCTGTGATTGCTTGTAATCAAGAAGCCCTCATGTTCTTCACTTTATAGATCACTCTTCAGTTTTTTTCCTGATCTCACAGCTTTCATGCCTTGTCACAGGGAGAGCAATGACTTCCCGGGCCTGTTACAGCTGTCTACGTGTTATAAAGGTTTTCTTCTTGAACCTTTTTCTTGCTGCCTAAGGGAAGAGGGCAAGTTCTTCTCTCTTGTCTAAGTTTAGCTCAGGAGTTTCTAGCAAGCAAGCAAGCTGTGTTGTAGGCAATATGAGCAGGACCCATCATCTGTCTTCCAGAAGCAAGTGCAAGAGAAGATGAAGGCACTGCTTGGTGCTGCCCCTTATGCAGGGTGGGTATTAGTCACTGAAACTCACTCAGCTACTCAGAGGTACTTTGATCATTGCCTAATTCCCAGAGATGGTGGTTTTCATTGACATATTCTTGCAAAACTACAAGTCCTGATTCAATATAGGTCAGGGCTGGGAACATATCCAAGATATTTCTCTCTCTCTCTCTCTCTCTCTCTCTCTCTCTCTCTCTCTCTCTCTCTCTCTCTCTCTCTCTCTCCTCTTTCTCATTTATACAACAGGGTATCATATGTGCAAGGCTGTCTTGAAACTTTCTATGTAGCTAAGGACAAGATAACTTGACTTCTGATCATCTTCTCTCTACTTCTTGCAGGCTTGGATTACAATGCTCAGGTTAGTTCAGAGCTGGGGACTAAACTGAGGGATTCACACATGCAAGGCATGCACTCTGCCAATTATGCTACAATCTCAGCCTTTCAAGGCAGTTTCCAGTCTTCAAAAATCTCAGAGTGGGTAGAATTTACCACAAATAATCCAAATAAAGAACTGATGGTCTTGAAATGAATTTCAAGAAGGTCAAACAATTTAAGTCACTACTGTGACCTCATTCATAAAATGATTTGTTAGATGTGCCCTTTCTCCACAGACAGGAGCAGATGTGAGAAGGGAGGAAGAAGAAATACTGGATGAAGGGGGAGGAACAGTAGTCATTCATTCTATCCATGCACAGACAGTGGAGATAAGGCTGCTTAAGGTTCCAGTTCTTTCTTTGTCTTACTATGTGACACGGTGTCTTAGCCATTGTTCTATTGATGTGAAGGGTCACTATGACCAAGGCTACTGTTTTGTCTTACAAGGCTACTGTTTTGTCTTACTATGTGACACAGTGTCTTAGCCATTGTTCTATTGATGTGAAGGGTCACCATGACTGAGGCTACTGTTTTGTCTTACAAGGCTACTGTTTTGTCTTACTATGTGACACAGTGTCTTAGCCATTGTTCTATTGATGTGAAGGGTCACCATGACTGAGGCTACTGTTTTGTCTTACAAGGCTACTGTTTTGAAAGAAAGAGTTTAGTGGAGGGTGTGCTTACACTTTTAGAGACTCAGCCCACTATCATCATGGTAATGAACCAGGTAGGTGCTGGAGCAGTCTTTTAGAATTACTTCCTGATACACTGGCAAAGAGAGAATCCTAGACTTGGTGTAGGCTTTGAACCCTCATCCTGAGTAACATACTTCCTCCAACAAAACCACACCTTCTGACCCTTCTAATACCTTTGAACAGTTCCATTCACTGATGACTAAACATTCAAATATATGAGCCTATGGGAGTTACTATTATTCAAACCACAACACACAGGTCATGTGGTAAATAAACTCTCTGTACATGTTTAAAATCTAGAACCCTACATCATTCCTCATTTTGTTCAAAAGTAACCAGTTGTACAATCAATATCTGTGACCTAACCCTTCTTCTTTTAAAAAAATGTCTATTCATTTATATTCATTTCTTGTATATTTCATGGGTGCTCGGGTCTTTGTATGCCATAGCAAGAATGGAGAGGTCAGAGGACAAGCTCAGGTATAACTCCTACATTTCTGGACCAGCTTGGCCCACGAGTTTCTGAGGATTCTATCTCTGTCTCTGATCTCGCTGTAGTATTAACACATGTACAAAACCCCAACCAGCTTTATGTGACTTCTGGGAATCCAAATGCTTCTGTAGCAAATGCTTGACAAACTGAGCTGTTGCCAGCAAAGCTGACCCCTATTGCATCTCTAGAATCGAAATCAAAGTGAATGAAAGAGACCCTTTGTCTAAGATTACACAAGCTTCATCCTTATTGATTTTAATAATTACATCACTCTAAATTTCAGAACCTTAATTTTAAACGGTCGTAAATTACTTGGTTGTCTTTATTCAAACCATGCAACAATGTCTAAAGATCTCTAAGACAAAGATGAAATGGCTTGTATAAGAGCAAACATACTGGGTTGCTGTCTAAAACCACAATCAGTATAACCCTGGCTGTCTTTCATTTCCCACAGTAAGAGTCTATACAGTTTTTTCAGGACCAGTCTGCATCGGTGGAGGGTTGTAAGCCATGGGCCCCATTAGCACCTGTCGATGACGTTGTCTCATTTGTTTCCCTTCTAGGCCTTTCTGCATGGCTGAGTTTCCATTTCTAACCATTGTTCAATTTTTTGTTTGCTCACTCTCTCTTTTCTAACTCAGAGTCAGTTTTAGAGTTCAATTTCATTGAGAATACACACATGTTACACTCTGATACCAAATGATATAAGTATGGATTTTTGGCAAAGCATACTTAATCACTGTAAATATTTCCTATTGTTATTCAAATTTGTAATGCATTTTAATCATGTGGAAAATGTCCTTAATTTGTCCAATTTGGTATTCAAAACTAATCTACTGGAATAATTTGTGTCAGTGTTGACTTTAAATCTAGGCATTTCTTGTCTGTAAGGTAAAAAATTGAGTACTCGGTAGACAGCCGTCTTTCTACATTTAGTTTTTTACAAATGATTGAATGGTTCCTGAATGCCCCAATGGACAGTCATTTATTTCTCTAAACAGTAATGTTTTGTCTCTGAGCACAATTAAATTTTGGAATCTCATTTTCAAATAACTTATTTTTTCTGGGATCACTGTTGTTATAATTATTGAGACAAATTCAGGATCCCTCTAGTATAATTCTGACAAGCAGGCTGGATTTTTGGTGTCTCCCTAACTCAAAGGTCTTTATTTTCTTACATGGAAAACCATCTTTGCTTTCTTTACTACATATCTGTAGCTAGGACTCTTACCATAGACTCCCTTCTCTCTGTTAGCATACATTCTGCGTTATTCTTGATAGCCTTGGTCCACGTCTGTGCCTTAGAAGGGAAAGGATTGTAGTGATAAGTGGAACATTTCCTTTTCTTGCTTGAGTCTAAATAAACTACTCCTATATAAAGCATGTACACTGGCACATGGCTATAGGCTTATATTTTTCAAAACCTATATGCACTCACTGATAAGTAGATATTGGCCCAGAAACCTAGAATAGCCAAGATATAACTTCCAAAACACAAGAAAATAAAGAAGGAACACCAACACGTGGTTACTTCATTCCTCCCTAGAATAGGGAATAAAATATCCATGGAAGGAGTGGCAGAGAAAAAGTTTGGAGCTAAGATGAAAAGATGGACCATCCAGAGACTGCCCCATCTGGGGGTCCATCCCATAATCAGCCACCAAATGCAGATACTATTGCATATGCCAGCAAGATTTTGCAGAAAGGACTCTGATATAGCTGTCTTGTGTGAGGCTAGTCCAGTGTCTGGCAAATACAGAAGTGGATGCTCACAGTCATCTATAGGATGGAACACAGGGCCCCCAATGTTGGAACTAGAGAAAGTACCCAAGAGCTGAAGGGGTCTGCAATCCTATAGGTGGAAAAACAATATGAACTAACCAGTACCCGCAGAGCTCATGTCTCTACCTGCATATGTAGCAGAAGATGGCCTAGTCGGCCATCATTGGGAAGAGAGGCCCCTTGGTCTAGCAAACTTTATATGCCCCAGTACAGGGGAATGCCAGGGCCAAGAAGTGGGAGTGGATGGGTAGGTGAACAGGGCGGGGGGAGGGTATAGGGAACTTTCAGGATAGCATTTGAAATGTAAATGAAGAAAATACATAATAAAAAAATTTTTAAATGTTAAAATGCTTCAACCTTCCTTAGAGCTCACTGACCAAAGGTAGGATAGGATAATAGCTAATAGGCCAAGGGCAGTGCGGTGGGGTGTGGACCTGTTTAGAAGTCGTTTCTTGAGGTGAGTCCATCATCTTTGTCTGCAGTCCAGTACACTAGCAAAATAGCAAAAACTAATCAGCAGCAGCTTGATTTATAAGAAACTGTGAGGCTCTGCCAATTGGCAGGATTTCACCAAAGCAGCACGAAGCTACTGGAACACCACCAAAAGTTCTTTGGTGTGTTTCTGCATATGATGACACAAGTGAAGATCAGCAAAGAAAGCAAGGTAAACAAATGTCAGAGCATTGTCATTGAACACCAGGAGGAGAAGCCCAATGAAGACCAGCAAGGCAAACCAATGTCAGGACATTGTCCACTGTCTGTTGGGTTGTACTTATACTCATTCCAAAGAACTTGTGTCCTTTCAAGTATCTGCTCCAGCAAAACATCACATGGTCTTTCACCAGACAGCTTCCAGAAAAGCATCACATGGCACAAGCTGAGTCTCCAATGAAACCAGATATTGACACATCACATGGCATGTAGCATGTACAAGAAAATAATGATATTGTAAAGGGATGCTGAGGCATTCTGTGCAGGATGTCAGTGTCTATCGATCTGGATTCTGTTCAGGGTTTTTATTGAAGAAAAATTGCTTGTCTAATAAGATGGAACAAGATGAGGTTACAACAACTGATGATACCCTTGTTTCTGGAGGTTTCTTCTCCTCTTCACATGGAAGAATTATCTTCACTTTTCTTAAATCACAGGAGGTCTTTACAACCGTCAATCCAATATGGTGTTCCTAAGAATTTGAACACAGAGTTATCAGGAGGGCTTCTCCTATCAAGTGTCACATTAGTATGCTTAGACTAAATAGTCATTGCCATTTAATTGGGACATTCCTTGCTGCCTCTCTGGGCTTTAATTTATGATTGTACTGTAATTATCTCACAGATTTGAGGAGGGCTATAAAGAGGTCAGCAGGTATATCAGATTCTGGGACCACCTGTCTTTTGTTCATTCTGAAGTTCCAGGCACATAGATGATCTTGGCACTGCATTCCATTCCTCCAGCTCTTAATTTGTTTTCTCCTTGCTGAGTGAGGATTATTAAACCTTCAAGAATAGAATCCTTAATAGAATGAAGGACAGAAGATATATCCAAACTCACTGATAGAGAATCAAAAAGTAGAAGTACAAGAAAACAACCAAGGCATCATGGCTCTTTGAAATCCTGATGCCTATGGAACTCAAATCATATAACTACTGAACACAAAAGACACTGACATAGGGACCTACAATTAAGAAATCTCCTTGAGACTCAGAAGAGACTTTGGACTTTAGAACGTTGTTGGGAGCATTGAAGAATAGTAATACCTTTGAGGTTCAAAGCAATGTCTTTCCCTTTAGGAGATGACCATTATCCTACAGGGGTAAAGGGCAGACTATTGTGGTTTGAAAGTAAACACTCTGCCATAGGCTCACAAGCTTCAATATTTGGTTTCCACCTGTGTGGTGTACCTTGAGGTGGGGCTTGTTGAAGCAAGGGGGTCACTGGAGAGGGTCTTAAGGTTTATTAGGTTGGCACCTCTTCTTGTCCCATTTTTGTTTCTTGACTACAGATGTAATGTGATCAGTCAGTCAAGTTCTTGTCACCATGCCTGCCCCACACTGGTGGATTGTAAACTATTTAAAATTGTAAACCAAAATAAACCCTTTTTCTGAAATAGATAGATGATAGATAGATAGATAGATAGATAGATAGATAGATAGATAGATAGATAGATAGATAGATAGATAGATAGATAGTGCTGGACTCTCTCTCTCTATGGTCTGTTTTCATCAGTCAGCCCAGATGCCCATTAGCAAAAGAATACATGAATAAAATGAAGAATTGGAAGCATAAATCATAAAGAAGAGTAAAATTATTTCATCTATAGGAAAATGGATGGGACTAAAAATCATGTTAAGATAGCCAGATGCACACCAATACCGCATGTTTTCTCTCAGATGCAGAATTTAGTCATTAAACAAAACATGAACATAGGTATACTATTTCCATATGCATGCATGGAAATATAATGAAACTCATATTTTTATGCAACTAATATTTGCTGCCACAAAATGTAAACAAGCATAGATGGTGGCCCAAATGTAGATTTCTGATAGTGCAGGATTTAATGGAAACCTCTGACTTTCCTGCCATCAGTCATTAAACACTCCAATGCTTGGTAATAGGTTGAGAGATTCCCAGAGTGAGAAGCCTAATAGTAAATCCAAGGATTTTAAAATTCACTTGTTGTTATGATCCACGTAAAATGTCCACCATAGGCTCACGTGTTTGAGCCATTGGTCTCCAGATGATGTCGGTGTTCTGAATGCCATAGAAACTTAGGGGTGAATGAACTATCTGGTGAGTGTAGGCCATTAGGGGTGGAACTTGAGGCTTATAGCCTAGTCCTACTTCTGATCTTCTTTTTTTCTTCTTGATCTACTAGGAAACAAAGAACTCCTTGTAACTTTAATTTTTTCCAAGTCTACTTTTAATGATGGTCCTTAAAGGGTTTAACCACCCTTCTAGTCTACCACCTACCAAATGTAGTGGAAAAGAAAGGATACAGGGGAAGTGGACCAGTTTAGAAATGGCTCTTTGGAGCAAATCCCATCTGCATGGTCAGGATATCAGCAGTTTAGTTCATGGGTAAACAACAACAGCTTGATCTAGTCACAAACACTTCACAGATATACCAGCAGTCCAGATCAATAGTGTTGGGATAGTAGCAGCAGTGGCACAACCTAACAGGAACAGCCAGGCCTCAGCCAAATCAACATGAGTCAGTCGTAGGGACCAGGGCTAACAGGAATGCCAGGAAAAGTTCTTGGCTGTGCATCTTAGGGAAGCGAAGATCAGCAAAGACTTGAGACAAACAAGCGTTTAGCAAGCCAAGCTCCTCTCATAGTCCACTAAGTCCTATTTATAGCCGTTCAAACACCATGTGTCCTCCATGGATTTTGCCTGACCACGTGTCTTGCATGTGAGTGTGACTTAGCAAAACTTCACGAGTCTGTCTCAGCTGACACCCCTCTGCCATTGGCCCGAGTCCATAGAAGTGGCAAGAATCTGAAGAATACCACCAGAAGTGTTTTGGTTTATTATTCTCTGTGGAGTCCTAAAAAATGGAGCTCTACTATGCAATGTAAAGCAGATGAACATATGCATGTCCTTAGCAAAGAATCATCCATCTTTCGTCCTTTCATGTGCTTACTTTAGCAGAACATCCTTTCGCCTATGTCTGCTTCAGCAAAAACTTTCCTCCATGTGTCTGCTTGTAAAACATCTTTTCATTTGTGCCCACTTAGAAAAACACCCCTTCACGTGTTTGCCCCAGTCAAACACCATCCAACACAACTGACTTTCCAAAGAACCCTTAAGTTTCCACGTCAGCTCCTTTCTCACACACTCCTGCTGCTGTGGGTGGAGCTTCCTCAGTGTCTATGGACTGAACTCTCTGAAGTGGGAGCCAAATTAAATCTTCATACCTTAAGCTGTTTCTGTCAGGCATCCTGGATCAGTATCCCATTCACTCATTGCACCATTTTGAATTGTACACTACACCGTTATCTATGGTATCACAATGTGCAACAAAGCACCAGGACATATTGTTGTGTCTTCCAACCACCTTCCTTCCTCTATCCGCCCTTGCCACACCTGCCTCTGGTCATCCCCATTTACTTTATTTCTATAAACCCAAATTAAATCATGAATATTTGTGTCTCTATGTCTGGCTTTCTGTGGATTACATCATTACTCCCTAGGGTCATCCAGGATTTGTTGCAAATGAGTTTTCATTTGGTTTTTCTCCATTCATTCACTGTCTGTTGGAGATTCCCACCTCACTGAAGTCTGGGTATTATTAATGATGCTGCAGTGAACACAGGAATGTATACTGCTCTGAAATACTGATATCACTTCTTCTGAATTGGTGCTCTGGTGAAATTTCTGGGTCACATGTTGGTTCCAGTATGGCAACTCTGACTTTCTCCCTCCCCAGCCCTGTTCAAGATTCTCCATGTCTTTTTTTGGACACTCATTATCATCATTCTTCCTTTAACCACAGTCATTCTAACAGGAGTGAGTTGGTATTGTGGGTTTAGTTTATATTTCCATTTTGTTAGCAGTGTTAGACATCCTTTGATCTGTACACATCTTTACCTTAGAAAAGTCCATTTGGGATCCTTTGCTAATTCTTTAGGTTAGTCATTTGCTTTGTAGCTTTATTAAACAGTGTGAGGTCCTTATGTGTTTTCCAAACTGATTCTCTGCTTGGTGTCTAGTGTGCAGGTTTGTTCTTCTAATCTTTGGACTTTGTCACTCCTTTGCTATGTGAAGTTCTCTGATTCTTAAACATTAATATGAATTATGAAAATTAATGATTTAGCATGAAAAGTATTTTGAATGTTTCTATGATTTTATTTTCCTGACAAAGGCCCCTTTTCTTCATAGCATCCCTTTCCTTGGCTGAGTCTGAGGACACCAATATCTAATCATTTCATGAAAACTGATCCTCATGTTCAAGGAAGGTGCATCTGGCTGAGCAGATAAAATTAACCTTAAAATCAGTCAGCTTTCTTCCCAAAGTGAAGAAGATGTGCTACATTATTCTGCGAGAACTTTACTGTTAGTTTAGTGAACAGTTTGAGTTCTGGCAACATAGCAAAAACTTACTCCAAAACTTTTAAACGTACTTACTTTTAAAACTTTGATTTCAATCCTAAACTTTCCTATTGGTTGTATTAGTAAGTAAAAGAAAAATATTCAATTTCTGAAAATGCATCAAATACACGATAGTAGGTACTTCTTTGGCTTCAGGGCAAAGAGTACAAAATAGCTTCTTTTCAGGGATGGGAAGGAGTGGCCGAAGGAGTGGCCATGATGTCATAAGTGCCTGAGATTGTGCAGTGTTCGTGGACTGGATGGATTCTGCCCTCCTGAGGAACAGAATAGAGTGCACTTGTCATAGGACCTTAAGAAATATTGTCAAAAAATCCAGATTATTCCAAACTGTAGACTACAGATTTATAGAACAATTAATTCATTGCTGATGAACCCTAGCCCCCAAGTAGCCAGGAGATGATAAATGATCATTCTCATGATTAGATAATCAGTTGATGGTTTCTTTTTGCAAGTGTTGGGCTGGAGTTTGGTCCTAAAAATACAAAATCTTTTGGTGAGGATGTGACAAAGAGAATTGTTTAGGTAGAAGGTTAGCAGCCATGCAGTTGCATAGGAATTCGATTACTTTGAGGAGCAGTTTTTCGAGTATATTTGTTAGTTATTTTCATAACCGTGATGTCTAACAAACGAACCCAAAGCCAGTCCCTAAACAGAAAAAAGAATTTTCACTGACTTGGCAGTTGGCTGGCATGGCTCTCCTTCATTCTGGGGCTCTGCTATTGAATGTTTTCAATCCTTATTGGGATAATGGACAAAGGGAGACAAAAAAGCAACAGGAAGTCAGCTCCCTCAATACAGGAACATACATTTTTGGCCTTTGCTTGCATCATCTCAATGCAACATCCCTTAGCCAAAGCAAGGAAAGCTGGCATGGGGCTGGTACACAGTCAAAGTGCAAGGCACTGTAGTGCTTCCAGCTTCTGGGTGGTATGTGACTACACTGAAATTTGACTTTCAAGTGTCCCATAGACCAGTCACATAGGGGAGTCTCATCTGTACAATGCAGTCTGGTGATTTTCACAGTTTGGGTGTTCTAGAATATCTTGCAATTGGAATACAGAAAAATATTTCTTTGAGACAAGAGCTTATGATCTTGTGCTTTATAAAACAGATAGTAAGTATCACCGGTTTTGTATACCCTACTGTCTGGTGTCTGCTATTCGAGTCTGACTCTGGAGCAGGAAAGCAGCAGACGTATGTGTGCAAACAACAGCATGTAACTGTATTTACAGCAAGGCGGGTGGTTGAGGACTGAATTTGACCCTCTGGCTACAAATTTGCAGGAATGTGATAGAGCAGATAATGCCTTGTAAATTCCCCCTCCAAAACATCAGATGTTATTTTGCTATTCTTATAGAATTAAATTAACCCATGGTGTGTAACCTCTAACCTATGCCTTCTTACCAGGAAACAAACTAAACCAAATCCACAGTTGTTTCCAAAGCCGAGGTTATTACAACATAATTCCTGTTTGTTGCAAAAGTCTTTGAGTGTTAATTGGAAAATAAATTCTTAGATGTCTGATGCATGCTGTGATCTGGATTAATAATTCCTGTTGGATTGTGCTTGAATTCTCGGTACACAATCCTGCTGCTCTGGATTCATATCACGGGGTTTACACGGAGACACTCTTCTGCCTCTGACATTCTTTCTGAGCAGTCACAAAATACTTTAAGATCAAGAGTAGACAATTTTCTTTTCTGTGGAAGAAAAATGACTTGGCAAATTAATATAGAAATGAGTCATTCGTTTCTATTTATGTATAGCCAGGAAACGCTTAGTATCCAATTTAGGATGAAGATTTGTTCTCCCTCTTGCTGAACAAAGGCCACTTGGGCTTAGCACTCTGTCTAAATGTTGTCTAGAAGATTTTCAGTTGAGTTTCATGCAGTCTCCTATTCGTCTCATGTATAGTCCCCCATCTATTCCTTGGACCACAGCTCAGGGCATCACTGGTTGGCTGGTTCATCACACCTGAAGCAGTTGTATCAAACTTCTATCTAAAATTCCAGTTATTCCTCCATTTGTATGTCAGCTAGAGGCTCATTATATGGCCCAGTCTGGGTTAGAACTCATACCAAACCCCTATCTTTGCTTTCTTAGTGCTGAGATTATACGGCTAAGCCACCATTCCTGGTTCTAATTCCTTAAAGGACACTTTACTTGAAGAATTCCCTCCTTAAACAGACATCTCTGCATAAAAATCTGCACTGTTCAGGCGGATCCTTTCTCCCTCCTCCTTTTCTTGCATCTCATCATTGATGTGTTGGGCAGAGTAGGTCCCTAATCAGAGAAGTATCTTTATTTTTTTTTTCCATTTTTTATTAGGTATTTAGCTCATTTACATTTCCAATGCTATAGCAAAAGTCCCCCTTACCCACCCACCCCCACTCCCCTACCCACCCACTCCCCCCCTTTGGCCCTGGCGTTCCCCTGTACCGGGGCACACAAAGTCTGCGTGTCCAATGGGCCTCTCTTTCCAGTGATGGCCGACTAGGCCATCTTTTGATACGTATGCAGCTAGAGTCAAGAGCTCAGGGGTACTGGTTAGTTCATAATGTTGTTCCACCTATAGGGTTGAAGATCCCTTTAGCTCCTTGGGTACTTTCTCTAGCTCCTCCATTGGGAGCCCTGTGATCCATCCATTAGCTGACTGTGAGCATCCACTTCTGTGTTTGCTAGGCCCCGGCATAGTCTCACAAGAGACAGCTACATCTGGGTCCTTTCAGTAAAATCTTGCTAGTGTATGCAATGGTGTCAGGATTTGGAAGCTGATTATGGGGTGGATCCCTGGATATGGCAGTCTCTACATGGTCCATCCTTTCATCTCAGCTCCATACTTTGTTTCTGTAACTCCTTCCATGGGTGTTTTGTTCCCACTTCTAAGGAGGGGCATAGTGTCCACACTTCAGTCTTCATTTTTCTTGAGTTTCATGTGTTTAGGAAATTGTATCTTATATCGTGGGTATCCTAGGTTTTGGGCTAGTATCCACTTATCAGTGAGTACATATTGTGTGAGTTCCTTTGTGATTGTGTTACCTCACTCAGGATGATGCTCTCCAGGTCCATCCATTTGGCTAGGAATTTCATAAATTCATTCTTTTTAATAGCTGAGTAGTACTCCATTGTGTAGATGTACCACATTTTCTGTATCCATTCCTCTGTTGAGGGGCATCTGGGTTCTTTCCAGCTTCTGGCTATTATAAATAAGGCTGCTATGAACATAGTGGAGCATGTGTCCTTCTTACCAGTTGGGGTTTCTTCTGGATATATGCCCAGGAGAGGTATTGCTGGATCCTCCGGTAGTACTATGTCCAATTTTCTGAGGAACCGCCAGACTGATTTCCATAGTGGTTGTACAAGCCTGCAATCCCACCAACAATGGAGGAGTGTTCCTCTTTCTCCACATCCTCGCCAGCATCTGCTGTCACCTGAATTTTTGATCTTAGCCATTCTCACTGGTGTGAGGTGGAATCTCAGGGTTGTTTTGATTTGCATTTCCCTGATGATTAAGGATGTTGAACATTTTTTCAGGTGCTTCTCTGCCATTCGGTATTCCTCAGGTGAGAATTCTTTGTTCAGTTCTGAGCCCCATTTTTTAAGGGGGTTATTTGATTTTCTGAGGTCCACCTTCTTGAGTTCTTTATATATGTTGGATATTAGTCCCCTATCTGATTTAGGATAGGTAAAGATCCTTTCCCAGTCTGTTGGTGGTCTTTTTGTCTTATAGACAGTGTCTTTTGCCTTGCAGAAACTTTGGAGTTTCATTAGGTCCCATTTGTCAATTCTCGATCTTACAGCACAAGCCATTGCTGTTCTGTTCAGGAATTTTTCCCCTGTGCCCATATCTTCAAGGCTTTTCCCCACTTTCTCCTCTATAAGTTTCAGTGTCTCTGGTTTTATGTGAAGTTCCTTGATCCACTTAGATTTGACCTTAGTACAAGGAGATAAGTATGGATCGATTCGCATTCTTCTACATGATAACAACCAGTTGTGCCAGCACCAATTGTTGAAAATGCTGTCTTTCTTCCACTGGATGGTTTTGGCTCCCTTGTCGAAGATCAAGTGACCATAGGTGTGTGGGTTCATTTCTGGGTCTTCAATTCTATTCCATTGGTCCACTTGTCTGTCTCTATACCAGTACCATGCAGTTTTTATCACAATTGCTCTGTAGTAAAGCTTTAGGTCAGGCATGGTGATTCCACCAGAGGTTCTTTTATCCTTGAGAAGAGTTTTTGCTATCCTCGGTTTTTTGTTATTCCAGATGAATTTGCAAATTGCTCCTTCTAATTCGTTGAAGAATTGAGTTGGAATTTTAATGGGGATTGCATTGAATCTGTAGATTGCTTTTGGCAAGATAGCCATTTTTACAATGTTGGTCCTGCCAATCCATGAGCATGGGAGATCTTTCCATCTTCTGAGATCTTCTTTAATTTCTTTCTTCAGGGACTTGAAGTTTTTATCATACAGATCTTTCACTTCCTTCGTTAGAGTCACGCCGAGATATTTTATATTATTTGTGGCTATTGAGAAGGGTGTTGTTTCCGTAATTTCTTTCTCAGCCTGTTTATTCTTTGTGTAGAGAAAGGCCATTGACTTGTTTGAGTTAATTTTATATCCAGCTACTTCACCGAAGCTGTTTATCAGGTTTAGGAGTTCTCTGGTGGAATTTTTAGGGTCACTTATATATACTATCATATCATCTGCAAAAAGTGATATTTTGACTTCCTCTTTTCCAATTTGTATCCCCTTGATCTCCTTTTGTTGTCGAATTGCTCTGGCTAATACTTCAAGTACTATGTTGAAAAGGTAGGGAGAAAGTGGGCAGCCTTGTCTAGTCCCTGATTTTAGTGGGATTGCTTCCAGCTTCTCTCCATTTACTTTGATGTTGGCTACTGGTTTGCTGTAGATTGCTTTTATCATGTTTAGGTATTGGCCTTGAATTCCTGATCTTTCCAGAACTTTTATCATGAATGGGTGTTGGATCTTGTCAAATGCTTTTTCTGCATCTAACGAGATGATCATGTGGTTTTTGTCTTTGAGTTTGTTTATATAATGGATTACATTGATGGATTTTCGTATATTAAACCATCCCTGCATCCCTGGAATAAAACCTACTTGGTCAGGATGGATGATTGCTTTAATGTGTTCTTGGATTCGGTTAGCGAGAATTTTATTGAGGATTTTTGCATCGATATTCATAAGAGAAATTGGTCTGAAGTTCTCTATCTTTGTTGGATCTTTCTGTGGTTTAGGTATCAGAGTAATAGTGGCTTCATAAAATGAGTTGGGTAGATTACCTTCTACTTCTATCTTGTGAAAAAGTTTGTGCAGAACTGGAGTTAGATCTTCTTTGAAGGTCTGATAGAACTCTGCACTAAACCCGTCTGGTCCTGGGCTTTTTTTGGCTGGGAGACTATTAATAACTGCTTCTATTTCTTTAGGGGATATGGGACTGTTTAGAAGGTCAACTTGATCCTGATTCAACTTTGGTACCTGGTATCTGTCCAGAAATTTGTCCATTTCGTCCAGGTTTTCCAGTTTTGTTGAGTATAGCCTTTTGTAGAAGGATCTGATGGTGTTTTGGATTTCTTCAGGATCTGTTGTTATGTCTCCCTTTTCATTTCTGATTTTGTTAATTAGGATTTTGTCCCTGTGCCCTTTAGTGAGTCTAGCTAAGGGTTTATCTATCTTGTTGATTTTCTCAAAGAACCAACTCCTCGTTTGGTTAATTCTTTGAATAGTTCTTCTTGTTTCCACTTGGTTGATTTCACCCCTGAGTTTGATTATTTCCTGCCGTCTACTCCTCTTGGGTGAATTTGCTTCCTTTTTTTCTAGAGCTTTTAGATGTGTTGTCAAGCTGCTAGTATGTGCTCTCTCCCGTTTTTTCTTGAAGGCACTCATAGCTATGAGTTTCCCTCTTAGAAATGCTTTCATTGTGTCCCAAAGGTTTGGGTACGTTGTGGCTTCATTTTCATTAAACTCTAAAAAGTCTTTAATTTCTTTCTTTATTCCTTCCTTGACCAAGGTATCATTGAGAAGAGTGTTGTTCAGTTTCCATGTGAATGTTGGCTTTCTGTTATTTATTTTGTTATTGAAGATCAGCCTTAGTGCATGGTGATCTGATAGGATACATGGGACAATTTCAATATTTTTGAATCTGTTGAGGCCTGATTTGTGACCTATTATGTGGTCAATTTTGGAGAAGGTACCATGAGGTGCTGAGAAGAAGGTATATCCTTTTGTTTTAGGATAAAATGTTCTGTAGATATCTGTCAGATCCATTTGTTTCATCACTTCTGTTAGTTTCAGTGTGTCCCTGTTTAGTTTCTGTTTCCATGATCTGTCCATTGGTGAAAGTGGTGTGTTGAAGTCTCCCACTATTATTGTGTGAGGCGCAATGTGTGCTTTGAGCTTTACTAAAGTTTCTTTAGTGAATGTGGCTGCTCTTGTATTTGGAGCATAGATATTCAGAATTGAGAGTTCCTCTTGGAGGATTTTACCTTTGATGAGAATGAAGTGTCCCTCCTTGTCTTTTTTGATGACTTTGGGTTGGAAGTCAATCTTATCAGATATTAGGATGGCTACTCCTGCTTGTTTCTTCATACCATTTGCTTGGAAAATTGTTTTCCAGCCTTTCATTCTGAGGTAGTGTCTATCTTTTTCTCTGAGATGAGTTTCCTGTAAGCAGCAAAATGTTGGGTCTTGTTTGTGTAGCCAGTTTGTTAGTCTATGTCTTTTTATTGGCGAGTTGAGACCATTGATGTTAAGAGATATTAAGGAAAAGTAATTGTTGCTTCCCGTTATTTTAGTTGTTAAAGGTGGCATTCTGTTCTTGTGGCTGTCTTCTTTTAGGTTTGTTGAGGGATTACCTTCTTGTTTTTTCTAGGGCGTTGTTCCCGTTCTTGTATTGGTTTTTTTCTGTTATTATCCTTTGAAGGGCTGGATTCGTGGAGAGATAATGCGTGAATTTGGTTTTGTCGTGGAATACTTTGGTTTCTCCCTCTATGATAATTGAGAGTTTGGCTGGGTATAGTAGCCTGGGCTGCAGTTTGTGTTCTCTTAGTGTCTGTATAACATCTGTCCAGGCTCTTCTGGCTTTCATAGTCTCTGGCGAAAAATCTGGTGTAATTCTGATAGGCTTGCCTTTATATGTTACTTGACCTTTTTCCCTTACTGCTTTTAGTATTCTATCTTTATTTAGTGCATTTGATGTTCTGATTATTATGTGTCGGGAGGAATTTCTTTTCTGGTCCAGTCTATTTGGAGTTCTGTAGGCTTCTTGTATGTTCATATGCATCTCATTCTTTAGATTTGGGAAGTTTTCTTCAATAATTTTGTTGAAGATGTTTGCTGGACCTTTGAGTTGAAAATCTTCATTCTCATCCACTCCTATTATCCGTACGTTTGGTCTTCTTATTGTGTCCTGGATTTCCTGGATATTTTGAGTTAGGATCTTTTTGCATTTTCCATTTTCTTTGATTGTTGTGCCGATGTTCTCTATGGAATCTTCTGCACCTGAGATTCTCTCTTCCATTTCTTGTATTCTGTTGCTGATGCTCAAATCTATGGTTCCAGATTTCTTTCCTAGGGTTTCTATCTCTAGTGTTGCCTCGCTTTGAGTTTTCTTTATTGTGTCTACTTCCCTTTTTAGGTCTAGTATGGTTTTGTTCATTTCCATCACCTGTTTGTATGTTTTTTCCTCTTTTTCTGTAAGGACTTCTACCTGTTTGATTGTGTTTTCCTGTTTTTCTTTAAGGACTTGTAACTCTTTAGCAGTGTTCTCCTGTATTTCTTTAAGTGATTTATTAAAGTCCTTCTTGATGTCCTCTACCATCATCATGAGATATGCTTTTAAATCTAGGTCTAGGTTCTCAGGTGTGTTGGGGTTCCCTGGACTGGGCGAAGTGGGTGTGCTGGGTTCTGGTGATGGTGAGTGGTCTTGGTTCCTGTTAGTAAGATTCCTCCGTTTACCTTTCGCCATCTGGTAATCTCTGGAGTTAGTAGTTATAGTTGACTCTGTTTAGAGATTGTTCTTCTGGTGATTCTGTTACCGTCTATCAGCAGACCTGGGAGACAGATTCTCTCCTCTGAGTTTCAGTGCTCAGAGCACTCTCTGCTGGCAAGCTCTCTTACAGGGAAGGTGCACAGATATCTTGTATTTGGACCTCCTCCTGGCCGAAGAAGAAGGCCCAAAACAGGACCTTTCTCAGACACTGTGTTGCTTTGGCAGTTCCCAGGTGGTACAGACTCTCACCTAAGCAGACTAAATTCCTAAGTTCCTTGGAGTCCCGGGACCAAGATGGCGACCGCTGCTGCTGTGGCTTAGGCCGCCTCCCCAGCCTGGTGGGCACCTGTCCTCTGGTCCGGAAGGTGGCCGGCTGTCCCCGGCCCACACAGGGTGCTGCCTCAGCCCCTCTGTGCTTCTGCCTGTTCCAGAGGCTGTCAGGTTCTCTGGCGCACCCTCTCACCTGTTCAGACTAATTTCCTAAGTTCGGCGGGTCCCAGACCAAGATGGCGACCGCTGCTGCTGTGGCTTAGGCCGCCTCCCCAGCCGGGCGGGCACCTGTCCTCCGGTCCAGACGGTGGCTGGCTGTCCCCGGCCCACAAAGGGTGCTGCCTCAGTGCCTCTGTGCTTCCGCCTGTTCCAGAAGCTGTCAGGTTCTCTGGCGCACCCTCTCACCTGTTCAGACTAATTTCCTAAGTTTGGCGGGTCCCGGACCAAGATGGCGACCGCTGCTGCTGTGGCTTAGGCCGCCTCCCCAGCCTGGTGGGCACCTGTCCTCTGGTCCGGAAGGTGGCCGGCTGTCCCCGGCCCACACAGGGTGCTGCCTCAGCGCCTCTGTGCTTCTGCCTGTTCCAGAAGCTGTCAGGTTCTCTGGCGCACCCTCTCACCTGTTCAGACTAATTTCCTAAGTTTGGCGGGTCCCGGACCAAGATGGCGACCGCTGCTGCTGTGGCTTAGGCCGCCTCCCCAGCCGGGTGGGCACCTGTCCTCTGGTCCGGAAGGTGGCCGGCTGTCCCCGGCCCACACAGGGTGCTGCCTCAGCGCCTCTGTGCTTCTGCCTGTTCCAGAAGCTGTCAGGTTCTCTGGCGCACCCTCTCACCTGTTCAGACTAATTTCCTAATTTCGGCGGGTCCCGGACCAAGATGGCGACCCGAGAAGTATCTTTAACATGAAGATATGCCCGCTGCGCAATTTGTATTAGGTTAGCTGAATTCTCCCCACTATCACTTCCCTCCTCTCTTTTCTTCCACCCTCTTTCCTCCTTCCCTCTCTCCTTTCTTCCTACCCTTATTTTTATGTTTTCTTTTATTCCTTCTTTTCCTCCCTCCCTCCTCTGCCTCTCTTCTCTTTCCTCTCTGCCTGTTATTCTCTGACCTTCTCTCTCTCTCTCCTCTGTCTCTATCTTTGTTCCTTTCCTTCTATTTCCTTCTATCCCTTCCCTCTTCCCTTTTTCTGTCTCTCTCTCCCTCTTCCTGTCTCTCTCCTCCAGCTCTCGCTTTCAGGTTTCTCCCTTTCTTTTATCTTTCTCATTTCTCCTTCCCTCTCTTTACTCTTCTCTCCTTTCTCCTCTTCTTCTTTCCTCTTTTCTCTCATACTTCTTTCCATCCCCTCCCCTCTCTCCTGCCCTTTCTCTACCTCAAGTAGCCTAACAGAGTTGGTATAATTATAGTTCTCTTAAAATGAATTTGTTAGACATCCTTGAGTCTCAGCAGATTTATTTGACTGGTAAGTAAAGATGAGCTATACTTTCATATTGTATTTATAAGGAGAAGCATAAAATAAAACCCAGTAATCAAGTCGAGTTTATTTGTAGACTATTTTATTTAAAGAAACAAAGAAACTCCCCACTGAGAGCCTTCTCTATGTCCCTCCAAGGTGTCAGGAAAATGTCCTTACCTCAGGACATGGCAAGGCTGGGACTAAAACTTGGCTCCATACATAGAATTAACCCTTCCCCCTGGCTCTGAGAGGCTGGCTCAGCAAAGCATCTGATTTGCATGCCCCCAGAGACAGTAATGCTATTTCAGTTTAACTGGCACTCTCCCTTGTGTTCTGTCTCTTATGGCACAGTGAGTTTTCTCACTGTTTAAACCAGACCACAGCAAACTTCCAGAGATCCCAAGTCTCTGTTTAAGTAGAAAATGCAGCACATTAGTTGGTACGACAATCTCCCTAAGACTCTTCACAGGTGACACTGGTTAGATGAAGGGTTCTTTTCCTACATGCACTAAAGAGTTGAGAGACAAGACAAGGGCTCAGAGAAATGTAAAAGTCAAGTTTATTGACACACATTTCCATCTTCTAGGCTGGGGAAGAGGCCTCAGAAGTGGGAAGACACTGATCCTAATGGGGGCTACTTTTTCCTTGCGTCAAGAACTTTCTCCTCAGAGACTTCCCGTCTTCCTATTGAGAGTAAAGAATTTAGACAGTGCTTCTAGCATGATAACTGTTTCCTCTGCTTCTGATCTGAGCATGGAAACAGATGAAGTAGGGTACTCTAACTCTGTTTCAGGGTACAGGTATGGAAATGACTTACTAGTTGTGGCTAGATTGAGACTTAGCCCCATTTTCTTCATGGTATACAGGGGGAAGTAAAACCTACAGCAGGTAGAAGGAGATAAAACTTACTGCAGGGGTAAGTGTCCCCCTGCCCCTTCTATACTCAGGACTGGGGCCTCAGGAACTCAGGATTTCTGAATGGTGTACATTTCTCTCTGGGAAAGTCAGAGTCTAATGGTGCTTCTGTCTGTCAGCATTGGTCTAGGATTATACATATGTGAACTCAGTTAATTCTCTTATCAAATTTCGGGAGGTTAGGCATCTGTTATTCCAGTGACACAAGACTAGAGTGGTGGAACTCTGCCTGTGTTATTCTCACATACTGCAAGAAGCTCCTTCGATGAGGGCTGGGTGAGGCATATATAAGCATAGCAATATGCTAATATTTTGCTATGTTTCTTTAATAAAATAGTATTGGGGTTTCCTCTAGGCCCATGAACTATGTAGTCTCACATTCTTGGCCCCTTTAAAAGTGTCAGTTGTAGGTTCTTTCTCATACAATTGGCCTTGAATCTAATCAGTAAATGGTTGGTTGCTCTCACAACATTCGTGCCAATATTGCACCAGACTATCTTTCAGGCAGGTCACTGTTGTAAGTCATGGTGCTTGTAGCTGGGTGATTTTATCTTTCTCCTCCTGTAGTGTCTAGTTCTTTCACTACCATGAATACTAGTCAGCAGGGGTAAAGCTTCTAGTTAGAAGCTAGTTAAGCTTCTAGCTTAACTTCTTTATATTCAATGACATAAGTAAGCTTACCTAGCTTTAAAAACAAAAACAAAAACAAAAACAAAATTTTGGAAAGTTGAATTTAGGTCTTCATCCTTGCTGATCAAGCAGTCTCCTCAGCCTAGGATGACATTCTTTCTTAACCCAAGGCTTTCAGCCTTCCTGCTACATCTGTAGGAGGTTTTTGTCAGCTTTACCAAATCTAGACGTATCTTGGGAGTTAGAATCTAGCTGAGAAATGGCCTTCATAAGATTTGCCTGTGGGCAAGTCGATTGGAAATTTTCTTGACTAATGATAGATGTGGAAAGGTTCTATTCACTGTGGGTCAGCCCTGAGTTAGTTGTCTTTGATTATATAAGACAGCAGGCCAAGAAAGCCATGAGGAACAAGTCATTAAGCAGCATCACTCCATGGTCTTTCCTTCATTTTCTGCTTCCAAGTTTCTGCTTTGAGTTCCTGCCCTGACATCCCTAGATGATAAACTATGAATTATAAAATGAAATATTCTCCTTCCTTCCCAAGTTTCTTTTGGTCATAGTGTTTTATGACATCCTCGTTAACAGGCCCCAGACACAAATAGCCTAACAGGAAGTAGTTGGCCAGATAGAGCCTTGGATTTCAGAATCTTAATTGCATTCTTTAACTTTAAGACTTGAAATAAGTCTATTTAAGAGCTAGGGGAAGCATTATTAGGGAGTTTGTGACCCCAAACTTTTATGAGTGTCACCTTTCCCAACAACTTGAAAATTTTGTCCAGAAAACTTAGGCTTCCTATCTACACAGTGTAGCCTAGTAAGTATAGTTGGTACACAGTAAGTGACCATCACTCATATAACTGTCTGAACAAACATTAAATGTTCATAGATTCAATACATCTGAAAACAGTGTCAGCCTCATAATTAGTATCAGAAATGAACAAATCACTCAAGAGAAAACTTTTTAAGCCTCTTTGAATCTTCAAGGGCATCCCAGTGCTCTTGGGCATTCTGGACTATCTCCTCCTACTCCTTCTCCCCCATGAGATGGTCATTCATTTAGAAGGAAGAGGAGGAGGAGGAGGAGGAGGAGGAGGAATAATCTGAACCTGTTGGGTGATATTCCAACAGCCTGTCCATGCCCTGTGAGTAAATGGATATGTTTATCCCTTTTCAGGATTCTAGCCTTCTGGAATATGATACTATATTTCATATGCCAGCCACCCCTATCCCTGACAAAGTGCTCAACTTTTGATCGTTCTTGAAAATTTCTGCTGGTGTATGGGCAGAACCCCTTCTGTCCAGTTTTTGGAGAATTGTGCTCTCACCCCTACCCCACTGTAGCCAATATTTTATAGCTCAGGTCCTACTAGCAAGATGGTCAGGCTGGCAGAGGCAGACCCTTGCCACCATGAACTCAGACAGCATACTGGAGGCCCCTCCATTGCTTGAGTCCCCTCCATCTCCCCCTTTTCAACTGGAACTCACCTTTTCCAATTGCAGTGGTTATTACATACCAAGCTGAAAATCAAACCCTCTTGCAGTATGTATGGATCATTTGTCTTCAAACTTCTAGAATTCCAGTTTCTAGAGTCTGATTCTTCAGCCTGCTGTGCCCTCCACATGGCTCTGGCCCTTGCAACCCCCCTCCCCCAACTCAGCTTCCTTTTAGTTTGCTTGAGCTCTGACAATGCACAGGCAGACACCAGTCCTTCTCCTTGCCCATTACACCAGGCCACACTCACATCAACATCATCCCTGCCCACTCTGCACAGTGCAGCCTGGCCTCCATGCTCATGTATGGAGCACATTGCTTTTCCAATGCTTTTTTTTTCTTTTCCCTTTTTATTAGGTATTTAGCTCATTTACATTTCCAATGCTATACCAAAAGTCCCCCATAGCCACCCACCCCCACTCCCCTACCCACCCACTCCCCCTTTTTGGCCCTGGCGTTCCCCTGTACTGGGGCATATAAAGTTTGCGTGTCCAATGGGCCTCTCTTTCCAGTAATGGCCGACTAGGCCATCTTTTGATACATATGCAGCTAGAGTCAAGAGCTCCGGGGTACTGGTTAGTTCATAATGTTGTTCCACCTAGAGGGTTGCAGATCCCTTTAGCTCCTTGGGTACTTTCTCTAGCTCCTCCATTGGGAGCCCTGTGATCCATCCATTAGCTGACTGTGAGCATCCACTTCTGTGTTTGCTAGGCCCCGGCATAGTCTCACAAGAGACAGCTACATCTGGGTCCTTTCGATAAAATCTTGCTAGGGTATGCAATGGTGTCAGCATTTGGATGCTGATTATGGGGTGGATCCCTGGATATGGCAGTCTCTACATGGTACATCCTTTCATCTCAGCTCCAAACTTTGTCTCTGTAACTCCTTCCAACGGTGTTTTGTTCCCACTTCTAAGGAGGGGCATAGTGTCCACACTTCAGTCTTCATTTTTCTTGAGTTTCATGTGTTTAGCAAATTGTATCTTATATCTTGGGTATCCTAGGTTTGGGGCTAATATCCACTTATCAGTGAGTACATATTGTATGAGTTCCTTTGTGAATGTGTTACCTCACTCAGGATGATGCCCTCCAGGTCCATCCATTTGGCTAGGAATTTCATAAATTCATTCTTTTTAATAGCTGAGTAGTACTCCATTGTGTAGATGTACCACATTTTCTGTATCCATTCCTCTGTTGAGGGGCATCTGGGTTCTTTCCAGCTTCTGGCTATTATAAATAAGGCTGCTATGAACATAGTGGAGCATGTGTCCTTCTTACCAGTTGGGGCATCTTCTGGATATATGCCCAGGAGAGGTATTGCTGGATCCTCACGTAGTACTATGTCCAATTTTCTGAGGAACCGCCAGACTGATTTCCAGAGTGGTTGTACAAGCCTGCACTCCCACCAACAATGGAGGAGTGTTCCTCTTTCTCCACATCCACGCCAGCATCTGCTGTCACCTGAATTTTTGATCTTAGCCATTCTGACTGGTGTGAGGTGGATTCTCAGGGTTGTTTTGATTGGCATTTCCCTGATGATTAAGGATGTTGAACATTTTTTCAGGTGCTTCTCTGCCATTCGGTATTCCTCAGGTGAGAATTCTTTGTTCAGTTCTGAGCCCCATTTTTTAATGGGGTTATTTGATTTTCTGAAGTCCACCTTCTTGAGTTCTTTATATATGTTGGATATTAGTCCCCTATCTGATTTAGGATAGGTAAAGATCCTTTCCCAATCTGTTGGTGGCCTTTTTGTCTTATTGACGGTGTCTTTTGCCTTGCAGAAACTTTGGAGTTTCATTAGGTCCCATTTGTCAATTCTCGATCTTACAGCACAAGCCATTGCTGTTCTGTTCAGGAATTTTTCCCCTGTGTCCATATCTTCAAGGCTTCTTAACAAATGGTCACTCTTGTCCCTCCTGTAACTATAGCTTCCTTAGGCCCATGTCTGGGCCACAGCAACAGTTTTCCCCTTGTGCTCATGTAGGACTACTTCAACAAGCCCCCTCCTAACCTCTCCATCCTTCTTTTGCCCTGAGTCCCCAAATTTGTTCTAGCTGTACCATTCCAAGAAAGCTACCTCCTCCTTGCTTCCAAGACTCCAAAAATATTCCCTTCCTTTCAGCCCAACTGTTCTCTTCCTAAAGCTAAATTCTCACTATTGATAACCAAATAAGCTGCAGTATTGTAGATGACCTTGTGTTAACAGTGCTCTCAGCCGAGAACCTTACCACTTTCCCAACTTATTAACTCTTTCCTGTCCTGTCTGTAATTAAACCTAATCATAAAGACACTATGATGTTATTAACATATTATAAACTGTTAAAGATAATTAAGAGTGCATCTTAATATTCAGTTGCCTTATAAATAATCAAATCACTGAATGTGTTCATAGCTATCCTTATTGTCTTACTAAAAACTAATATAATTAATTACAGAAATAAGCCTTATTTAGACTCCTGGAATTTTCAAGATTAAGCCTAAGTAACTAAAAAGAAACAAAGTTTGTCTGTTTAGATATATTTGGATAGATAGATGGCCCTAAAACACTTCAGAGATATGCAGAATATAGTATTTAAAATGTTTACTAAAAACACTTTACGTGATAAGAGGAACACATCAACCCCTGGCAGCACCCCTAATCTCCTCCAAGGAAGATAAGCACAGAAGAATCTTCACTTAGGGTTTGCTTTAAATGAGACAAAGCTGGACACTGGGCTATAAACTGCCCTTTTACCTCAACTGCTGACAGCATGCTGTCAAGATTGTGGACAAGCAGGACACTGGAGAGTTGATTGCCCCACTTTGCCAAGACAAGATAGGACAGTCTTCCCTAAGTTCTGACTCTACAGGAAAGTCTATTGGATCATCTGAGCCTGGTGGCTGAAGACTGATGTCCCCACCGACCACATAGACCACAGAGTCCCATCCTTATGACAGTCCATGCCAACAGGAAGTAGCCAGATCTGAACTGGTGCCCATATACCCAGTGAGGTCAGAATGTATAGTTGGAGCTCCTGCTTGCCTCTGCACAAACTAGGAAACCCCATCTAGGATGACGGTCTAGGTAGCCCGGAAGTCTGTTATTTTTAATAGATTTGGAAACTGCTTGTTTTTGTTTACTCAAGTAAAACTTATCCTTCTCAGGTCTCTGATGGGTTTGAAGACCAGGCTAATAAAAGATTTATCAATTTAACAACAAGCAAGGTTTCAGATGCCTTCCTAGTTCTCTTGTGTAAAATTCAGGCCACAGACCTCACTCTTCTAAAGCTGCACGTCTGTCTTACGGTTTTCCTTGTGTCTAGATTCAGAAAACAAAAACTCACAAACCATATAATGTTTGTAAAGGTTCAAAGACATAAAAACTTAAGTTATAAAGGATCTAAAACTGTTTTAGGGTCAACGAAGATGTTTTAATGTTAATAAATGTAGGTTGTGAAGGTTGGAGGATGTGAAGGCTTAAATAATAATAATAGGGCAATTTAAGATATATAAAAGAAAAAATGTTTCAGATTCCTTAACCTCATTATTCTACTGTTGTATTAAAGTTTCAAGAACTCAGAGTTCTAACATTAATCAGTGGAGTTCTCATAATCTACTTAATCTAGCTCTGGTATACTACTTGCTAATATTATCATAATCACCAATTCAAGTTAAAATCTATTCTGGTTGTTTTCTAAGTATATACTTAAAATGGGTTTTCATTTAAAAGTGTACGCTTAATCTACGTAAATCCAGTGTTCTGAGTAGAGGAAAGAAGCCGCTCCTTCACAGTCTGTAGTGAAAGTGATGCTAAAAATCAAGATCAATCGAGCTTTGCCCCTTCTGCTCCACAGAAGGTTTGTGTTTCCCGAGCCCACCTTAAAGAATGTCCATGCTTTTAACTCTAAATCATTTCCCAAATCCCTACTATGGCACAAAGGTATAAGTCTATTGCCTTTTCTACAAAATGGGTCTCAGTATAGATTACAAACAGTGATAATGCTATCATGTCTGAAATTTCTCTCTTTGCCAGCTTAAAAAGATTTCTGTATGCTTCAGTGGCCCTACAAAACTAAAGATCTATTGACCTCCTCGAAGCTGATAAGGGTGGCACCTGCCTATTCTTGGGAGAAGAGTGTTTCTGTATCGAGTCTAGCCTGGTGGAAACCCAGATGGAGTCACTCCAGAAACTGAAGGGAGAACTTTGGATGGCAAAGCCAACCCTCTTCCTCTCCCTTAACCCAATGGCAGTCCTCCCTTTTGCCTGGCTCACCCTGTTATGGGACCCTTCATTCTCATTTGTCTGTTTTTTGTCTAGTCCCTTGCCTTCTCCTCTTCCATTAGGAACAGATTTGAAAAGTCTCTAGCGTGGCAGTTAACCAAATGGTTCCATGCTCATACCTCCCTTTGAATACTAGCCCACTGACTCCTGACTTCCCATCCTTATGACAGTCCATGCCAACAGGAGGTAGCCAGATCTGAACTGGTGTCCATATACCCAATGAGGTCAAAATGTATAGTTGGAGCGCCTGCTTGCCTCTGAACAAACTAGGAAACCCCATCTGCCCTCCTTTCCCCAACCCCACCCACACAGAAAAACTCTTAACAAAGGAATGGCTCCAAGAGCCCAGTTCCACCTTCTTGACAGCTGTCACAACCTCCTCTGATGCTGCCAGCCACCCAAATCCCTATCTAAGTACTCGCTCTTCACCTTACTTGGGCACAAACCCAGCTTGTGACTGGAACATCATCCCCCTTCGCCTATAGTCTATAAAACATCTCTGCCCTAGCCCAGGTATGTGACTTCCTCAGCCCCATTCATTGGTACTAATGAACTCACCCAGCAGCAGTGCCTAATAAACTTGCATTTATCTGATTTTAATCTAATCTGGCCTATATTTTCTTCACTGAGAGGAAGAGTGGGGGAAAAAGTCTTTCATATGTATTTGCCCTTAGGACTTGTCATTCAGTCCTGTTATAAAGAATATCCCCTTTCTTGAAGCCTTCCACAGTTATAAATAATTATTCCAAATATTGTTTCAATTCAGAATTCTTGATAATTTGCCTGGGAACATGCATTTCACTCTCTGTACACCCACTCCTTACCTCTTAGTTTGGGCCTCTTCCTAAACCTCAGATTAAGTCTTACCTCAGAGGGTTGTTTGTGAGACTCAAATGTGTTAATAGGCATAAAGCTGTTAGTGATGTTTCCAGCAAGGATTAGTTCTCTCCCCTGTGGTGTCTGCCTGCACTTTGCTGACTGTAGTCCTATTGCTTTTTAGCACCCTACCCAGGATTTAATGAACATGATGGTTTCTAAGGAAGGAGGGATCTGAAAGGACTAATGAATTTTCCTGCAAAGCTCTCATGAAATCATAATTAATTGATTGACAGGATGGGGGGCTGTGTAGAGATACTAGGACACAGAAGGATCATTACATCAAGGAACAGGAGGAAAGATGCTGTCCACAGGGGTTGGTTGGTTGGATACATAAATCTCACTGACCTACTGCTTATGAAACTCTGAAGACTGAAAATTAAAGGAGAAGCATAGCATCTATGTAACCTTAACTGGTTGGTGCCATATCCAACTTTTAGGCCTAGCCCAGTTTGTGCATCCTTATGGGGCCCCAGGCAATTAATTACAGTTAAGAGAGTTAGTGTTTCCCATAGATGAGCTCCCTAATTGGTTATCCAATACAAAGTGGTCAGCTCTAAAAAGATACACAGTCAAGCCACACTAAATGAGTCTAGCAGATTGTATTTATATTGGAGTCTCACAATAACCCTCTGCGGTGGGATTCAATTTACATATTTATATATAAATATGGGTGTGTGCTACAATAGTAGTTTTAAAAAGGCCATGTATTTGAGAAGGAGTGAGGGGCAAAATGAGTTAGATAGGGGACAGCAAATGATATAAATATAGTATATATGGTATAACTATATATAAATATATATATATATATATATATATATATATATATAAATTAGCTTAATAAAAAAGGATAGGCTAAGCTTAAGTCACATGACATGCCTTTATGTTACATAACATGGCTTTAAGTTATTTGACATGGCTTTACTTGACATATTATGTGGGGCAATGGGCTACGCACAGACAGCCTGGTCTCCAGTAGAGTTTAGGTCTTGAATCCCGGTGGGACCCGGTGGGTGGTAATTTCCACCTCCACGGAATGGAAGGCATTCGATCATGTCTCCTGGACCCCTGGCTCCTGTTGAAGTTACTGCCCCCATAGCCCTCACAGCCCCCACAGGGGAGGTCTGTGGCTATCAGTCACCCAGATAGTGTCCCAAGTTTCTGACATTCTAGTTAGACTCCACCCCCACAGTTACCTGACTCTAGCCAGGTATGCTCCTCCCCACAGTTACCTGGCAACAGCCTGATAGCCCAGCCCACTATAAGAGGGCCTGCTTGGCCCCTCCTTGCTCTCTTTAAGCTTTTACCTTTCTTACTCTCTAGCCCTCTTTCTCTCTTTCCCTTCTCCCCTCTCCCCACGTGGCCATGGTTGGCCCCTCTCTTTCAACCTTCTTTCCTTTCTCCCTACCTTTCTACAATAAAGCTCTAAAACCATAGACTGTCTCAGATCATGAAGGCCTGCGTGCTTAAATGATGGGATAGGCTTCTCCTAGTGAGCCATGTCTAACCTCCCACCATAAGGCCATCCTGTGCTCCAGCACCTGACCAAGGACTCTCGCCTGCATGGGAACCATCCAGCACTGCTTGCCTCGCCCCTGCCCCAGGGCCCCAATTTGTTCTCAGTTCCTCTGCCATATCCAGCATCAGATGCCAGAAGCTGAGAACCTGGTACCTGGGGCTGCCCCTTGTCCACCACCTGCCGTGTGGGGTCAGTGGCTTAACACAGCCAGATGCCCACCGGGGACCACGTGGAAAGCGTGCGCAGTTCTCCTGTGCCTGCCCACCCAGAACACCAGAACTCTGGCAAGACACGGGTTCCCTCCCACTCCCCTCTTTCCCCCACACCTATGGCCCCACAATATTAAAATGAAGGCCCCTTTCCCTGATGTCCTGTGGTGGTGGCAGAGTTCAGGACATTTCCTTCTCCACAGGATAGACCCTTGGAAAGACCACAAGAACTCCAGGTGCCAGTCAGGGGAGGGCACAGTGCTGGGTGCCACCCATAAAGGAAATGTGACTTGTCAGCATGGTTTTACAGACCCCAGATCCAACAGTTCTCAGTCTATGTCAGTGAACTTATAGGTCTTGATTGATTCTGGTTTGTTCTTCTAAGATGGGTCTTTCTATCTCTTGGGAAGTTTTAATCACTTCTGGATCATCTCCAATTCTTGTTAAGTCTTTATTGAGCTGTGGCAACTAGATTTGACAATTTTGTCTGCTAGTGTGCTGTGGTTGGTTTCAGAGGAAGAACAATGCATTTGTTTTGGTGTCTGCTATCCACTGTCAACAGGAATGATACTTATTGAAAGATAATAGTTTTATTTTTATATCAGCTGGGCATCTAGCAATGCAAGCTTTTGAGCATTTAAGAACCAAAATGGTGGAACAAAGATAGGAGAAAAACTAAACAGATACCTGCATTTCTACACACCCCAGTAGATTTATCTTAGTGAACTTATGTATTATCTGCATGCAAGACAGCTTTTGGTTTGGGACTTAGACATAGGTTAACTTGATGGTCACTTCTGAACAGGCCCATGGCATCTGCAGAGTCATTGTAACATTGCTGCATCTCAGATGTGTCACCAGTGAGGCAGGAGTGAGGAACCATGCCAAGGAGACTGGGGTTGAGGGTGATGCATGCAATTACACTTGTTAGGACTGACTGTCTGGCACATGGCAGGAATAAAATTCAAAAATATAATTTCCTCTTCCCCGGGCACCAGAGAGACAAGGAGATGTGAAGTAATTGAAATCACTGGGTCCTGTTGAGATGATTTAGATGAGACTGCAGCAGAGGGTGCCTCGAGTTGGCCTTCGAAGGAGGAAAGCAAATCTCATCAAAGAAAAAGATGGAAGGAGATAAGGTAATTTAACCAAGTGTGCCAACTCTTGTCTGTAACGCTTGCACTCAGGAGCCAAGAGAGGAGCAGCAGGAGACAGAGGCATCCTCAGATACATAGTTCAGAAGTCATCCTGGGGTCCATGAGACCTTGCCACACAGCACCCAACAAAACAACAAAAACAGAAGTGAAAGCTGACGGTGTTCCCAATCCGTCTCCTCTCCCTGAAGACGATAGTAAGATAACTGCTCTGCCAAGAAGGTTAGTTGGAGTGGTTCAGGACTTAGATCATAGGCAATCAAAATGACACTTACTGTGATCAAGGCACCAATGTCCTGGCCTGAGCCAGACTAGATTGACTAGTCTCTTAAGTGATGGATACTTTCAACCTTTTTAGCTTCAAGTTTCACATGGCATATGATGGCATTGGCTTGTTTGCCACAGCTTCTGTTCTGATTCTTTTTCTCACTTTTTCTATGTCTGAGTTATACACCCTGTCTGTTCTTCCAAGGTGGCCTTTCTCGGTCATAGAATGCTCAAGATTGGCTACCTGGCCACACCTACTTTTCAGTTGGAAAAAAAAAAAAAGCTCTGAGTGAGGCATAAGGTTCCTATAATGACTTTTGAAGCACCATGTTAAAAAAAAAAACCACCCCCACACAGGGATTAGGATTGAATACTTTGTGATTTACAAATTGCATTGATTTGGACATCTTACCAGGTTCTTTCCATAACACAGGGATGACAATTCCTGCCTAGATGTGGCTCTGGGATTGAAATGAGGAGCTGCCTGCAGAACATGGGTTCAGTAATGGCAGGATCCCTTCTGCTGCATCCTCTGTGGAATGGATTTGTGCTCTAGAATTTAAATGGTGGATGATACCCCATTCGGGGAAGAATCCCGAGGGCAAAGGCCAAACCACTGCACACTTCTGAGCGGAGCTGGGTTTGGCCTTTGATCTTTTTTTCGAGGTAGTAGTAGTATCACTGGGAAGAAGGATCAGGCTCCTCTGTCCTCACTGTGCCTGGGCCTGGGATCCTCCTCCATATCCTGCTTGGAATGTAGGCTGACATTTGAGGACTGAGACAGATGGCCATCATTTCCATTAAAAATAACTGCGCTCCAGCCTCCATGGCTCTGCAAATGTATATTGCTCTCATATGGGGTATATATGTGGACAATTTCCGTCGAGCTTGGACACACCAAGACTTTCAGAAGGCGTTGCTGCTCCATTTTCTCTGTTACTTGTTCTTCGAGTAAAGTGAGGTTACAGCTACAAAGGCTTTTCTATAGAAGCGAGGGAACATTCAAGTGGGATTTTCCTCTCTCAGGGAACTTCCGTTTTCATTTAACAATAGCTAGCAGGGAGGGGGATTTTTAAGATACCAGAAGGCACAGTGGCAGAAGAATAGAGATGCAGATGAGGGATCCTGGACTAGAATCTCTGTGCTGCTTAGCTGGGATGCAGCTCTGCTGTGTGATCTGGGGTGCAGGAGAGCCCGTTTCCTCTATAGTGCTTTCTAGCATAATACTTTCTGGCATTGTGTGCATAATCCCTGCTGGTTTGTTTATTTTGTGTTTGAAGCCATGGCTGGACCAGTCAATAATCAATCCTTCACAGATGCACATCCCAAGCCTGGTGTAAAATTTCTAATAGTTCTACAGACTATTGTAATAATGTAGGCAAACCCAGGAGTAAAGGGATAAACAATTGTGTACCTGATTTAATGTGTTGCCACGTGTATGTGTTCTTTGAGAAAACCTGTAGGTAGCATTAAAGAGTCTCATATCATATCGCTGGGCGGTGGTGGCCCACGTCTTTAATCCCAACACTTGGGAGGCAGAGGCAGGCGTATTTCTGAGTTCGAGGCCAGTCTGGTCTACAAAGTGAGTTCCAGGACAGCCAGGGCTATACAGAGAAACCCTGTCTCGAAAAAAACAAAAGAAAAAGAGTCTCATAGCTATTAGTTTTCCACCATTATGGAGAAATGTCTGACACAAGCAGTTCAAGGGAGGAGGGATTCATTTTGACTCAGGTTCAGAATTTCCACACCATCAGGGGAAGAAGGCAGAGAGGAAAGTAGCTGCCTTCATCCATTATTCCTTTTATGCCATCCAGGCCGCCAGCTGATGGTCTAGGTCTCTCCTATCTTAGCTAATCTTCTCTGGAAGCACCTCAGTCAGTGCTCATGGACCTTATTGTCTCTGATCTTTGCAACCCAGTCAGATTGACAGTCAAGGTCAACCATCCAGTTGTCGCTCTTGGATTTCATTCTTTCCTCTCATAATTAATCTTTTACTTGAACCTGTAGCTCAACATTTCCGTGTATGTCTACATACTGCTGTTACATATTTACATGCCTGCCAATGATACATTGTGCTTAAAATGTTTTATTTTCATAACCGTAATATTGTATACATTAAACCAATGCTTGCCTTTTTTACTGAGCATGTGTGTCTGTGTGGCTTTATGGTTGTGTATACACACAGAGGTAATTGTACATGCGTATTCATGTGTTCTAGTTTGTGTTTATGCAGACATACATGCCCTGGCCACAGGTCAACCTCAGGTTTTTATCCTCAGTCACTACCAATCTTTCTTTTTACGACACAATTTCTCACTAAGGATCATCAGGGACTTTCCTTTCTCTGCCCCACTACTGCTAGGATTATAAGCACACACTGCCATGCCAGTTTTTTGTTTTGTTTTGGAGGGTGGAGGGGGAGCTAGGAATCAAACTGACGTACCTGTGCTTGTGTGTCAAGGACTTGAGAGACTGAGTCCCCTTGCCAGCCCTTCACAATGGAGTTCTGGCATTTATCCAGGCTTGCATATGTCCTACCTCATTCATCTTAATCACTGTATGTTAATCAATTGTATGAATTGTCCACATCTTGCTTAGCCCTTTTCTTGCTGACTAGCTTTTACAATGGAAAATAATGCAGGAATTAACGTTCTGGTGAAACCTCTCCTGCCTGTACATCTTTAACTTCCCTTAAAGTTGCCAAATTGCTACTAAAAGTTGGAAAAAACCCACCGTTCCGATGGCTTGTTCTTAGGCTTATTTATTTTATCATGACCTGTTAACTCGAGCAATGATGAAGAATCTCAAATTTACTGTTCTCTATTTTCGCTCATGCGGCATACATCACATGCTCAGTTGTAGCAGAAAGATGGGCAATCTGCCATAAACAAACTCCCCATTGTATGTGGTCAACAAGCCCGTGCAGTTGGTTACTGGTGTGTGTGATCCTGTGAATGTTGACTCCGCAGCTGGGAAGTGATGATTCACCTGAATCATCTTTAAGCCTGCTGAATGCAAATTCCTTGACAGGTCTTGATCTTTTGTTAATCTCTTTGCTCTGAGCCTTGGGGTGCATCTCTCCTGATCAGACCTAAACACCCTAAACGTGCTCCATCTGTTTAGGATTTGGTTGCTTTGTTGTAGGTAGCGGCTACTGGCTTTTCATTAACTGCACAGAGATGTAGTAACCAGAGAAAAGACTTTCTTTGTTCTGAGTTGAGTTTGGCTACTTATTTGTTCTGCTTGGCAGTATTGACACTGAAGGAATTATGACTCTGTGTGGACAATGGAAAGCAGCTCATGGGTTGAAATGAACAGTCTGCCTTAACCGGCAATTATATCATCAATCAAAATTTACAGGACATAAATAGCTTCATGCAATCACAGGTTTATTTAGCATTCAGAGGGGGTGTAGAATAAGGAATATTGCCATGTATACCGTCAAGAGTATGGTAGAGATTTTAGATACCAAGACAGAGCCATGGTAGCTATAAATAGTTTGAGACTTGATTTCGTTCCAGGATGCAGATCATGACACTCCAGCTACTTCATCAGCACTGTCTAAGGACCTTCACTTTGAGCTCAAAGTTTCCCAGTCCACTCCTTAACATCATCACACCAGGGGCCAAATTCTTTATGTGTGTATTAAAACTATTAAAGTCAAGTTCCTGTTTTTTTTTTTTTTTTGTTTTTTTTTTTTATAAAATCGACATGGCCTTAACTTTTAAATGAAATCAGCTTAACTTTTTTTAAAAAGCCATTTACTGTTTGATATTTAGTGCATATTAACAATTCATTCTGGTCAAATTTGTCACATTACCCTCCATACATCCTTGTCCTTAGTTAGTTAGTTATAATTAGTTAGTTAGTTAGTTAGTTTTGGCTTTGTGATGCACTGGGTTGAACTGGGGCCTCCCATGTGGTCATGAGTGAGGAGCTATGTACTGGGGCATGAGTAACTCAGCAGTGGCTACATCATTAAAGACAGTGACTGTTACTCACCCAGGGGTTCTTCACTGCCATTGGCTTTCCCTGTGAAGCAGGGTCCCATGGCTTCTCCCCCTTCTACCTGTTGCCAGGCTCAGTCTTGTTCAGGCCCCATGTGGGGAATGTCAGCTGCTGTGAGTAGGTTGAGGATTGTGGCTTTGCCATGCACTTAAGACAGCGTGCCATGGCCTCTTCACACCATCTAGCTCTTACATTCTTAGGGTCATTTTTCTGCAGTATTCCTTCATCTTTGGTGTGGCATTAACTAAAGTATTAATCAGATGTAATGTCTCATTGTGAATTAGTTTATATATCAAATGAACTTATTAGAATACCTATAAGAGGCACACAAAAAGGAGAAGCTGTAGTACATCATCATTCAATTATAGAAGCCAGCACCAAGGTAATCAATAGTATTGGTCCCAAGTGACATGGGTTTTTTTCTTTTAAGAGACCTTGTTTTTATAGAATTAACATATTCCATTTATAGAATGATAATTAATATTCTTTATCCAAAACCTCAGAGATATGAGTTATCATTATTTAATGACAACCTTTGTGTAAAACCTTTGAGTGCAAACATGATATTTACTCAATTCATCTGAGATTACATGTGTGGTCAGGATAATTATCTTACTTCATAGTGTGTTGTGGTACCTTTCAAAGGTATATTGTTCATTCGTAGTTGGGATGGCAAAGTTCTCATTGCAGTGTGTGCCAATAATTAAGTAAATCACAAATATTTATCTTGAATTTTGATTAGATACACATTTAAATCAATAAGTTTAAGCAAATGAAATTATGATTTGATGCCTAGTTTGCTTTTCATAAAGATTCTATTTTGGGTCAATAGCACACTCTTGCTCTCTCTCTCTCTCTCTCTCTCTCTCTCTCTCTCTGTGTGTGTGTGTGTGTGTGTGTGTGTGTGTGTGTGTGTAGGTGTGTGTGTGTGTATTTGCACATGTGAGTGTGCATACTGAGAACTAAACATTAGGCTACAATATAATTGCTTACTCCTCTTTTCAAAGCCAGCAATAAACACTGTTACAGACAGCTTATTTCATGTTCCTATTTTCCAGTTGACTCCTGGGCACAGTTAAGGAGCACATAATGTAGTGCTATTATTTTCTAATCAGTGTTTCCTGTGGAGATTTTATGAAGACTTTTATTTGTATTCCATCCTGGAGCATAAGAGAAAGTTAAACTCAACAGAATGCCCAGGGAGGTGTGGCCACACTTTTATGCATAAATATGTAGTCTTGTCAATAGAAGTCACATCAAGTCAAACATTTGAGATGGTTTGATTTCGTATTTCGTATTGAAGTGAAATATATATAAATACTTTGTCATGGGTGGTCTGAAAGTTTTAACAATCAGATTATAATAAGATTTACTCATTGCTTATATATTATTGGTCCCTGATGAATGAAAATCATTTGTACCACGTACATGGTTAACAGTGATATGTTTGTAATACAAATGCTGGCTATTCATTTCTTGGTGAGCCTTCTCTTCTAAACATAAAGATCAGGGAGGGCTATCGTATGGCTAATATGTCAAAATCCAGCATTTTGATCAGGTCGGTAAATGGAAGAGTTTGCAATGCTGTAAATAGTTGGTTTACCTATTCAAGAATAGGGTTCATTTCAAATGCTGGAACGGAACCGGGAAGCTTCATATATAGGTTGGCAGCTTTGATCAGTACAAATCGGTACAGATCAGTCAGAAGCAGAGAACGAGAGCACTGTCTGACAACCCACAGGAAATGGGTGGGAGGAGGGTGCTTTTGTAAGGACTGTCTGCATATATCCTACAGAGGAAATGGGGTAACATGAGGCATCTTGTTACAGGCATCTTGTGGAATCAAATTTATAAATATTTGAAAATTAATTTGTATTTCAGAGGCTGTCAGCATCGTTCCCATAGCCAACAAACAATAAAAAAAATAATCATTTTATAAGAGGGATACTGTTTCTTAGAAGCAAAACTAATTCTGTAAGTAAATCTAAAGTGAATGTAGAGACTTGAGAACTTTCTGACAGGTAGATGCTGAGAAGTTTTGAGTTGTGTTTCTGCAAAGTTACCAAGCACCAGAAAATTGCACGGATAAGTCATTTCATTTGATGTTTCAGAGCTTTCTCTCTCTTCTGAGTGATGGAGATAAAGGACACGTTTTAAAGACTGTCTGCAGGCTTCACTTCGGGTGCTGCAGAAGTCAATATCAGATTTCAGAGTCTGAAGATTTGTCCCACTTTCATTGTGGGGGGGGACCACCTTATGATGTTTATACAGAAATTCTGAGTTTTGTAGATACTGTATGATTAGATGCTAGCTGCATGGGCTTTCCGTGTGGGGACCCTTAGGAATGCTGATTATTCTATTCTATCAAATTTAACCTGTATGGAGCCAGTTAATGGTTATAATGTCAGTGTCCTTCACATTGCAATAGTGGTTATGAGGCCAATGACAGGGAATAAGTATAGTAATGACCTTTAGTTACCATTAAAATATTTTTAAAGACTAGCCCTGTAAATTTCTGTCCTGCCTTTGGCTGGATGGCATTTCTGGGAACTCAGGCTTCTGCTGTGCTACCAGCTTGTGGCCTCACACATAGTGCCCCGTTCTGATTCCTACCCATCAATCGATGGTCTAGACTTCAGCCAAGGCATGGTTCTGGTACACTGTAAACCCAGATGAGGATTCTTGATGAGTGTAGGTTCGGTTGTTCTCATTCCACCTCCACCTTGTCTTTTGTACCACCTAGAAAGAAAGGTTAACAGGAAGACCAAATAAACTAGTACTGACTAGCTGCTTGTGTCTGGACCCACACATTGAAATTACTAGTTGGGTGGTTTGGTTTTATGCTCAGTTATACACTGGTTTCTTTTTAAACTGCCTAGATTATTAAATGCATGGGCAAGATCAGGGAGCTGGCCCAAGGTAAATTTTATAAATTCATAAACCAAATTTAACAGCACCACCTGGTAACATGTTAGTATCTGGATCCTCCGGCCCCAAACCAGTTTACCTATACACAGAAACTTTACACAGGCAGCACCTAATAATCTGCCGTTCCTTAAGCCCTCCAAACAATTTAGATGCATGCCAACACTTGAGGAATACCATCTAGATTAGCCCCCAAAGGTGAGAAAGGAGGCTGACGGTGCATTCCCCATCTAGAAGGTGGATGACATAGCCCCAAGACTAGGATGAGAGGAGACATCAACCACTGGGAGCAAGCAGATTGTTAAGGTCCATGCTGGCAGCCAGCATCCCGTGGAAGACCTTCTTGCAGCAGGAGTTCCTATTCCCAGTTCAGGCCTCCAGCAGGAATGCCTGTTCACTGCAGGTGGCCGGAGGATAATCAACACATGGTGTACTCTCCTCTATGGTATCCATGCCAAATATTTAAAATTAACTGAGGAAAGCAGCCTTCTTCCTCAGCTGGTGTTTGGTGTTCAGTCTTTTAAAACAGTACTCTAGGCAACCAGTATCACACAGTGAACACCTGACTTTCAAAATAAATCCCATTTAAGACTAAATATTCAAAATCTCAAAGATGTTCCCTTTTCTTCACGTTTACTAAGTACTGCCTCTGTGTGAGTAGTGTGTGTGTGTATCATCAAATATATAATTCAAAATTTTTAGTATCCTTGTTGAGGAAGTAAAATGAGACAGGTGAAATAAAATTTAAAATATTTCTTATTGAATGTAGAATGTTCAAAATATTTCAATATATAACTAGTATACAATTATTAATGAGATATTTTATTCTTCTTTTTTGGAGTGCCTTTGAAAAGCAGGGAATATATTCTAATGACAGCACATTTCAGCCCATGCTTACCATATTTGAAGGCTTGATAGCCACTTGTGGTTAGTCATTGCCCTGTTGGATAGAGTAGGTTTAAATCTTGGATTGGGGACAAAAATATAGCCTGGTCCAAGCCTCAGTAGGCTCATTTTTCAGGGAATTTGTTCCAGGCGAATGTTTTTCTGCACATGGATTTTTGTCCTCATGCTAGGGTTTTCACAAAGAAGAACAGTCATAGGGATGCTGAGAATAGGATGCCTGCCATTCCTTTATGGTTGTCTCATACCTTCATTTCCTAGCTCTGTCCCATTTCTCCTGAGATTAAATATCACTTTTCAATCAGACATGGTGCCTACTGACCTAGCATTTGCTTTTCCTGTTAAAATAAGGACTCTTTTTACAACAGCAAAAACGTTTAACTCATTAGTATCCCATGCAAGTACAGTGGGGGCAAATGCTGAGTACTATACTGACACTTCACAAAATCCCATTCAGTCCTGTGACAGTTGGTGTGGACATAAGAACTAACATGGCTGTTCAGACATCATAAAGTTGAGCTATGAAATTGACCACAGGTTTTGTTTTCAGGATCTAGTTTTCAATCCTTCCTGCCTCCCTTTATCCTCTTCCTCCCATCCCCTACTCTCTCTCCCTCCCTCCCTCCCTCCCTCCCTCCCTCCCTCCCTCCCTCCCTCCCTCCATCCATCCTTCCCTCCCTCCCTCCCTCCCTCCTTCCCTCCCTCCCTCCCTCCCTCCCTCCTTTCCTCTCTGTCTCTCTTATTTTTCTCCCCCTCTATCCTTCTTTCTTCACATCTCTTCTTTCTCCCTTTGTTTCTCTTTAATATTTGGCCTTCAATCAAGAAGGCTTCAAGGGAGCAGGAAGGGAAGCAAAACTTGGAGGCAGAGTCCACTGAAGGCTTCTTTCTTCAGCTGTCAAGACATTTTTCTATGCCTTGACGGCTGGATTCATATGGGCACATTGACTGGCATGTTCCAATGATCACATCTCTGTGTCCTTAGTTTCTGACATCATGGTAGTTGGGTTTTGAGACATGATACCTGGATGTGAAATCTACAGACTGGGGTTATTCCAGAAGCTAATCAGTTTCTCAGAAGTCTTGGAAGTAGCACAGATGATGCTGTCTATGTTTTATTAGCTACAGAGATCTAAAACAAGTCTTGAATCAAAGGGAGTATGATTAGATTAGACCTTTGGATAGAGGTGGATGAAATTTCGTTGAGGATCAGCATGTGGGAAGCAAAATAAAGTCAAATTTGGAAAACCTATCCTTCCCGTAACACAGGAAAATGCCAGTGAGCAACAAGAGCTGAATCACTGTGGGGAGCCAGATGCACCATGTGGTCACGTTGTGTGTACATCCAGGCGGTGACTAACTCACTTTCATATTTCTACTTTCATTGCAAGTTTTTTAAATTAAATGTCACTTATCTTAGTAAACTTCTCAGAGTCCTGGATTATGGTTCCCTGCTGTGTGTTCCTGTGGCATCCTGCTCCTGCTCCATTCTTGGTTTAGCCTGTATCACTTGGGATAAAAATGGTCATTGTGTCTTTAGATTGTAGAATCCATGAAGTTAAGTTCTGTGTCTACACACAGTTATCATATTCCCTGTGCTTGATACAGTGTTGAAATTTGTTTATTTTTTTGTCTGTTCTTTTCCCTTGTACTTTTTTGAAGTCAAACTTGGCAACCCACAGAAGAAAAAGACCACAAATATAGCATAACGGCTTACTTCCTTCTCATTTCCCATGCAACTCCACCTCTTCCTCCTTTTTCTCTTGTTCCTCACTACCACCCTCTCCCAAATCCCCAGTCTCTCCTTCCTCCTCTTCCATATTCTTCCCCCTCCTTCTTCTCCTCTTCCTCATTCTTCAATGAAGGTATTCATCTTAGTATACTTACTAGACCTCTGGACCCCTGGTAGACTTTGCTGGTCAAAAAAAAAAAAAATGGAAAAGGATTCCAATTTATGGGTAATCAATTAAGAAGATTACCCTAGCCTATCTGACTAAGAGAAACCAGTGCTTTAGCATGCTGCAGAAATTTTACTTATTTAGAGTACTGGGAGATGAACTCAGAACTTGAGTATCCAAGGAAGAGAAATATTCTTCCATTGAACTGGACTTCAGCTTCCATGGGACTTTCTTTTCACTATCGTGATATAAACTGTTGGGATGCGGGTACCAAAGATGGATTCCGTTAAGCTTCCCTTCAATTTCATTTCTAAGGCGACATATATCCTTTGGTGTTTGGTGAGCCTGATGTTTTCTCTTTTTCTGGGTTTTGTAGTTTGAGTCTAAATGTTAGATAAAGGGTAACTAACATGACAAGAATCAGGAATCTCCTGGGTGTTAAACTCTGATCAATATTCCCTAGTTGTACTTTTCTTAATTCTCATGGTCCTCAGTAAGGAAAATGACAGAGATTTGGGAGGACACTATTCAAGCAAGTACAGTGGAGTTGGAGGATGAAGTCAGCAGACATGAAGAGATGTGTTAAACATGGAAGGAATGACTCTGAGTGTTTTTTCTGTAATTCTATTTTCAATTTGTTTAGTTTACATAGAAGGAAACAGACGCAGGGAGCAAGAGATTTCCCTGTAGCCCAGAGCTGCTTCACATGGGGGTGTGGATGAGGCTCAGTGTGTCTGCCCATAACACCATTTTCTTTCTCTTCTTCAAACACTGTGGGCATGTATACCCATGAGTATTCCCCATTGTTTTGTGGTCTCTCCAGCAAGCCCTGAAGCCCACTGAGCTTCCCTCTTCATTGCTTTCTCAGGACATTTTTGGTGTAGGAATTACTTAGAGGTTTTCAATGACAATGACTTCACTGGCTTCCTGATCCTGCTAAACATACTGCACACACTGGATGGCTTCCAACAGCTTTCCAACATATTTTTTTTCTCCCTATCTCTCATAGATTTTGGAGGTTTGAAACTTTAAACTAAAGGAATAAACAAAATTTCCAAAGACTCCATTGAAGAATCATTTTTGCCTTTTCTAGTTGTCTAGTTTCCCAGAGTCCAGGGCTCTTGGCTTCTGAGGCTCCTGGAGTTCCTTGACTTCTAGGAGTGTCTAGTATTTGCCTGTGTCTTTGGTTGATCTTTTGCTTCTATGTATCTGCATGCCATTTCTTCTGTTAAGGATATTTGTACTGTGTTTGGGGTCTACTCTTATCCTGAAGAACCCTATGCAAATTGCCTTTAGATAGTCATTTCCCCAATAGGAGCACATTCCGAGGTTCCTGGCCACAGAAAATGTTAGAGAACATTCAGTCTGTTATGCTTAGGTATGGTTGAAGGATTCAGCTGGGAAAAAGGATGGGCTGAGAACTGTGGTCATGCTGATGGCATGTTCTTGAGCTCTTTCAAGCCTTCAATTTTATTTTATTTTCCATTGGAATTTCACAGGTCTGGCGTTCCAGAGCTTCTGGGTAGCTTCATGGTCACCCACAAAGGAGGAAGAAAGTAGTTTCTGCTCCATCACTTTTATTTTGCAGAAAGAGAAAGAACAATCCACTCAGGCACACTTCCTGAAGTGGAAGCAAACATTTATGTTAAAGAAAAAGAAAAACAAAACCATTAACCCCGCATTATTTTTTCTTGCCATGTTTTATTTTCAGAGTTTCTTTCCAGTTTCTCTAGGTAGCTGTGGAACCAAAGGGAAACATCAGAAGCCTCTTTCTTCACAGCAGACAGATAAAAGTGCTCAGGGAAAGGGTCACTTTGGGGATGCACATGGCATGTGACCATTAAAAGAAACCAAAGTCAAACAAGCCGGTTTGCTTCTTTCTTTTGTGTTAGTTGTGAGTATCCCTGTTGGACTGGATGTTTTAAGTGAAGCCCCACAGCACAGGCACAGATATCATTTATTCATTAATTTCATATTTTAATGGCGCATTTCTAAATTATCACAGTGGTACAGTGACTAATGATTCCTGAATCTGTATTACTTGGCTAGGAAGCTGCTTATGCTTACTTCTCATGCTTTTATTTATTTATTTATTTATTTATTTAAACAATATATTTTGTTCATATTCTTTGCCCTTCCCCAATCCTTCCTAGATACTCTACCTCCTCCCTACCCACCCAGTTTCCTGTTCTTTCTCTCTCTCTCTCTCTCTCTCTCTCTCTCTCTCTCTCTCTCTCTCTCTCTTTCTCTCAGTCAAAATCTAAGCCTAAAATAAAACAAAAACAGATTCTCTTTTGTGTTGGCAAAATATTCCTGAACAGGATGTTTGCTTTGGATAGACCATGTGACACTCCTTTAAAGAAACCTGATTTCTCCTCTCCCAGAAGCTATGAATTGCAAATATTTTCTTGGCTAGGTATGGGGTCTTCATGTCTGCTTTCTCTTTCTTCCCTGTGCTAGGGGCTTGTCTGGCTTGTGCTTCTGCAGGTTTTGTGCACGCTATTAAAATCTTTATGAGTTCCTACGTGCATCAGCCCTGTTGTGTCCAGAAAATGTTTCCTTTTTGCATACCTTCTCTGCTAATTCTCCCAACATCTCTTTGAACTGATCGTATTACTCACATTTCAGGGCAACAACAAAGGGACTGAAATATATTATGCATGCTTTCTAAGACTGTGAAGTGAGTGAATTATATAGAAAGATAGATTTGATTTGGAATTAAGGCCTTTTGGCTTTCCAGAATTTCAGGAGATCTAGAAACTCAGGAATATAGAGGAAACACAAATAATTAATAAAACATTCCTGGAATTATTGGGCATGGATTCCTGGGGAGTGGAGAAATGACCTAGATGCTGATGTTGCTGGTGCTGCTAATGGTGGTACTGGTAATTATGATGGTGATGGTGATGATAATGATGATGGTGATGACAGGTGGTGAAGTTGTTATGATGGTGGTGAAAATGAGGTGGCTGTGGTGGTGATGGTGGTGGTGAAGGTAGTAGTGGTCAGAAGTGCTTTGTGGTGATGGTGATAGTGTGATGGTAGTAGTGTTGGTGTAGTAAGAATGCTTGTGGTGACAGAGTGACTGTAGTGGTCATGATGGTATTAGTGATGAGGAAGATGGCAATGCTGACACTAATGATGGTGTCAGTGTTGATGGCTTCTATCATTTAAAAGTGCCTACTTTATTCCATTAACAATACTGTATACATTGTAGCCTTTATGAGTAGTCATTAAATGTCTCTCAAATATCTGTCTTGTGGAAAAATCTGTTTGAATCTGAGGAAATGAAGACTGATTCTTTCTCTTGGTACTGGCTACATTTTATATGCAAATGGGAATATCATTTGTTAAAGATTCTGCAGGTGACTACTTGGACATTCTCAACCACCTTTGCCAGTCTCCAAAGCTTTTCCTCTTCACAGAGAATCTTTGGATGTGTCTGAAATTCATTTTGGCTCTTCTTACTTCCAGCTTCAAAAACCGCAAACTCTTTTATTTAGCAATAAAATATACATGCTAGTTGTAAAATTTCAAAAACCTGAAGTGAATAAGAAATAGTACAAGTACCTCCCATTTATCCTCTGCCCAGCTAAATAACCTACATCACTGTTAATGGTTTAACAGAGTGTGGTAGACTTTCTCTACATATGCCATAGTGTCATGTAAGTATAGTTTTATAGTTTTATAAAAATTTGCCATGTTTATTACATAATACCATCTATCCAAGTCAAAAGTACAAGATAACACTTTTACTTTCCATTTTTCTTCTTCCTGTTTTCGAGGAATTAGGAAGGAAGAGAGCAAGTCTCTTTGCCCATTTCTCCCACTGTCTCCATTGCCTCTTAATGGCATAGCCATCCTGGTTGTCGCCTTACTCAGAGCTTTAAGGACTACCTCTTTGTTTGCAAGGCCAGCTCTACTAGTGTACAGTTATACCACCGCCATGGAACAGCCTCTCCTAGGGGAGCCAGGATGGATGTTTGTAGCTTTGGAAGTGGTTTAAGTTAATGCTGTTTGTCTCAGGGGAGGGAAAAAAACAGGCCCTATAGTTCTTATGCTGGTATGTGCCCCAAGCAGGGAGACCTGTGCCCCATGGAGAATTGGCTTAGATTTTAGCGCCTGACTTCAGCAGGGAATCAGTAGGGTTTTAGCCTCTAAGACCTTTTTCTGGCTAGGCCAATACCTGCTGTGAGGCATGGATAGCTGTCCCAAGAGCCTTTGTCTATGATTCCTGGAACTCTGCTGGGACCCTGATGGGTAAAAGGCATACAGTAATGAACATGATTTAGTCTTCCATCCTGGCACATAGTGATCCTAGAGCTGCTTTTACTTTGACATAGAAAAATGCTACTTGAAGAAAAGAGAATTGTGTTGTGTTATAAATAACCTACATCCTTAAGCCCAGGTCTTAGAATTTCAGAATTTGTATCTAAGAAACTAGGGGATGTCTTTTAATTGAAGTGTTTATTTTGTGCACAACTCATTTCGTATGCCACGATGAAATAGACAAGATTTTCAACTAGAAAAGAGCAGGATATATCTGGGTCATTAGCAAGATAATCAGCATAAAGAATTTCTATCCTCCATTTCATTTAGGTCTACACACCAGTGGGATTTTATATTCCTGTGAATGCATGGACAAAACATTTCATGTGATCTTTTTAATGCATTTAATGATGTTTGGTTTATGGAGTATGGTATTCACTCCTTAAAATCGTCATATTTTATTTCTTTTGTGTGTGGGAGGAGCATGTGTAGCACAGTATGTGTGCAGGTCAGATCACAAGCAGGATCCATTCTCTCCTTTCACCATGTGTGTCTCAGGGATCAAAATCAAAATATCAGGCATGGTGACAAATGTTCGTACCACCTGACACACTTGCTAGAGTCACACAATCATTTCCATGACCTAATTATATATATACAGCTACTAGCAATGCACAAGTGATCCAATTTCCTTACATAATTTGCCAGTTTATTATTTTCAGTCTTTGCAATCCAGGTTATTCTAATGGGTTTGAGATAACTTTTCAGCTTCGTCTTAAAATTTCCTAATATGTACACAATTCTTCTTGTATTTATTTGCTATCTGTATACCTTCTTCAAGGAAATTGCCACTGAATATTTTGTGCCTCTTTACAACGCGATTAATGTTTTAGTGTTGCATGGTAAGAAGTTATTTACATAATCTAGATTCAAACCTTTTCACACATACATGGCTGAAAAATCCTTCAATTTGTGGATTATGTCTTCAACAGCATTTGTACTCTATTTCTTCTTGGCCCGTCTTCACAGTCACTGTGAGAAGCAAACACAAGGCCATGCTACTATCAGCTTGCTTCCTTGCTTAGCTTTGCTCCTCTCAAATGTCCTCAACCAGGTCAATAACACTTTCTTGTCTTAATCCTCCTTGACTTCTCTGCAGCTTTTATCTTCCCTCCTTTTATACTCCTTCCCTCCCTCCCTTGCCCCTATCCTCATATTTGTATTAGCACTTAAATTTCAGAAGCTCTGCCAGAGGCTGGGGAGAATGCAAAACAGAAAGATATAATTCCTATCCTCAAGAGATTTGTGCTCCAGTAGAGAAGGAAGACATTCATCATACATTAATGAATGTAGAAATAGTAGTGTGATTAACCCATGCAGTTCGAGAAGTTCTGGCTATGATGGGCAAATGTTCCAGGGCAAATGGCTCCAGACCAGGGAATCTGGTTTTCTTCTCGAAATAAGGTGAAGGTTTAATTGAGATCTCAAGGACAAGAAAATACTATGATGTAGGTGGAAGAGGAAAGTGCCTATAGACAAGAAGAAATGAGGACCTTTTGAAAGAGGAGACAAAGCAGTTTTGGTTGGAAAGGGACAGAACCAACTTCATGCTGTGTCTGATGGTTTAAAATAAAATGTTTACTTAATAACAGTGAGGAGGTGGTTGGCTTTTGTTTGTCTTTAACTAGGAATGGCAGGAGAATCAGATTTTATTTCCCAAAAGATTTTCATACTTGTCACGTGAAGAATAAATTGGCAGAGGTAAAGCAGAGGTAGTGAGAGAGCAGAGCAATTGGGAAGGTGTGGTTCAGGCTTATTTGAGAGGGTCAGTGGTATGGGTACCCTGCAGTGGTAGGAATGAGACAGTGGGGTTATCTTGGGAGTTCTGCAAAAGAGAAATCTACATGACTCAAGGATGAATTATAGAGCATTATGATAAAAGACACTACCAAAAGGCCAATAATGACTCCCTGCCTATTTTTTTCTGCTAACCTTTGACAGTGGGAACTTTGCTTGAGTCTTCCAGCCTATGATTGCTAAGGAAAAGAAAACATTTTATTAATTTTAATGGCCATCTAATATGTAAGTCCAAAAGTAGTTGAGGTACTATGAGTGGTAGTAGAAATAGTAGATATGGTGATATGGTGACCGTGAGGTAAAGTAACTTATCCTTAGAGCATTTACTGGCAGCAATATGCTGTCTTCCATCTTCATTAACTGACTTTCACCATGATCCCAGGACATAGGTCCTGCTGACTCACATTTTACTATTAGTAACTACAAAGAGACTAAACAATTTATGATAGTGCACATAGCTAGAAACTGTCAAACCCAGGTTCTTCAGTCTTGGGGTGTCTGGCTCTGGATTCTATTTTCTTTACCCTCATATCTTGCTATCTTTCATGAGTCCTTACATATCTTGTACTTTTGGCATTGTTTGCAGCATCTGGAAAAGCAATTTGATATTTTTAGAAGGAAATGGGGTACTGCTTGTTCCTCTCTGACAGATACATGTTTAAAGATCCAGTTACTTTGTAGACTTGGGCAAGGCTACAGATTATGAGATATGGGAGCTTCATAAGCTTTATCCTCTGGGTTAGGACCAGACATTCAGGAAGTATTAGGAGATCCATGTGAATCCAGGATCCATTTAGAAGACACTTATTTCATCACTGGCATGATGAGAACACTTCTATTTGTCATGGATTTGCTCTGAATGCAACCAGGTAGCTTCCAACCACTGCTCATTGCTGCAATGGTTCTTCTGGCATGAATGTTCTCAAATCTGAGACACCTACTCAGCCATATTTTGATGCTGGGCAAGTTGTTTAATGTGTCTTTTTTTCCTACTGCCTTCATTATAAAATGAGAAAACTCATGTTGTTGGGTGAGTTAAATAGTTGAACACCTGTAAAATGTATTTTAGTGTGTAGCATTCTCTTGGTTCAATACTATTATCTAAAATGTTGCTAAAGTGCAGACTTCAAAATGTTCCTCAAATATGATATGAGTTTCTTCAAAGTTAATTGGCATTGATGACAAAATGTGAAAATATCACAATGCAGTATTGCAGGGTTGTTTACACAGTGGGCTAAAACAATAAACTACACACTAAGATGGATAAAATTCATGTGGCCTAAGAGAACAGATTTGGAAAGGTTGTTTTAGTTTGGCTTTGAACTGGCATTTAAAGCTAGGCAGGGCTATATTTATTCTAACCATATGGAGTAGGGAGTATTTTGAATCAGGAAAACAACATGAAAAGCCAAGAGAATGCTAAATAAATACTGAACTACAAGAATGAAGTTGTATTGCCAAGACAGCAATGGCACCAGGTCATTGCGTAAGGGAATTGTCCTCTGGGGTATTAAGTGACATGAGCAGATAGTCAAAGATGGACCTGACTTGGGAATGTTTCATAACCACCACCCCCACCGACACACTATTCTTTTGTTTTGAGTATTCTTTGTAGGCAACTCTGGCTAAGAAAACCATCCTGCTCTTGAAAGAAAAGGTTATATATTCTTGTCTAAAGTATCTTCTCTCCTGTAGATGCAATGACTTCTCTGTCATGAATTCTCATCCTTGTTGTATGTATACCTATTAGCATGACAACACATACTGGTTTGTCCAAATCATTCAGAATTATGCCTGTTATCATGGCACTGTTATTAACAGAGTATCTGGATGGTTAGATGAAATATAGTCACATACTTAAAACAGTATCACTTCTCTCCTATGTTCCTGTTAGCTACATATTGGTGTTTGCTCAGCATAAAACACTCAGAGTTTTCAATCAATTTACATTGATATACAGTTGCCACATGCTGCACCAAGGCACTGTTTTTCCAGGAGTGGCTGTGCTGTACTACACTCCTGGATGCACTTAGGAGTCTTTGAAGAGAACTTTGGTTGCCATGATCTGGGTCAAGGAGTGCCATTGGAGCTTGCTATTGTGTGTACAGGATGTTTAGAATCATGAGAGTTGGTCACAGGGAAATTCACCAACACCGTGATTGAGAATCATCCTCTAAGACTCAAATATTAACATAGTATATGTTCCATGCTTTCTTTATGACAAATACAGTGGCTATAAACAGGAAGTTCTTATGTATTCCAGGTTTGCCTCAACCTCCATATCCTCTTGCCTCAGACCCATCCCAAATGCTAGAATCAAAGGCATCATTCACCATGCCTGCCTAATCAGTACCATGCTTGGTGAGGTCCAGCACACTTCTCCAGTCCAGCTATTCCTACTTTTGTAATGGCATCTTTCTCCTCCTTCCCCACCCTGCAGAGCATGATGATTGTGGCAGCGGACAACACAACTGTGACAAAAATGCCATCTGTACCAACACAGTCCAGGGACACAGCTGTACCTGCCAGCCAGGCTACGTGGGAAATGGTACTGTCTGCAAAGGTAGGCTTGCTGCCTTGAGGGGCACCTCCACCTGATACCCTGCCTGAGCCTGTGATGTTCATGAGCAGGATTCCTGTTGTCACTATGGGAGCTGAACATAGCTGGTTTCTGCCCCTGGTCTATCTGTTGGCTGAGGTACTGTGCATGGAAGAAAGAACCTTAGCAGTTTGGAGGCTGTGGGTGTGGGTCCTGGTACAGTTCCACACCTGAATGGGGTTCTCCAGTTTTGCCTCTTAAATAAAATTGGACCTAGTGATGGAAGATACAATTCTGGTGTGAATTTGGGTCCATGTGAGCTGTGGCCAGAGGGTAAGTGGGTACCAGTTGCACTCTCATTCAGGGCGTCTGCTTGACTGAGAAACTTTACCCTTAGAAATGCTGATTAGAGTTCAGCTAGTGGTCTGGCTTTGTATATATTTTATGGTCATCTTCTATTTTATGGTCATCTTCTATTTTATGGTCATCTTCATATCCTTCCTTCAGCCATCCTCCCAGCTGGCCATCCACTATCCACATACTCTTTTTCTATAGAAACCCATTGGCTACTGCCAGTCCTTGGATATGGCCATCCTCTCTGCCTTCATGGGTGATCACTTTCTTTATGTCTCTGCTCTGATCACAGAATCACTCTTAGTGCTCCCAAGACCAAACCTTGCTCAACTGCTTTTCGAAAGCAGCCTGACTGGACACTCTGTATTACATATTTGTGTTTGTCTCCATGTTATTTGCCTTGCAGTGAGGGTGGAAGTCCTGGGTAGCAAATACATGGTCATATCCTCACAGCTTAATGCTTAGAAAAGAATGTGCCTGGCATACTATAGCAATTCATTACCTATGTGATAACCAGCCTAATCAGTCAACATAGAGAGACACAACTTCCATCCTTCTCTTCCTTCCCTTCTTACATCTCCTTCTCCCCTAGAAACTAGAAACTAAAACAAAAGCTGAAAGGAAAGATAATTATAATTACATTGTGTAACCTTTAGAAAAAAAATGTGCTCACATATTTGATAAACAGACGGAAGCACTTTAAGCCAAGCAATACATATTGCTAACTATCTTGGCATTTAGGGTTAAATGGACAGCATGCTTGCAGACAGCTCTAAATGAGATTAGCATAACCTGACCTGAGGGTTAAGGTTCTGAATAGGAGAGTGTTTATCTGCCTGGCCAGCCTGGCATTAGTGCTGGAATGGAAATCGGGCTTTAACTAAGCAGTTGTCAATATGTAGCTGATAGACTAAGCCCCCTTTCTTATCTGTCATTAGCTGGATAAAATCTGGTGATCCTGGAAAGCATTCTTGTCTCAGTGGCTGATAATATTGGCATTTATTTTGTAAACACACAGTGAGTGTGAATTTTATGTTCAGACCCCCCCCACACACAATCTCCCCCCCCCCCCAAAAAAAAAACCAGAGGTAAGACAGGGCCTTAGAGGATTCATCATTTAAAAATGGAAAACAATTTGAACAAATGCTTCCAACCCAAGTGGTAAAATGTACAAAGCAACATTGGCTCATACAAAAAAGGTTCCTGAGAACTCTGAAAACATTGAGCCTTGTGTGATGCGGTGTACACTTTAGGATTCCTTTCGTTACAAGCAACAGGAACCAAAAATGAAGACTTGTGATTTGGAGCGCGAAGAGACAAATGTAAGTTTAGGCTTCCTTTACAAAAGCAGGCAAAGCTTGCTTCTTAAAGGTACCCAAGTATTTATTCTCCTTTGTGCTTGAAATTGACTGTTCAATGTTGCTTCGTTGGGTATGGAGGACAGTCTCTGTGTGACGGCTGACCCATAGGATAGCAATAGGTCTTTCCTGCAGAATGGAATCCTCATATGGGTATGACTCCACACTCCACAACCTGACCTTGTTTGAGCAGAGAACTTGAATCAAGCATCCTCCCTTTCTACGATTTCATATCCTAAATCCACAGCAGACATGGCACTCAGTGATGTGATGATCTCTGCAGCAGTTCTCTGCATATTTGTATCGTGCACCACCAGGTCCTTGACATCCAGCACCCAGGAGGGTGCCATCATTCTTTTTCTGGAAATAGCGAAACATATGTGCTCAGTCCCAACCCTTTCAGTGTCTGCTGGTAAAAGTCTTTAAGCTATTTTGGTATGATGAAAAGGCAGAGAGACATCTGGAGGGACTGCATTTGAACTAAAGTTTTCTAGGGCATCCAACCCAGACTTTTGTCTTTTCCAAGAGCTGGTGAGTAGGTGAGAGGATACACAGACAGGTTGAATGTATGCGACCTTTCTTATTCTTCTCGTCTGCACTAAGAGTCGGTGGGCTCAGGAGAACACGTATTCTGGGTCTTACTGAATTCTACTTAGAACAAATCCATGTTTGAAGTTCTTAGGAACTTTGCAGTGGTGATTACAGAATGCCAGACCCCGAGTGTGGAGCCTTCCTAGGTGATGCATATTTGTGAAGTTGGTCCTGCATGGTGTGAACTAGAATTCAGAAAAAAAGATTTCCCAGGAATATCACAGAACCTGAAGGTAGAAAGAAGCCTAGCATTGAGGATAACTGCTCCAAAGGATACACTTTGAGGAGCACACATCCCTGTGGTTTCTCTTGTGGCTTGGTTTTTTTGTTCTCCCACTGCAGCCTGGGATTCTATTTGTCTCAGACACCAGGTTTGACCAGAAAACTTGATGTGGTCATTCTCTTCAAGGTGACTAAATAGCAGATCTGTTGGCAAAACTGGTAATTTGTTGATTAATTTTGGGGAAAGTTGTGGTTTTGAGAAGAGACTAGAAATGGTAGGCTTCCCCTCTCCATAACCAATGAGGGGAAGGTGAAGAAGTCAAGCACATAGAAGTTGAAGTGCTGGCATGAAGCTTCCTCTCACTCCTCAGGGCAGGAGGAAAACCTAGAATGGGTGGTCTCATGGACACACTCATCCGTAGTGTGGAGATGAAGAAAGAACTGGGAGGCAAATGTCCACCATGTCCACCTCTTCTCTCTAACTCACCCGCAGTCAGGGTGAGGCTAAGTCAAGAGGCCAGATGGGATTGCTCTGGAGGAAATGTCAAATGGTGTGTCAGTACCTTCTCCCGAACTTCACACATCTAATGATGTTCACTAAAAAATGGCAAAATAGTTGTGTTTGCTCTCTCACTGGTGTTCTAATCTATGAACTATGTCAGGAGTCTTTTACAAAATGTGCAATTATTTACATGGAAATCAGAGCTAAGGGGCTAAGTGCAGGCTACTGTTACCACCTCTCTATCTTGATGGGCTCTCTGAAGAATACTTGAAAGCTATTGGGAGGCACTTGTTCAAACTTTTCCAGCATTTCAGAAGCTGATAGGTTGTGACACCCTTGTGGCATCTTTTAATACCTACACTTCCTTTGTATATAGAAGTGAATTAGTTAATCTTCCTCTTCCTGGGGTTTATATGCAGATATCCTGGGGACACTTTAATGATCTGTAACATGTAGAGATGCAGATGTGCCTAGTAACTTTTCAAGTCCTGGGTTCCCATCCTGATGCCTTAGGCTAGAGTATTACCTTTTTCTGCATCCCAAAAAGCTCTCTAAATGCCATATCTGCCTGTACCACCACATATTACACCTGTTTGTCTATATATCTGCTTCCTGTACACTGTGGCTTAATATATCTGCAATGATGCTTAGTAAAAGGGAAGTGTACTATAGACCTTGGAAGTTTCCTTGTGAGGGTACATTAGGCAAATATGCCTTTCTAATAGAATATGCACTCAGGTATTTGGAAGGTTTTATAAGAAAGCAAGTCTGTCTGTCTGGAGTCCCAAGAGTTAGGGGGTCATCCAAACTTATCCCCATCTGAGAAACCACTGCTTCCAGAAATAGATACACAAACTAATCTCAGTATGAAGCCTGGGCTGCTAATGGGAGACAGGCTTCAAAGAAAAGCTCTAGTTAGGTTCACTGTATAAATTTTAGGCACATAAGTGAGACTTTCTTCTAAGGCTTCTAAGAATCTGGTAGTTCACGGAGGTGACATGTTTTGAGCACTTTGCAGAGAATACTTGCATAGAAGGGCTACTTCCTGGAAACATCTATTTGATGGGAGCCTGGATACTCACTGTATGGCAAGAGGCCAGAAACAGAAGACTAGGGAAAGTCGGGGGTAGAAAGATTAATGTGACAGCTCACACTCACAATGCCACTGACATCTTGAGTTAGCAGATATTCTAAGGAAAGCAGACATCTTGCAGGTGCCAAGAGATGATTTCAGCAGCTCATAGGCAGTATGAGAGGAAGAGAGAGGGAAAAGAATAGTAAGTTGTTATAGCAAGCTATCACTGAAAATAATAAAACTGATGAAGTACCGGGCTGTGAATCAGAGTAGATGAAATTTGAAGGTTTTGAAGCAAATAGCAAGGGAAATGTGAAGCCCTTGGCAAAGGTGCTTATAGCACTCTAGACAGAGTTCTGAAACGTGGTTAATGTAATGAGAGGAACTCAGGAAGGCTTCGTTCTGAAATTCTGCTGTTAAGGTTGCAGACAGAATGTTGAAGAGAACGATGATGAAAAAGATTGACTGATAAGATAAGAGGTCTTGACCCAGCTGAAGACCAGTCCATTTGTAAAAGCATACCCGTACCATGAGCGGGTAAGGATGGTAGGTACACCTATACTTATAGAGCAATTTCCTAACAGCACAGGAACGATACTGAGATTTTTTTATTCTAGCTCAGACTGGTTTATAAAGGCAGAAAAAAAAATAGATTAGGGGTAGCCCAGGACCAGGTTCAAGTCAGGAAGATGAGCTCTTGGGGTACTCTCTTTACATGGAGTATTCTCCTTATGGTTATTTATTTTATTTTTGTACATGTTTGTGTGCCTGCTTGTCTGTGTGAACACCCAACAGAGGCAGGTATCTGCAGAGGCCAGAGGGGATGTCAGAGTTTCTGAAACTGGGGTTACTGGTAGTTTTAGCTACTTATATCAGGGTTAGGAACTGAACCAAAGTACTCAGCAAGAACAGCAGGTGCTCTCAACTACTGAGCCACCTATTCAGACCCATAGAATATGCTTGTAATAGAGCCACCTAAAATCTTTTAAATTAATTAATTAATTAATAAATATCCTGGCCACAGTTTCTCCTTCCTTCTCTCCCCCAGGCCCTTCCCCACTTTTCCCTGCTCCATCGATTCCTCTTCCATTTCTCTTTGGGAAAGAGGAGGTCTCCCATGGATATCAAATAGCCCTGGCATATCCAAGTGAAACACAACTAGACATCTTCTCCTATTGAAGCTAGACGAGGCATCCCAGTAGGCAGAAAGGGTCTAAAAGGCAGGCAACAGAGTTATAGACAGGCCCTGCTCCCTCTGTTAGGAGGAACACATGAAGACCAAGCTACACAACTGTAACATATGTGCAGAGGGCCTGTATCAGTCCCATGCATGCTCCCTGGTTGGCAGTTCAGTCTCTGTGAGCCCATATGGGCCCAAGTTAGTTGATTCTTTATGTTTTCTTATGGTGTCCTTGGCCCCTCTGGCTCCTACAATCCTTCATCCCCTTATTCTACAGCATGCAGCATTTCTCAAGCTCTGCCTAATGTTTGGCTATAGGTTTTTATATCTGTTTCCATCAGTTGCTGGGTAAAGACTCTGTGATGACAATTATGCTAGGCTCTTGTGTTCAAGTATAGGAGAATATCATTAGCAGTGTTGGGGTGGGATCTCTCTCATAGCATAGGTCTCACGCTGAACCAGTCATTGGTTGGCTACTCCCTCAGTTTCTGTTCCATTTTTACCCCTACACATCTTGTAGGTCACATAAGGTTTTCTATGTATGGAGGTTAACACAGGAGGATCCCCTTTCATTCGTGTTTAAGAATCTCCTTAGCTGCATATGGACACTCTTGGGCCAAATTCTTTTACTGCAGGGAATGGGACTCTCAAATAACATAGTACTATTAAGAAATTTGAGTATATACCAGTTGCATTAAAGGCAGCACTGATGTAAATGTGAATGAGGAAAACTCCAGTTCAGTTAAGACCAACTAGTCAGAAAACATGCAGAGCTTAGGACATGAATTTGAACACACAGGGGCAGAAAATTATTTCTCAGGAACATGCAGATCCAAAATATGCTTAAGCATGCACCTGAGAAGTGGTTTTCAGAACAGTAAATCTGTGTCTGTCTGTGTGTACCTAATTGTCTCTCTATCCATCTCTATCCACTCTGTAATCATTCCCCATTTTTCTTCCTAAACAAACAAATAAAGTGTTTCTTCTTTTTCCATTTTTTATTAGGTATTTAGCTCATTTACATTTCCAATGCTATACCAAAAGTCCCCCATACCCACCCACCCCCACTCCCCTACCCACCCACTCCCCCTTTTTGGCCCTGGCGTTCCCCTGTACTGGGGCATATAAAGTTTGCAAGTCCAATGGGCCTCTCTTTCCAGTGATGGCCGACTAGGCCATCTTTTGATACATATGCAGCTAGAGACAAGAGCTCCGGGGTACTGGTTAGTTCATAATGTTGTTCCACCTATAGGGTTGCAGATCCCTTTAGATCCTTGGATAGTTTCTCTAGTTCCTCCATTGGGAGCCCTGTGATCCATCCATTAGCTGACTGTGAGCATCCACTTCTGTGTTTGCTAGGCCCCGGCATAGTCTCACAAGAGACAGCTACATCTGGGTCCTTTCGATAAAATCTTGCTAGTGTATGCAATGGTGTCAGCGTTTGGATGCTGATTATGGGGTGGATCCCTGGATATGGCAGTCTCTACATGGTCCATCCTTTCATCTCAGCTCCAAACTTTGTCTTTGTAACTCCTTCCATGGGTGTTTTGTTCCCAATTCTAAGGAGGGGCATAGTGTCTACACTTCAGTCTTCATTCTTCTTGAGTTTCATGTGTTTAGCAAATTGTATCTTATATCTTGGGTATCCTAGGTTTGGGGCTAATATCCACTTATCAGTGAGTACATATTGTGTGAGTTCCTTTGTGAATGTGTTACCTCACTCAGGATGATGCCCTCCAGGTCCATCCATTTGGCTAGGAATTTCATAAACTCATTCTTTTTAATAGCTGAGTAGTACTCCATTGTGTAGATGTACCACATTTTCTGTATCCATTCCTCTGTTGAGGGGCATCTGGGTTCTTTCCAGCTTCTGGCTATTATAAATAAGGCTGCTATGAATATAGTGGAGCATGTGTCCTTCTTACCAGTTGGGGCATCTTCTGG